>NC_048222.1:108231576-108356288 GCF_002007445.2 Ailuropoda melanoleuca | reverse complement strand
AAAACAGATGCCTCATCTTATTCATCTTTGCATCCCTAATATTTATCATAGTTCCTGGCATATAGTTGGCACTCAGTAGATTTTGAATAAATTACTTAATGTGTGGGTGATCCCACTGTCTCCACTTTACAACAGTAAGGGAAAGAAATGATTCAACTATGAAATGCAATAAGTTAAAAGTGACTAAGGTACAAAATCAAGACTGATCCTCAGCTTTCCTAATCTCTAGACTTCAGTCTCTAAGTCCCTAATTTGGGAATAATAGCATCTTGGGTCCCACTTGCATAAAAAATAAAAGGCAAGACAAGGATCACTGAGTACTGAAATATTTACAAATGGTACATACTCACAATCCTAAAATCACATTCCTAAAAATCCTTTAAGATGAGATGAATATAATCTTTGACCATAACATCAAATTTTAGGTAAGTACAAGATTGCAGAGAGTCTGATCACCACCATCATCTTCTTCAAAGAGAAAAGGTAAATAGGAAGTTAAAGAAGTATGCATGCCAATAATATAGAAAAAGAATTATATACTATATACTATATAACCAAGCAGAATTTATCCCAGGTATGCAAGGCTGTTTAACCTGCAGATGACATGATACTATATATAGAAAACCCTAAAGACTCCACCAAAAAAACTACTAGGAACTGATAAATGAATTCAGTAAAGTCACAGGATACAAAATCAATGTACAGAAATCCATTGCATTTCTGTACACTAATTAAGTAGCAGAAAGAGAAATGAAGAAAATAGTCCCATTTAGAATTGCACCAATAAAATNGAAAATAGTCCCATTTAGAATTGCACCAATAAAATGCGTAGGAATAAACCCTAGCCAAAGAGTTGAAAGACCAGTAGTCTGAAAACTATAAAACATGATGAAAGAAATTGAAGATGACATAAACAAATGGAAAGATATTCCATGCTCATGGATTGGAAGAATAAATATTGTTAAGATGTCCACACTACCCAAAGCAATGTCTAGATTTAATGCAATTCCTCTCAGAATACCAACAGCATTTTTCACAGAACCAGAACAAATAACCCTTAAATTTGTATAGAACCACAAAAGACCCTGAATAGCCAAAGGAATCTTGAAAAAGAAGAACAGAACTGGAGGTATCACAATCCCAGATATCAAGATATACTACAAAGTTGAAGTAATCAAAACAGTATGGTATTGGCATAAAAATAGACACAAAGATCAGTAGAATAGAATATAGGGCCCAGAAATAAACCCATGATTAAGTGATCAATTAATCTTCAACAAAGGCACAAATATGCAATGGGAAAAAGTCTCTTCAACAATGGTGTTGGGAAACCTGGACAGCTACATGTGAAAGAACGAAATGGGACTGCTTCCTTACACCATATACAAAAATAAACTCAAAATGAATTAAGAACCTTAATGTGAGACCCAAATCTATAAAAACCCTAGAGGAGAGCACAAGCAATAATTTTTCTGACATCAGTCATAGAAATGTTTTTCTAGATATATCTTCTGAGGCAAGGAAAACAAGCTAAAACAGACTATAGGGACTACATCAAATAAAAAGCTTCTGAGCAGCAAAAAAAAAAAAAGTCATCAAAACTAAAAGACAACCTACTGAATGGGAGAAGATATTTGCAAGTGACACATTTGATAAAGGGTTACTATCCAAAATATATAAAGAACTTACATAACTCAATGCGAAAAAAACCCACAAATAATCTAAAAATAGGCAAAAGGCATGCACATTTTTTCAAAGACAGTCAGATGGGCAACAGACACATGAGAAGGTGCTCAACATAACTCATCAACAGAGAAATGCAAATCAAAACCACAATGAGATACCACGTCACACCTGTCAGAATGGCTAAAAGCAAAATTATAAGAAACAAGTGTTGGTGAAAATATGGGAGAAAGAGGAACCCCCATGCACACCACTGGTGGGAATGCAAACTGGTACAGCTGCTGTGGAAAACAATATGGAGGTTCTTCAAAAAATTAAAAATGGAATTACGATTTGATCCAGTAATTCCACTATGGAGTATTTACCCAAGGAAAACAACAACACTAACTCAAATAAGCTACATGCACCCTTATGTTTATTGTATCATTATTTACAATAGCCAAGATATGGAAACAATCCAAGTGTCCGGCGGTAGATGAATGGATAAAGAAGGTGTGGTATGTATACAATGGAATATTACTCAGCCTTATAAAAGAAGAATATCTTGCCATTTGCAACAACCTGGATGGACCTAGAGGGTATAATGCTAAGTGAAATAAGACAGTCAAGGAAAGACAAATACCATACGATTTCACTCATACGTAGAATTTAAGAAACAAAACATGAATAAAGAAAAAAAAGAGAAAAACCGAGAAACAGACTCTTAACTATAGAGAACAAACAGATGGCTACCAGAGGGGAGGTGGGTGGGTGAAACAGGTGAAGAGGATTAAGAGTACACCTGTGATGAGCACTGAGTAATGTACAGAGTTGTCAAATCACTATATTGTACACCTGAAACTAATATAGCACTGTATGTTAATTATACTGGAAATAAAAATTTTTAAAAATTAATTAATGTAACCTATCACATTAACAGGCTATAAATGAAAGTCACAGGATCATATTATCCATAAATGCAGAAAACCATTTGACAAAATCCAACACCAATTCATGATAAAAACTCTCAGTAAGCTAAGAATAGAAGGAAACTTCCTCAAGTTGATAAACAATAGCTACAAAATATCTACAACTAACATCATACTTAATGGTGAGAAATTAGAAGCTTTCTCACTAAGATCAGGAGCAAGGCAAGGATTTCCCCTCTTACCATTCCTTTTCAACATTGTACTGGAAGTTCTAGCTAATAAGACAAGAAGAGGAAAAAGGGAAGGGAGGGGATGGGAAGGGAAGAGAAGGGAAGGGAAGGGCATACAGTTTGGGAAGGAAGAAATAAAACTGTCTTTGTTCACAGATGATCATCTATGTAAAAAATCTATAAGAATAATAACAAGAAAATAACCTCCTGGAACATACAAGCAATTATAGCAAGGTTTTAGGGTACAAGGTTAACATACAAAAGTCAATCTGTCTTCTGCATAACAGCAATGAACAAGTGGAATTTGAAATTAAAAACAAAATACCATTTATAATTTCACCCAAAAACACTTAGGTATATAAAGCTAACAAAATCTGAACAAGATCTCTACAGGGAAAACTATAAAACTCTGATTAATAAAATCAAAGAACTAAATACACGGAGAGATACTCTATGTTCATTGATAGAAAGATTCAATATTGTCAAGATGTCAGTTCTTCCCAAACTGACCTATAGATTCAATGCAATCCCAGTCAAAATTCCAGAAAGTTATTTTCTGGATTATCAACAAACTGATTCTAAAGTTTGTATGGAGAGGTAAAAGGCCCAGAACAGCCATAATAATACTAGAGAAGAACAAAGTTGGAGGACTGACATTACCCAACTTAAGATTCACAATAAAGCTATAGGAATCAAGACAGCATGGTATTGATCAAAGAATAGACAATCCACGGGACAGAAGAGGGCCCAGAAACGGATCTTCCATAGTCAACTGGTCTTTGACAATGGGGCAAATATAAAACAATGGGGCAAACATCATCTTTTCATCCAACTGTGTTGGACTAACTGAACATTCACTTGCAAACAGATTGATTTAGACGCAGTCCTCATACCCTTCACAAAAATTAACTCAAAATGGATAACAGACCTAGATATAAGATGCAAAACTATAAAACCCCTAAAAGATAACACAGGAGAAAACCTAGATGACTTGGGTATGGCAATAACTTTTCGGATACAACACCAAAGGTACAATCCATGAAAAAAAATTATTTGATAAGATGGATTTCATTCAAATTATAAACTTCTGCTCTGTGAAAGACAATGTCAAGAGAATGGGAAGATAAGCCACAGACTGGGAGACAATATTTGCAAAAGACACATCTGATAAAGAACTGTTATTCAAGATCTACAAAGAATTCTTACAACTCAACAATAACAAAACAAACAACCTGATTTAAAGATGGGCCAAAGACCTTAATAGACACCTCACCAAAGAAGATATACGGATTGGCAAATCGGCATATGCAAAAATGTTCCACAGCATATGTCATCAGGGAAAAGCAAATTAAAACAAGATACCACCATACACCTATTAGAATGGCCCAAATCCCAAATACCGGCAACACCAAATGCTGATAAGGACGTGGAGAAACAGAAATTTTCACTTATTGCTGGTGGGAATGCAAAATGGTACAGTCACTTTGGAAGATAATTTGGCTGCTTCTTACAAAACAAAATATACTCTTACCGTACCATTCATCAAGTATGCTTCTTGGCATTTATCTAAAGGAATTGAAAACTTACGTCCACACAAAAACCCACCCATAGATGTTTACAACAGCTTTCTTCGTAATTACCAAAACATGGATACAAGCCCTGAAAAGACACGGCGGAACCTTAAATGCATGTGACTAAATGACAGAAGCCAGTCTGAGAAGGCTACATACTGTAGGACTCCAACATTCTGGAACAGGCAAAACTATTCCAGAGACAGTAAGAGGATCAGTGGGTGCCAGGGGCTGGGGGTGGGGAGAGATGAACAGGCAGAGCCCAGCGGATTTTTAGGGCAACGACAATTCTCTGTATGGTATTACAATAACAGATATATGTCCTTATGCATTTGTCCAAACCCACAGAATAGATGCACAGCACCAAGAATGTAATGTAAACCATGAGTGATTGTGTGATGTGTGAGTGCGGGTTCCTCAATGACAACACTGTCCCACTCTCCTGGGGGGTGCTGATAATGGGAAAAGCTATGCATGTGTGGGGGCAGGCAGTTAATGGGAAATCTCTGTATCTTCCTCTCAATTTTGCTGTGATCCTAACACTGCTCTTAAAAAATAAAGTCTAATAGATAAGGAAATAAGCAAGCACGTATATAGACGCCCGTGTGTGTGTGTGTGTGTGTGTGTGTGTGTGTGTGTGTGTGTGTGTGCCCTTTCCTTACTTTCAATAGTTGAAAGGATGAGTGAAATGGGTCAACAAGCCTCGGATAGCAGCATTTTCCCGTGTGACCTGGAGCTGGCCCAGCCCTACCGCCGCCTGGGTGAGACCCTCTCGCGCCAGCTTTACTCAGTGCCTTCCATTCAACGCTTAGCTCTGCTTGCAGATTCGACCCTCGGCAACTCTGAATTCTGAAGTGCTATCCACTAATACAAACGGTCTCTCTTGTCAAAGGGCCTGGAATGAATATTTCACGTCTATTCTTCCTCAGCTTATCTATAGGCAGATTGACTTGCCGTTCTCAAATTTCAGCCTTTTTATTCTCCCGATCCAAATTTACATTGCTAGTTAATAACATCCTGGTTTATTCTGACCAACTGCACATACATACCTCTCCCACCTCTCTGCATCCTAAATGCATCCTACACTAACTTTATTGTCATGATTTCCTGCTGTCAATCTCATATTGGAAGAGGCGACATGGCTCTACTTTGTCATGGTGAAAAGTTTATCCTGCAAATTTTCAGTTTCTTAGGTCTTCCGTGAATGGCTGTGCTTATCTCACGTGTGCTTCTAGGCATCTCCAGGGCTCTGCATTTTAACTTCATACTTCTAAAAGCATCTGTATAGAGATAATATTAATGTTATTGCAACAGACAGGCAGAGCCTCATTTCTCTCTGCTTTGACTGAAAATGCCTGTTCATACTGAAAATGTGCAGACATTGGCATTTTTGTGTGAGGTCTGAATGTGTGTGGGTCCAGCCATTGGCGGCAGGAAGAAATAAGACACAGCTGCCAGATGGTTTGGTTTTAAAAAAAAAAAATACCAGTCAAATTGACTGGTGATCCACAACCATTAAAATTATTTTCCCAAAGGATCCTTTATTCTGGAGCTGGGAAAAACTCCTAACTGCACTCTCAGTTGCTTGACAGAGTGGGAGATTTAAAGGTCACTTATCTTTCCAAACAGCTACTTATCTAAACATGTTGGGTGTTTTAAATTCTGTATACAACTGCTGATCAAATTCAAATTTTTTAAATACCTGATTTAGAATTCAGAGTAGGAAGGCAGAAAGTAGTAGAAAAATAATCGGAATTGGAGTTAAATTCTAGTCTCTACTGCTAATTGATTAATCTCAATGCAGCCCTAAGCCTCAGTTTACTGCTCTGTAAAATGGGAAATTTAAAAAAATCTCCACTAGGTCACAGCCATAGAGTCGTTTAAAGACCTTGTGATAAAAATGCATGGGAATGAACTCCATAAACCATGTAGTGCTACTGAGCCTAAGCTGTTGCCATAATACTGAAACAGAAGTTCCTGAAAAAATGACAACTTCATAGGAATCTATGAATTGCCCCGGTAGAATTAGCAGACTGGCTTTCTGCAGATCATCCAGGTCGCAGCTTTTATTTTGCTGGTTTGCTGGCATAATTCTCCTTACTTGTTTTCTCTATTTTTAGCCCCAAACAATCAACCGTAAAGCAGAGTTGTCTTAGAATAATAATGTTTAGGAAAAAAAAACCTGGTGCAAAACAATGGTATTCTAAATTTTCACCACGCACACTGGCAACAAGAATTTCAGTAGAAAATAGTTGACTGTTGTCCCATTAGTTGATGTGACAGTGATGGTTATGCTGCGACAACATCGCTTCTTCACTTTACACTTCCACTCAATGTTTCCATGGGGTCCTCACTGATCCTCGGCCTGCCTTCCCACCAGCCCCTGCTCCTTACTGTGGATCTGCCCACTGTAAGCTCCTTGAGGTCAGTGACCTCCTTCCTCTGACTTTTGGGAGCTGAGGACGGGCTCACTTTCTCAAGGGCAGTAGGAACAGGGTAGAAACTTGCCACACGAGTGAGGGAGGCTGACACATCTCTTCCCCTCCAAGGCCTGGGCGCCTGGGTGGCTCATGGGTTAAGCGACTGCCTTCGGCTGAGGTCATGATCTCCGGGTCCTGGGATCAAGCCCTACGTGGAGCCCCACGTTGGGCTCCATGCTGCTCAGTGGGGAGCCGGCTTCTCTCTCTGCCCTGCCCCCTGCTCATGCTTGCATGCTCTCTCTCTCAAATAAATAAAATGGTTTTTTTTTTAATCTTAAAAAAAAAAAAAACAGCCCACAGACTAAGGCACTGCCGATGGAAGCAACAGAGAGAATCAAATCCCACATCCAGTCATGACTAAACCCAACATCCCCAGATTCCTGTGCCCACTAAATGGGACAACTTTTTTCCTAAGAAATAAAGAGTAAATAAAATGGAATGTCACCTTCCCTGAACGATGCTGTCCTCAAGGATGAGGTTTCTCTATGACCTCTGTACCACACACTAAGGAACAGCAGTGTTCAGGGACATTTTTAAAAGCAGAAAGGAGCAAGCAGGTTGTAGAGGTCTACGAATGATGACACAGAGCACTAAAATATTCTAAAATCTCTATTTCTAAGCTGTTATTCCATCTCAAACAGAAGACATTCACATTTTAAAAGAAGTTTGCTGTTAACCACTAAGTGAAACTATAATTCTATAATCTTTAACTGTGTTCCTCATTAGGTCATAACAACTAGGGACGTAAAAGTAACAATTATGACTCTGGAAAGAAGCATGATATTAGGGCACCTGGGTGGCTCAGTCAGTTAAGCATCTGCCTTCGTCTCAGGTCATGATCCCAGGGTCCTGGGATCCAGCCCCATATCAGGCTCCTTGCTCAGAGGGGAGCCTGCTTCTCCCTCTCCCTCTGTTGCTCCCCCTGCTTGTGCTCTCTCTCTCTGTGTCAAATAAGTGAATAAAAAAAAAAACCAAACATGATATTGAACAGCCATGAACATGAAACTGTGAGGTTATAATATAAAATAAATTAGGCTCAGAGCATATAGGCATTTCAATTAAAAACACACAGTAAGAGATATTATCCCAGAACTCTATTTCTCTAGCTGACCTTTCACCATTCATATTATGCAGCCTAACAAAACCTGGGAATAATTGAAGAAAAATAATTGCAGTCAAAATATGTAGCTTCCGTTCCAACTTCCACCATTTGCTAGTCCTGTGACACAGGACAGGTTAGTTACTCTGCTCTCTTAGATCCAGTCTGTTGGTCTGTACATCCCACCTCGTGGGTTGATGTGGGGTCGAAAAATGTTATGACAGAGAGTGTAAATTTTTATAAACTCTGCATTTCCATTCTGTTTTTAAAACATGATTTGTGGGAAATGGCTTAAATCAGCAAACTGGCTTTTAATTGTGCTCTTTTTGAAGGCTGAGGTCTTCACACATACTTGTATTTTAATGACTTTACCCAAACAGGCATTCCTGACACCAAGCAATGAGATCTTTGCAGCACAATTCCCCACCACAAGGATAAAGCATTCTCTTCAGGTGTGTGTTATTTTATCACTAAACTTTCTTGGGCACTTGCTGAAAGTAACTTCAGACACTCTTCAGTCCTGAGGACAGGCTGTGGCACAAGCCATAAATGAGCAAAATTTTAAATATGGACGTGGAGTGATGGAATGCGCCCTGTTCCCGTATTCCAACACTGAAAGCCCAGCCAACTTGGGCAAAGGCGAGCAGCTTTCCAAGGCAATTGCGAAGCCTCGGTATCTGGAGCAACCAGCCACCTAATGTGAAATTCTTTTCATCTTCCTTCCACACTCCTGTGAAAACCAGGAGGATTTCTGAGAGGCGCAGAGATTCTCAGTCGCTGCAATGAGGCAGCTTTCTTCTAGTTCGAGCTCATGAGAGGAAGGACAATTTCATGTTACCCATACACATGAGATGACAGGGGAGGAGGTGAGCTGATGGCACGAAATACACAAGCAAACCCTCCCTTGGAAGCTTGCTTTTCACCATCTTGTACAAAGTTAATGGAAACCAAGGAACTACCATTCCAGAATCATCGCCCCTTTAATCCTTAATAACCAAATAAAAATGGGCAGCCTGTATTCAGGAGCAGCTCTAGCAAGCAGATCTCCAAGAGACAAGGCTCCCTACAGACTTTCCCTTGATCTTAAAGCTTAACTTGAAACATTTATATGCACGGAGCACCTGGCCAGGAGATGTGAGAAGGCCTTTTTTCACCTTGGCTCTATTTCTTTCTTTAATAATAAATTCTCAGCTTTCTTTCTTCCCCTTCCTGGAAACTGATTTCATTCTAAATAATGTTTTTTGTTCTTTCTTAATAGTTTAAGAAAAGCAAGACAAACTTGAAAACCCCCCATTAACACCCATTAGGTTCCCTGCCTGCCGATCGGTATCATCTTTGCTTTAGGAAAGAGGAGGCAGAAGTCAGGACAGGTTAATTCCAATCAGGTTGAGAACTTCTTTTGTTTGAATTCAAAGGACTCAGGTTCACCTATTATGCAATTTCGTGTCAGCTGGCTACACAGGGCTTCCACCTTCACACACCCTGCTGGGGGGAGAGGCGATGTGCTCAGTACCCTGATGGCAGGGGTTTGAATCCGCAGGAGTCAGAATTACGGTCAGACGTTTAACTGAGGAGGAAAAAGCCAGTCCTGAAATGGTAAGGCCATCTGGGTCACGTTCTCGACGAAGATACAAGATATTTAATAGTGAAGATACACACACAGTCTGCAACGAAGCCTTTCTCCCAAACCAGGTCAAACCCAGGACAGAAACCATACAACTACTTTGAAATAAATGTATTTCAAGAAAGGAGTCCTAGTTCCTAACTATCCTCTCTCTCCTCTCTTTCTTTCCTACTTCGTCCTATAGAATAGGTTTCAGGAGACTCACCAAAGACACACACGATACAAAAGGATACAATAAGTCGTTGAAACTGGAGCAAAAGGGGAACTGGGTGAAAGAGCAAATACTGAAGGAAGTATTCCCTCCTGTGTGGCTGCTGGAGGGTGGCAAGTGCAAGCTCGCTCTAGGGATGGCGGACCTAGTCCCGTGCCTGTCATCGCCCTGTGTGGCTCCATCCTGCAGCCTCGCCTCCTCTAAGCCCACTCTCCATGCCCCTGAGTGATGCCTCTAAAAAGCAAATCAGATCAGGCCTTAGTGCCACTCAGAGCATGTTGCTGGCTTCTTGCTATATTTAGGGTAAGGTCAGAATTCCTCCCATAGCTTACTCGGCCCTCGTGACTTGGCCCTTCAAGGCTCCCAACCCTGTCTCGGGGGCCCCTGCCACTCTGCCCTGTGGCCACACCAAACCTACCTCAGCAATCCCGACCTGCCCTTTCCTGCACAGCTGGGCCTCTGCACTGGGTGAACTTGCACTTAAATGTCCTCCATGTCTCAGTTCATCTCCAGTTCACATGCTTCTGAAACATGCCCCCCCCCTTCCTCGTTGTGGCATCTGTCACACTTTACTATTTCCTCAATAGCTTGCTTTTGCTGGCCGGTAACCCTCTCTGACAATAGCAACTGGGTCTAGGCTGCTCTGCATTTTACTCCCAGAATCCAGCCGAGTGCCTGACATATTATTACCATTTAACTGTATGATATTATTTGTTGCATGAATAAACAACAGTAACAATAACTCACACCTATTAAGCATTTACCAGGGGCCACAAAGGATGCCCAATGTTTTACTTTCATTATCTTTATGAGAAAAAAGAACCATTCTTCACAGTAAAGCCATGAGGCAGATTATTACCATCTTCATTTTACAGACGAGGAAACTGAGGTTTCCCGTGTAACCATGGGTGCTAAGCTACCAACTGATTCTAAGGCTTGAGCTCTAACCGCTACCTTACACTACCTTTCTACAGATAAACGATGCTTCCTGAAGCCTCAGCAAAGAAGGAACAATGCTCAGTTATAAGATCCATAGCACCTGAAAAAAACCCAAAAAACATTGGGGAAAATCATGGCTTTTCCTAGGTTCTGAAACTTAAAATATTTCTTCCCCTGGGTCATATCAAAGCATTTCCCAGCGGCCTGATTTTGTGGATGGCAGCCTGGGAATCCCTGCTGGGAGCAGAAGAGCGATTCTATAGAGCCTCTTCCTTGAATGTTCCTCAATACATGCCAGTGGCACCATACAGATGCATACTGAGGGGGCGCCTGGGTGGCTCAGTCGGTTAGGCGTCTGCCTTCAGCTCAGGTCATGATCTCAGGGTCCCAGGATGGGGCCCCGCATCGGGCTCTCTGCTCCTTGGGGAGTCTGCTTCTCCCTCTGCATCTGTGATCTCTCTCTCCCTCTCTAATGAATAAATAAATATATCTAAAAAAAAAAAATAAAAAAGCATAGGAGAGTCCGTTGTCCACCAGGCAAACTACACAGTTCTCTGCTGATCCGGCTAAACCAACGGGTTAGCTAATTTACCAAAAGCAAACTCAGCAAATACTCGTGTTGTTACTTCGAGATCATTTTCCCCTTAAGAAGAGAGAGGAAGCGGACAGCTGGTGGGAAAGGAAGGCAAGGGCTGGCGACCCTCTCTGACCTGGAACAGTAATGACGTGTGTGCAGGGGTACTGGCTTTGGCAGCTTGGGTCTCACTGAGGGATCCCTGAGAACACCAGCATCTGGGCCCAGCTTCCTCCTCTGTAACCTGAGACCCCAGGTCCTTTCTGCTTCAAGGTTGCCTCAGCTGTCCGTGGCTGCTCTCCTCAGAAGGTGCCATGGTCTGTGGTTTTGTTTGGAAGTTAAAACCCTGCTGCCCATCTAAAAGTGTGGATAGGTTTGGGGCTTGGTCATCAAAACTCAGAACTAACCAAGCAATTCTGGCTACCTGTGCCTAACCATCTTGCTGCCACAGAGGTGGGAAGCCCTCGGCGGCAGAAAACCACACACACACACACACCCTTCCTGACAGGTGTCACTGTCCACTTCGGGATCCAGTGCCGTTTGCACACTTGCTTTCTGTGTCTGCCCCAAGAGTCTTGGAACGACTACGCCTTTACCAGTCAGTGCCGCTCTGCCCCTGCTTCCCCACCTTGGAAGCATCTCTCCCTGAAACCCAGTTCCGGGGTTCGACAGCAACTCCTCCACAGCACCGTGAATGGAAATCTTAGAGTCTATGAAGAGAGAAGTCCGTAAAGGGAGCACATTGTCTCTTCAATCACTTGACTGTAACATCTCAACAAAGTCTGTTATAGATGTGAGCCTTTTCCTTTTAAAGCCACGCACCTCTGCGTCTGTTTTTCAAAAGACACACTTCTTGTCTTGCGGCCATTGGCGGTTATTTCCCAGCCTTTACGTTACCCTCGTTAAATGGCTCTGAAGTGGGCGAACAGTAGAAAGTCTCTGAACAAAATGGACTCCCTTTCCCCATGAAGACATGATGATAAAAACATACGCAAAAATCTGAAAATTCTAGTATAAGAGAGGTTGGAATCTTTAAGACTATTTCCAACCCACGTGTTGGCTTTTGAGGGATTTTGTAAGCAAAGGCGTCTAATTCTATCAACTGGGAGAGAATAAAGCTGTGTACTTACAGGACGTGCAATTTTATTCTTCCTGTTAGCCACAATATTTAAAATTCTAACAGCAGGTTTACACAATATTTCTATGTATGATTTTCAGTATTTCATTCTGAATTTCTTTTAACTCAACACTTGCTGGATATCTAGTATCCTCTTATTTTCAATTAAGTCCTCCATAAATAAGGGCAATGGTAAAAAGTTCAAAACCATTCAGAAGAAAAAATATTGAATTAGTTGAGAAATAAGTCCAAATTTCAAAAGCAAAATGACAAGCACGTAAAACAAAGGACTTTGGTGTATTTGACTTGACAAAGAAAAGGGCCGTTTTATACTTTTCTAGTAAGAAAGAGAAGTGGTCACCTTAAATCTGTAAAGGTAAATTCCGGTTAGAAAAGGGGCTTATGTGTTTGAAAGGCAGTGTGTGTTCAGTCTATGGGGGGACAGAAACTCAGTAGAGAGTCATCTTGGGGAGGGAGGAGGCAGGCCTCCAAAATGGAGGAATGCAGTTAATGATTTCTGAAGGTGAGTTCCCGCCAGCCCTCAGGACTGGCAATTCGCCCAGCGTTTAGTAAACAGCCCTCACTTAGTGGAGGTGGCCTCGTGCTTTAAAAGAATACGCACGTCTCTCATGGTCTCTGCTCATCAGCACGCACAGACCTCAAGAATCTTTGGTGCTGAATTAATGCCAAGCTTCTCACTTAAGTGGCACAGCCCGTCTTCCATTAGAGGCAGGTAAGGAGAGAGAGGCGCTATTTTTTTTTTTTAACAACCAGGTTTAAAAACAAAAAGAAAAATTGCCCATGCTCACCGAAACTTTTCGATAGCTTGTCAAAATAAGGGACAGCAGAAGCATGCAACATAACAAAATGCATACACCAAAACCTTGTCCTTCGATGGAACTCCTCAGCGTTCCCTACGTGGTTCAATCACGCTGCTCATTAAACAAGTCATTTTAATACTCACTGTCAGCCCAGTCTTCCAGGTGCCAGGATTTCCTTTTGAAGAGAGAAGGTGTGCTATGGGCCAGCTCTGCAGAGAGGTAAACATATGGAAACCAGGACAGGCTTTTCTGGTGCTTAGGACCTAGCATCTTCTAAATTTAGAGGCCCCCCCCTCTCTCTCTCTCTCTCTTTTTTTTTTTTTTGGTTTAAAACATGTTTAAAATTTATTTTAATTTTTCAGTTTGCACAGAAACAAGGTGCTGTGAAACACACCTCAAGTGTCTTTTAAAAATTAAAACAGGATTGATTTGTAGTGTCAGTGATTCCTGCTAATCAAAATCACTGACAATTTTTCAGGAGGAAGAGGTATGGTTTAACTCTCTCACTAGAGAGCACTGCTTCCTTTTTCCGTTTTGATCTAAATCTGAATATTTTCCTACAGATAATCCTCTTGCATTTTTTAAAGCAGGGAATAAAATTCTCGGAAAATACATGTTTCTTTGGACACACAGATTCCTGGGGGTCGGCCTAGACAGACGAACAGTACTTCAGGTCCCTCTGCTGGCCCGGCTCAGGGCGCGCTTCTCCTGGAAGCGCAGGCCCAGAGTCCCGCCGCCTTGGAGTTAAGACTTCCAGGGTGGAATGTTCCGTGTACTCTGTTCCTACTGCCAGGGAGCAGCACTGGAATGCGGGGAGTGGTTAAGTGTGGACACCACTTAGGACAAGAAAAGCAAGCATCCGCCAAAGGAGGATTCCCCGAAGTTGTGTATCTACCCTGAAACCAACCCATTTTTTCAACTCATGAGCCTTTTTCTGACTGTTGTTGGGTTTTTTGCCATTGTATTTTAAAACTTAGAAGTGACTTCTAACATATGGGGATCTTTTTGTCTTTAGAGTCAAGGATTTCTTAACCAGAGAAACAAAAAAGGACAGAGGGATTTAACAAAGCAGTAAATTTCCCAGAAACTTGCCTTCTAGCAACAAAAAGTCTTACCTAAGTACAGTTCTGTGAGCAGCAGATTTGATGCTTTTAAACTGGTGGGTCAGGTTACGGCCTCCAACTGTTCTTTCTTCTATGAAAACAAAATTGTTCTGTGGTGGTTTTAAAAGGTCTCTGTACTTTAATTTTAAACACATTCAAGAAAGCACCATCCTCTTTAAATTGTCATCATGGGGACCTTTTTATAAACCCAAGAATTAACACCAGAAAAGGGTGGTGTTCTTTTCTAATGCTAATCGCCATGATGTTTTGAACATCAAAAAAAGAAAAGATGATATTGGATAAAGGAAAAAACTCATGAGGTCAGTTGATTCAAATAGGTCAAGGCAAATAATATATAAATAGTGATTAGCTGGTCTCAAGCTATCACATTAAACCAAAAAGTAAATAAAGACCCACAGCAAAAAAAAAAAAAAAAAGAGAGAGAGAGACCCAGAGCAAATAATGACAGAGACTGAGACAGAGACACGCAGAAAGAGAAATAAAGAAGAGAAGAAAATGAGAAATGACAAAGAAAACCAGTGTTTCATATAGCTGATGGGACCCTCACATTTTTCAAAAGTGGTAATTAATGATTTTTTAGGATATACATCTTAATACATAATGTAACAATAAAGGGACATGATTCTGGGATATCTGAAATTATTTCTATACAAATTCACCACACGCCACTTTGAGAATCTTCCATTATGAGAAACACACAGGAGAGGCAATACTATGAACAAGCTATCTTTCTCATCACATCAATTCCAGCCCATATGTAGATCTGATAACCTTTGTTTTAGACATTTAGGGTGAATAAATATTTCAATTACTAGAGCTCTGTGATTATTATTACAGTGATTTCAACTTTTTCATAATTTCATAATTTTTCATAATGCTTGAGTAATTTTATTATTTTTAAAAATATTTTATTTAAATTCAATTTAGTTAACATATAGTGTATTATTAGTTTCGGGGTAGAATTTAGTGATTCATCAGTTGCACACAACACCCTGGGCTCATTACATCACGTGCCCTCCTTAATGCCCATCACGCAGTTCCCCCATGTCCCCACCCACCTTCCCTCCAGCAACCCTCAGTTTGTTTCCTATAGTTAAGAGTCTCTTATGGTTTGTCTCTCTGTTTTTGTCTTATTTTATTTTTCCTTCCCTTCCCATATGTTCCTCTGTTTTGTTTCTTAAATTCCACATATGAGTACACGGTATTTGGCTTGAGTACTTTTAATTAAGACTTTTTCTCTTAAAAAAGTGTATATAGCAATTTAAAGTTAAACTGAGTTAAAATTCATTTTGAGGATTCTGTTGCTGGAGAAATTAAGGACACGAGGTCCACTTGCAAACTTACTGATAATCAAAAGCATGTGGAGGTGCTTTGAAAAGTCCAGACACCCATGCACCACTTTAGATCTACCGAATCAGAATCCCTGGGGCAGTCCCTGGAATCTTGTACTTACTGTTATGCCTCTGGGTTTGGAATCGAGAGAGGTTAAATGATTTGAATAGAAAAACCATCCAACACCTGGGCAGTTCCCTGCAGCCACAAAGACCAGATGAACCGAGGCCACACTACATATGGTCCATAAGCACCAGGCACAAGTGTGTTCCCCCAAGATGCAAACAAACAGAATGTTGTCAAGTTTCTTTCTAGGTAAGTAAATCACAAATTCGTAATTTAATATGGTCGACTTTATTCCTATTATACAGAGTGATGCATTTAAATTACTAGTCTTTGCTTTTTATTTATTTATTTATTTTTACTTTGGTTGTTAGAAAAATAAATCTATAGTGTTTATTGGCGTCAACGCAGTAACACAAAAGAGCAATGTTGCCATCTAGTGGTCAACTGGAGACATTAACGAAGCAGGCTGTCTTGTGAAATGCCTGGTTGGAGGAAATGAACCCCAAGGAAAGAAGGTGAACAAATTTCAAGAGCAAAGACTTCACGACTGAAAGAACTCCTCTAAACTATGGATACTACCACCAGCCTCTCTGAACCCGTGTCAGGTTCTAGTCCTAGAATCACAAGTAAACGTCAATTGACAGCAGAGCTGTTTCATTTGGCTTTTGGGTGTTTTGTTTTGTTTTTTTAACATTTTATTTGTTTTACAGAGAGAGCACAAGCAGGGGCAGCGGCGAGAGCCGCACAAGCCGGGGAGAGGGAGAAGCAGGCTCCTCGCCAAGCACGGAGCCCTATGCGGGGCTCTATCCCAGAACCCTGGGATCATGACCTGAGCCCAAGGCAGCCGTTTAACCGACTGAGCCACCCAGGCGCCCCGCTTTCGGTGTTTCTGGGTTTTTTTTTTTTTTACTAAGATTCATTAATTTATTTTAGAGAGACACAGCGCATGCACACTTGCACTGGAGTGGGGGTGGGGCAAAGGGAGGGAATCTTCAAGCGGACTCCCTGCAGATAGGAACCCCATGCAGGGCTCAATCTCATGACCCCTGAGATTATGACCTGAGCCCAAACCAAGAGTCAAACCAGGAGTCAGATGCTCAACTGACTGAGCCACCCGGGCACCCACATTTGGCTTTTTAAAAATAACACTGTAGGGGTGCCTGTGTTGCTCAGCCCTTAAGCATCTGCCTTCAGCTCAAGTCATGATCCCAGGGTTCTGGGATCGAGCCCCGCATAGGGCGCCCTGCTTGGCGGGAAGCCTGCTTCTCCCTCTCCCACTCCCCTTGCTTGTGTTCCCTGTCTCACTGTCTCTCTCTGTCAAATAAATTAATGTAAAAAAAAAAAAAAAGGAAACTCTGTGGAGGGCATGGGCCACCGGGTCTGATTATTTTTTAAAACAAAACAAAAACAACACTGTAAACTTGCTCATGTTGGTGTCTTTGTGTAGGTTCCAAGGTGAATTTTAATACTGGGAGTTTCTCAAACCATCAAGGACACCATCCTCACAACCATGGCAAGCCCATGGCTTTCCTCCAATTGCTCGGGCTGCCCGAACCCATGGCCATTCCCCACCTCTGACAGCTTAGGGAAGTTGACACTGTTCCTGAGGTGTCTCCTCTGGAAGCCTTCCTTGCCCGAGCCCTCCCACATTCCAAGCATGCAGTCATGGGAAGGAGCTGGCCTCCCAAGTCACGCGGAGGAGGGAGACTACCATGTCCACAGGTGCACGCACATGTTCGTAGAAGTGAGCACACATATGATCACGAAGGAGGAAATGGACATCATTCAAAGAAAAAACACTATTTGGCAATTTTAGTTATTTTCATTTTAAATATTTGGCTTGATTTAAGTGACCTCAATTAGATCATGCTATTTCTTAAAGTTTAATGTAACTCTAATTTAATTTTTTTTATTTCTAAGAGGTACAAGACTGGTTTGGGGGAAGCCACTGTATCTGTCTTTAAAAGGTGACAGGTGTAACACTGTCTTTCAAAGAGCTATAAAATAGTCTGTCTTATACACTGAAATAGGGTCTCCTAGGGAAGGACGATGGGACTATCCTATAGTTGAGTTTCGAAGTCAGATTCTTAGAGGGACATCTGGGTTACTTCTGAGAGTCACCTGTTCCTTGTTTTCTTCACTTAATGGGACACATATCCATCTTTACCTGGCTAAAAGGCATTCTCACTCAAGATTTCCTTCTTCTTGATTGATTCAGGCATACAGATCTTTTGTTATCCAGTCCTTTGAAAATGAAAAGATACCTGACCAGTAGGGACAGAATGACACACTCATTCCAATACGTGCACACACAGGAAGACCTGCCTAGAAAGAATATGTAAGGAAAAGCCAGAGAAAGGTGGTGGAGAACACCAGGTTAATAGCAGTCTTCCAGATGACATTGCAAACTCCCGGCCAATGAGGCCTGAGATACGGAGTTTATTGAATAATTATATGAAAGAGCACGAGAGAGATTATTACATGTCAGATGCTGTTCTCTGCTCTTTAGATAAATAAACTCCTTTAACCCTCAGAACAACCTAGGAGGTAGGTGCTTTAATTATCCCCATTTTACAGATGAGGAAATTAAGGCATAGCAGGATTCAGTGACATGTCCAAGGCCACAAGGCCAGCAATCAGAGGAATGTAATTTGATTCCAGGTGATCTCTCTCCAGAGTCCACGCTTCTAACTGCTGTACAAAACCACCTTTGTCTATGCAAACTTAGCCCTTCTCAACAAAGAACTACAATTCGATAAAACTCAAGCAAAATTCTAAACAACAATAAATTTTTCTGGATTATTTTAAAGGCTTTGGTGGAACAATGAATCATGGAACACTACATCAAAAACTAATGATGTACTGTATGGTGACTAACATAGCATAATAAAAATTTTTTTTTAATTTTTTAAAAATAAATAAAAAATAAATAAAATTTTTTTAAAAATAAATAAATAAAAAATAAATAAATAAATAAAAATTGGTGGATCTAGAGTCCCTCTGGCTCCTCACCGAGAATGCTTTTCCTCATCACAAAGTACTAAGCCAGACAGATCACAACAGCATTTGGCTGTGTCTGGACCAGGACTCATAGCCAGCAGATGATGCCTGTGATCAAAAATCAATCTATTCCAAATATTAGAAGCTGTATTTTAAAATTCCTTTCTTGTATCAAGTCATTACACTGCCTTTTTTGCCACTCTCAAAATTATGACATTGCAGCAGAAAAAAAACTTGGGCTTCTTGGGACTTTTGGTAATTTGGCCATCAAATATATAGATACATACACATATATGCTTATTCTGTAAATGCTTACTGAGCCCCTGCTACTTGCAAGGCATTCCCTTGATGCTGTTGGGGATGGGAAGATAAATGACAAGTCACTGCAATCAAGATGCTCACAGACAGTCGGGAAGATTAAAAAAAGATGTAAAAGTAACTTTGGGGCACCTGGGTGGCTCAGTCAGTTAAGCGTCTGCCTTCCGCTCAGGTTGCGATCCCAGGGTCCTGGGATCGAGCCCCGCATCTGGCTTCCTGCTCAGTGGAACGCCCTCTACCCCTCACCCTGCTTGTGCCCTCTCTCTCTCCCTTGCTCGTTCACTCTCGCTTGCTCTCTCTCAAAAAAATAAATAAAATCTTTCTTTAAAAAACTGTGATCGTACAATGACGCAGTGATTCTTTCTGAAGGAGGCACAGAGCCATGGGTCTTGTGAATCCTGTAATTCTCTGTGGACCAGAACTAGTCCTCAACTTGACCGCAGCAGATAAAGAGCATTTTTGGAACACATCATTCACTGAGTCACAAAAAAAACACACTAGTTCTTAGTGTAAAATTCACCACTCAACCACAGTACTATAGAGAGCCACAAAGGCTGCGACCAGAGAAGGCAAGTATGTGGAGGAAGCAAGCTCAAGGAGAAGCACCCAAGAACAATTACAACATGCTTATTAGCTCTCCCATGAAGCCGTGGCTTTGACATCATTCCAATAACACAAGGGGTTTTACATCATATCCAGAAGGCTAAAGTTTCTCCTGACTTCATTCTGATCTACAGTATCTTATAAAAATTGTCTGGAGTGCCCCTTAGTTTTTCACCTGGTCTTGAGCAAACCACACGCTCCCCCTCACCAGAGAGGTTATTAAAGACTGCCACCCCCCAGCCCCTCTCTCCACCTACTCTTTGTCCCAGGCTCTTCTCACCACTGAGGGTCTGCTGTCACTTTGTAACTGCTAGCTGCTTCTGTGGCAGTTGGGGTCCCATAAAGATTACTCAGATTAGCTTAGGTTAAAAGATGCACGAGACTTCACTGAGCATGCTCTCCTAAGGCTTAAAATAAAGGCAAAAGCTATGGTGCACCGAGAGGGGGAGAGAGAGTGAGTGAGCATGCCAGCATTGGGAGTCAAGCCTTTCTGGCAAAACTCTCCGGGATTATTCTTATCTGCTGAAGGACGTGCTTGGTCTCCAGAGGAAACCACTCAGATTTGTACTATATATCTTGGCTTCCCAAGACCTCCAGGCAGAAGTTCCCAGTAGGGTCTTTTATGCCCCCAGGTCCTATTAACCAAGCCAGACCAACTGGTTATGTAGGGTGAAATCTACTGAAAAACAATCTGGCCTAGGGTTTCACCAGGGGAGTTTTGGACTATAAACAGAGCATCGTGAATCATTAGTTAGCTGGTTGGCTAGCCCATTAACCTTAAATTGGCCAAGAATCAAAGCTACACATCCAGCCGTCCATGGAAATAGCACAGGGCTGCTTCAGTCCAGCTGCAAAATAACCTTACAACTCAGGTGCTTGGGTTGCAAGCAAAAGCGGCTGATTCTGACTAACTCACGCAAAGAGGAATTTACTTGGAGTCACGAGAATTAGATTTGAGCACAGACATTTAACAAGGCAGTTCCCAGAGAAAGAAGCAGGAATGACAAGACGTTGCCAGGACCTAATGGAGTTCCAACCGATTTTCCTGTCCTTTTGCTCATTTCAAAATTCAAATGTATGGGGAAGGGGAGATTCCAATAGCTAAACTTGCCCTTGCCCACCCCCACCCCCCGACTCCCGACAGCAGCTGAACAAGGCTGGGTAAAAGGTCATTTCTGACAAGAAAACTGACTGTTATTAGAAAGGCAAAATGCATTTCGGGTTGTTGAAGCCCAGCCAATGTTCATTACAGCTTATATCCCACCTTTGTAAGTGAGAAGTTACAGGCAATTCAAGTCAAGTACTTTATGTCTAAGACAACAGCATAAATTCATTTGCTTATGAAAGCACTGTTTTTTCCTCCTTCCCTCTGCCTATGTTATACCCTCCATCCACCAGTAGCAGGACACATCTATTGTCATTTTAGAAAAAATTATATATTAGCTGATATGAAAAGGGAAACAAAAAAATAGCTGGTGGTTTTAAAATAATTTTTCTTGTTATAAAACTTATAGATGCCCATTAAAGAATATTTTGAAAGTGAAGAAAATGTTAGGGAAAACAGTTAAAATCACTTATAATCTCACCACATAGAGATAGATTCCTATAAACATTTTGTTATATTTCCTTCCAGGTTTTATGTTTTTATTATAATTTTGCCTGTGCATCTGTAGAGTAATATAAGCATTCATCTATGACTATATTGTTACATAATTTGGACCATGTAGTTTCTTTAGGGTTTTGATGGGTTGGTTTTTTTTTTTTAAAGATTTTATTTATTTATTTATTTGACAGAGAGAGAGAGAGGGAGAGAGAGAGAGAGCGCACAAGCAGGGGGAGTGGCAGAGGGAGAGGGAGAAGCAGGCTCCCCACCAAGCAGGGAGCCAGACATGGGACTCGAACCCAGGACCCTAAGACCATGACCTGAGCTGAAGGCAGGCGCTTAACCGACTGAGCCACCTAGGTGCCCCTTGCCTTTTTTAAAAACTTCATTTCAATAAACATTTTTAAGTCTTCACATTTTATTCAAATTTATGGCTTTCCCCCTCAATATACATATATATTTTTGAAAAATCTGTATCTCTGGTGGCTTTTAAAAAACCATGTGGAGTAACTGTAGCTAACAAAACTCTGAAAAGAAAAATCAACTCCATGACCTAACATAACCCTGGAAGAGGGTGCCCGTGATGGGAAACGGCTGGAAATCAGCCCCAGAGCTTGCTAGGAAGAGGCAAAGAGGGCACGAGCCAGCAGAATCAAATGATTTAGCAAGAGAGGGGAAAAAAACCAAACCAAAACAAAACAATAAACAAACAGCCCAGAGTCAAAGAACTACCCAGCCAGCCCCTCTGAGAAAGAAAACACTATTAATAACAGAAGTCTAGGTTCTGGCATCAATTTAACTCGTATCTTAGTCCTCCCCCACCTTCTGGCCTGTTTTCCCACCCCACGCAGAACTGCTATATCTTCTGGTGTCTCCACACCCTTCACAGACCCACTGAGAATCTAATTATAACTGTGGGAGTTCTGCAGGGCCGCTGTGACACACAGATACGCAGTGGGGTCTCCCAAGGAGGGAACTGGTGAGGGCACTTTGAGGCACCCCCATCAGAATGAGCTCTACTCTCCTCATGGCTCCCAGTCAGGGCTGCGTCTCATCCCAAGACCAAAACCGTGCGTGAAAACTGCAGAACATGGGCATCTGACTGACTTTCTTTCTTTCTTTCTTTCTTTCTTTCTTTCTTTCTTTCTTCCTTCCTCTTTCTTTTTCTTTTCTTTCCTCTTTCTCTTCCTTCCTCCTCTTCCTTCCTTTTTCTTTGTTTCCTTCTTCCTTTCTTCCTTCTTCTTTTCCTTTTTCTTTTTCTTTCCTTCCTTCTTTCTCTCTCTCTCCCTCCCTCCCTCTTTCTTTCTTTCGCTATAGTGAAATGATGATAACAGGAATATTTTTTTACTTTTCTGGAAATTACTGAGCTCCTTTTTGTTGGTTCACCAGGTAAATACTAAACCTAAACATGAATTGGGTTTGATGCTGCAAATCAAGCCACTATGATATGTAAGCAGCCCCATCGCCCACAAAACAGCACATAAATGTGTAATGTCTGGGTCCTGGGGGTAAACTCCTGGTTAATAATAGCACAGAAGTATCACACATTTATTCATTAATAATAGCATAGAAGGATCACACATTTATTCATGCTACAATCATATGTAAAGAAATTACAGATTTCCACTTCCCCCTTCACTGACTCTATAGACCTCTACCTGCTGGATAAAGGGAGAGGGGGACTCAATCAACTTAGTTTGGCACAATAATTAAAACTGTCCCTTAAGTAAATGTTTCATCTTTTTAGGTCAAGTTCAATCTCTCAAATATCACCCTAGATCATCTCTGCTTTTATTAGCAAGGATGTGGCCTACGTGACCATATGGTGACAGAGAGCACAGGTGGTCCACGGAACCAGGTGGCATCTTCTGGATCTTCATGGGTCCGTTAGGTACAGCGACTTATTCGCGCTGGATGTAAACACTGGGGTTTGAGGAATTCATCTCTGGGCTTCTTGCGGCACCTGCTCTTGGAAAACCGTAGTATTTCCAGGCTTCACATTTGGGATTCTATGTGGCTACCTCCTGTCCCAGGCTTCAGTTTGCCAAGCACATGGGCTGCAGACCCATCGGAGTTTCTGCAACCATCTTTCTCTGCCCTTGGCCAGGCCGGATCCACTCTGCTGTGGGGTCATCGCTTTGACCCTTGTCCCACTGCAGCCCCTGGCCCAGTCACTGGCTCCTGGCCTGTGGGTTTTCTATAGACTAAATGTTTGTGTTCCCCAAACACCCCCAAAATTCATATGCCGGAATTCTAACTCCCAAAGCAATGGTGTTAGGAGCTGGGGCCTTTAGGAATTCCTTAGATCATGAGGGTGGAGCCTTCATGAACGAGTTTAGTGCCCTTCTAAAAGAAGCCCCAGGGGGATCCCTCACCCCTTCCTCAGTCTTGAGGTCCCCACAGCCTGGCTTTCAAAACGTTTGGCTTGCCCAAGAAGTTCAGAAAATCAGCTCTGAGATTCAGACCCCTCTAGGCCATTGGTTCTTAACGAAGGTAGCACGACCCACCAGGAGGCATTTTGGAAAACTGTGGGGTTATTTATGTTGTCACAAAAATTGGGGGAGGTTAGGGTTATCAGCATTTCATAACCAGAAAGAGGTCAAGGATGACTGTCATCCTGCAATGAAGGAGGCAGTTCCACAATGAAAAATCATTCTGTCCCAGGTTTGTATAGGCGGAAAACCTGTTCATCATTTTCTGAGCTTCAAACCTAACTCTAACAAAGTGTTTCTGCCTGGTTTAAATATAAACCACATATTTAGTCTACATAAACCGACCTAAAATTTCCAGTAATGTAACTAACACCTAAGTGAGGAGAGACCATTCTCTGCCTTGTTTGAAATACTACAAAGAGTTTTCCACTGTTTCATAAAGTCACCAAGAGCAGTGCTCGCTGTGGTACGGAAGTCACACGGCTAAGCGGTTCTGTGCGGTAAGCCGGCGGGGCGGCCGTGGAGCTCAGCGACACGGGGTACTCGTGCCTGAGCATGAGAGAAATGCGTATTTTTTCACCACCAGTCCAATTCTCTGCTCTGTTTCTTTCTGTTTCAATTAGAACACTACACTGCTACTTGGAGAATGTGGTAGGCAGCTTAGAGTAGCTCTAAAATTCCACTTTAAAGTGAAGAGGGAATATGTGTTATCTCCAGAGGGCTGGAACCAGATCGTGTTAAGAGCACTGCTCTGGGATCCCCCCCATCCTCCCTTTCCACTTACTACGTGCCAGATGCTAAATGTTTCCAGACTCACTCTCCTGTACTCTTCTCAACCACCCCGCGAGGCAGGCATTATCATCCTTGTTCTACAGATGACGGACCTGAAGCTCAGAGAACCTAAGTAAACCAGGAAGTGGAAAAGCTGGGATTCAAATCCAAGTCTACTCGACTCCAAGACCCAGCATCTTAACCACTCCACATACTTAGCTATATAGAGAAAATGAAAAAAGATCATCTTTTGTAAATTTTACTTACAACGACATTCCTATTGACATGGTTTAATAACCCATCCTTTGAAAATATTTCTCAGGCAATTAAAAGGAGAAGCAACCAAGAACTAGAGTGTTCTGTTTTAACGAACCCTCTGTGGAATCCTTTATGAACTGTGCTACCTACTTGCCTTACATGCCATATCTCTGTGCTATGATGACCTCCTGAAGGCTTCATGTGGGGAAAATACTAACCCTTACAATGCAAGTTATTAGCTAACAATTTTATCACGTGATAGAAGAGAGACTTTCACCCAAGAAACCATTGGTCCTATATGAAAAACAGTCCTACCCCCTAATAACAAAGAATGACAAGGAGTTCATTTCCACCCTTTCTGCCCCCTGAGAGGACAGTCAGATAGATGATGGAGCACCTAAAAAATACTCATCCAGTTTCAGAGCAGGGTTTTTGTCAGAAGTTGTCTTGCACCTCAGTTGGCAGAAAACCTTGGCTGATTAAAAGAAGGACAAGGCTGATTGCTATTTATCAAGTGCCTGCTGTATGCCCATCATGTTAGGTATTTCACTAAAACCCTGCGAAAACCTATGCGTTAGGTGTCATCACCCTCATTGCACAGATAAAAATATAAGGGCCCTATGAAGTTGTACGTGGTCCCTGAGTATCCAATAACAAGAGTCTACCAGCTGGGAAGTGAGCCCAGCCATGTACCCGTTTGCTTGCTTCTACTCAGCCTCAAGAGTGTGGGGGTCTTTAACCCCACCACAATTACTGTGTCACAGAGAAGCTTGGGGGAGGGGGGGCTTTGGATTAAACCTCCAGTTAGGTTTTAAACACCTCAGAAGTCTAATTTCTAGGGAATGTCCTCAAGATTTGAATGTAGCTGGAATCTGGGCGGTTGGCATGTCACTTCAGTGAGTGTTCTGTTTCTTGCAAAATCCAACAATGACAGGAAAAATTGAGTATGTTCTTTAATAAAATGCAAAATGATGGGGCAGGGAATTCCCAGAACTGTTTCCCTACCTTCCAGCACTCTCTATTTTTGGTGTTGCTGTTAAGATGTTCCCATGTCCCGGAAAACTCAGGTCACTGCTGAGAAACTCTTCTTTAAAAGTAACTATGACTTCCATATTCCCATCATCTTCTTAACTTGCTCTGGGATAAAACGTGGCAAAGTTAAATTGAAAATAAAAAAGGTAAATATAAAAGCAGCAGCCACTGGGTGTCACTGATTTACCACTTGAATATACCTTGTCCCATATTTCTGTAACAGGAGAAAACTTGGTCTTTTAAGTGGAATATTTTGAAACCCGTCATGTTCTTGAGTGGTTGAGACAGATATAGAACAGTCTGAAACCAAAGGATCTTGTGACATCGAGAAGATGTTGTTCTCTGCTGTAAACAATTCACACCTTCAATCACAGTCCCATTTTAGAGATGCATATACCGAAGCAGGGCAAGCTAACGTCAAGGACGTCAGGGAACACATTCCTGAACTTTATTTTAAAATCAAGACTTCCATGCTTTATTTTCATCTTAAGATAATTCTCTAAAGCCAGGGACACAGTACCCATTACTTTTTCTTGTCCCTACCTCCCAACTCTTATATCTAAGAAGAGAAAAAAGAAATCATTTCAGAACATCTGAGAATTTGGGGATTGGGATTATGTTCTAAGCTCCTACAAATGGTGTCAGAAGCTATCATTTATCAGATATCTCTTCTGACCCTGGGGCAGTCATAGCAGTATCTCATTTAATGTTCACCACAAAACAGAACATAGGTAGTCATTATTCCCAGATGAAAAAAACTGGAGATCAGAGAGGGTAAGTAACTTGTATAAGATCACAAAGGAAGCAAGATAAAGATTTCAGATTCAAACCCCCATTTTTGGCCCCCAAAGCCATGCTTATTCTGCTGTACCAGGCCATATCTCCCTAGAAACGTTACCTTTATTTTGGACATGTCCCTTTCAAAACTACTTAATGTTGTGCCATACATAGGGCTAATCAACTAGCAGATGTTCAAGATACTAAGTCCAAGGCAATTGTATGCATTGTGTTTTAGGATCATTTCCCAGGTAAGTCCACTGGCTGAGGGAGTCACTTACAGTCCCTCAGTGCACAAAAATTACGAATTTTCCCCCCAAGCTCCTCAGGGTGATGTTCTGGCCTGGGATTTAGTTTCTCCGGATCTTTTGCTGTCTAAGCAAGCTGAGTCTTATCTCTTTCTATAGTGGATGTGTTCCTGCTCTCATTTTTGGCTTAACAATACCCATCCATCTGGAGAAAAGTAATCCTTCTTTAGGCCAAAGAGTGGTGGAACTTTGGGGTTGTTTATCTTCCAAATAGGTGCAGAAACAGCCCAGCAAAGCTATAAACTCATAAACTTCCTGATTCATCCTTGCCAATACAATTAAGCTCAGAGCCGGAGGCTTTCTCTGGGGGAGATAAGATAGTATGTTCACATCACTATTAGCTCCTGCCAAGTTCCTGCTCTACAGAGAAGCAAGTTCTCTAGATGGTGGCCTTCGGATGCCTCACCTCCCTGAATCATACCTTAATTTTGATGTTCCCTTCCTTTAACCCAAAGTCAAAACACCATTACTCCTTCTTTGATTTCCACTTTCTCATTCCAGATCCTTAGGTTTCTTTTCAGACCTGGTTATGGTGGTAAACTAAAACTGACCACATATAATCTGGTAAATAATCTCATTACTTCATATTTTTAAAAAGAATCACATTTTAAAGTAAAACTCTGTGTCCCTTTCCAGTGTTCATTTCAAGGAAATGGTAAAACATTTCTTCTCACACTCAGCAAATCCCAGGTATGTGGGGGGTAATCTTTTCTTCCTGTCTTCTCCCCCTGGTGATTGCTTCTTCCCCTGCTTCTTTCAACATAACCTGCTGGATAACAACATCAAAATACACCTGGAAAGTCACACAGAACTCAAGCTTCGTCTCTCGATGACCACTTACAAAACAGAGAGGAAATAACCGTACAATAGAGGCAATCTGGCTGAAACTTGATTTTCTTTACTTTATTAGAAATAATATTCCAAAATTTAATCTTAAAAATTAGATTTATGGTAAAAAGATACAAATAATATGTATTTTTAAATATGGGCCTCTCTGCTGCCCACAGGAACCCTGTTGTTGGTCTGAGTACAGGTACAAATCAGTAGGAAGTGTGAGGAAGGACTTTTACATGCTTGTGACATACTAGACACTAGGTCATCTGTGTAAAGGCAGAGAAGGATTCGGCCTCTTTTTGCCCTAAATTTTTAATAGGAGCACCTCCCATCTTGTTCTGCTTTCAAGTCACCCGGCCTTGCCTAAGCACCTGCCAGCCCCACCACGGCCATCGCATAACCTTCCCTCGGTCGACCTCTGCAGAGCACTGTCCTCACTGCAGACTTCGACGCTCTGCACTGCTTGTCCCTTCATTCGTCCTACACATGTGTGCTAAGTGACGCTCTTTTCCAAGCCCTGACTTGGCATTTTTACTTCTGTGTCATGCCCTGTCCCACTTCCTCAGTCACTGCTTCTAATGGCACCACTAGTCGAGGAACTGGTCCAAAGTCACATAACCAAGAATGGGCAGAGGAAAGATTCAAAGCAAAATGGAAGCTCTGAACTGACACGTGGTGCCGGCTCTGGGGTTTATAACATTATGTTAGGAGGGTTTTTCCTCTCCCGTTCCTGTTCTTTCCTTTCTTCATTGAGGAAGTTTCCTGAAGGACAAGGTCAACTGAAAATAAAACAGAGTACGGTACCTTAAGCTAGTGGATATTCTAAAAGAGAAGGCATTAACACAGTTGAAATAAGTGTTTGCCTTCTTAAAATTAATGAATACTACATAAAATCTGACATGTAGTTATCTCCATATTTATATCCACATGACTTTTCCTTCCTTTGCTAATGTATTTTAACCATTGGTCATTACGAAGATCAGAGTAATTACCTTATTCACGGAAACCCATTTTCAGAAAATATGTTATTTGGACAAGATGTCTCCCGACTACAGGTAGCAGATCTCCTTCCCCTTCCAGGATCGGATCAAGACAAGGGCCATGAGGGAAATAACTGAACGCTCATTCTGGCAACGTCTACCACCAAATTTCTGTCACTTTCACAATCCACATGAATAATCTTTTTTCACCATTGGCATAATTACACTCATCTTTATGTTTGTAGTGTGTAAGACCAATAGTGCCTTCCACACATTTCCACGTTGCTGTCTGGACCGTCTTTTGCTGACTCTAGTTGCACCTGCATAGCGAAGGCACACAGCCCGGAGATACTCTAAGGGCCTCCAGTGACCACTGCAGTCAGTCAGCACACCCAGAGCTCCCTGTCACTGACGGGGATAAGCCTACATCTCTGGAAAGCCAGGCACAAACCACCCGCCCAGATACTCGAAGGCAGATGCATCCAGCAGACACGGTCTCAGCTGAACACCTGCCATCCCCACCCCAGCTCAGGCTGACTTTAGACACCTGGCAACAACCCCGAGAGGGTGCCCCGTTCCTGCTCCTGCGATACCAGGTCAATGCACGCAGTGGATGGAGGAAGCTCCTCCCATCTCCCTGCTCCCAAAATGCATGTAATATATTGTCTTCAGATAGTAAAATGATCAGAACAGATACTACACTTGATCTCAGCCAAAAGGCCGACAAGCAGCCCATGTGAACGATTGAAAAGGTGAACGTTTTCCAAAACTGTGGGCACACTAAGGCAAGGTCTGCAGAGAAAGATTTCTAAACTCTGCTTACATAAAGAGAATTGATGAAAATCAGAGTATGTACTTTAAGAAACATATTAGGAAACTTGGCAGAAGGGAACAGTTTTCTCTGTCCCCTTATTACAACGTTATGGCCATTGTCTCACTTTCTGATAAATTGTAAGGGAACATTCCCCGCTGACAAGTACACTCTGCTCTCTGAGAGTAACTTGTGTTCTCAGGATGCTGTAAATGTGAGAGTGGAGTCAAGATGTTCAGTCTGGGGGAGGTTAGCAGCGGAACACAGCCATCTCAGCACAGACACCTCACTGTCCCATCCAGGTGGTGGGCATAGGGCCAGAAGCAGCCAGGGAGGTGAAGGCCACCCCCAGGGTATTCCCACCACCTGGGTCTCCTCTCCTTGCAGCCTTAGCACGGTGGAAGAATTTCCCAGTTTGGCTAATTCATCCCCACCCACCAGACCTCCCCTTCCAGCATCACTTCTACTCAGAGAGCCGGGAAGTTGCAGAGTCATTGGTCCTTGCTGATCCTTAAAATACGGAGTATGGTCACTGGTAAGAACCGAACCATGCAGAGCCTCTCCAGCTAGCTTGCCTCCATTCTCCCTGACTTGAGCTTGCCTTGCTAGCCAGAAAACCCTCAACTCCTGCTCACTGAACAGGTCTTTTCATCTCCATAAAGCACGGAGCTTAAAGGAATTAGTTGTAACTTCCCTAACCAAAGGAATAATATAGAGGGATTGTCAACTGGTAAATCACTCACACCCTAACACAACAATGGGACTACCTTATGTTGCCAGTTCAACGGACTGCTCACACGTACTTGGGTAAATATGCCCAGAACTCTAAAGAAATGTATAAAATAAATTATTTCTTTTAACCTGCTCTCAAAAAACAAGCAAAAGTGCCTTTGTTCGATGTCCACAAACATTCGATTTTCTGTTTAAACACACTGCTCAAAACATTATGTGCTGGGATATAAGATAGAAACAGGGAGCAGGAGCTGAGACCGGTCATCTGGAGGAATACACCTCAAGGAGATGGAGCTTGCAGGTAGCATGGTGTTTAAGGGACAGGAAGTATCTCCGGATTTTGCTTTAGACTTTTATTCTCCCCTCTGCTTGAACCATAATATAGGTCCTTGTTGTGCATACCTGAAGTATAATAGAAAAGGAAAAGAGAAGAGTTGGGGGAAGGGGAAGTGGTTCAACTTTCTTGTCCTCATGGCAGTTTTTCTTTATCCTAGTGGAGAAAAGAACAATCTGGAAAGATGCATTATGATCGCGAAATTGCTAACTGAGCAATCTGAGTCATCGGAGAACTCCCACTCTGTGACCATGAGCCCAAAACGATGGGAGCCGGCAAGGACACATGATGCCAAACTTGCCTGAAGGAGAAGCCTGGAGGGCTCTAACCCCCAAAAGGAGTCGGGATGTTTTTAAGGAGCATTCTCATCAAGTTCTAGGAAGAAAGCCAAGCTTAATTAAGCTTAATCCATGGTGAGAAATCATTCCTTAAGCCTGGTTTTCTTTTAAAAACATACTCTCTTAAACTCATCTATAAGCTAGGATGAACTTTATAATATTAGTGTTGTTCAAGATTCACTAAACTCTGCCAGAGTTCAGACCTTACCTTAGCATCTGTTCGTGCACGTATGTACATAGTAATATGGTCTTCCTACTCGGGATGCCCAGCTGTATTTACAAAGTCATATATTTTAGGAAATTAAAACTTCTGTAGGTTAAAGCCACAACCATAAACATTTAAAATGATGTTAAAATTCAAATCTCGTCCCCTACTACCTGAATTCCTTGTTCTGATTACTGTACTTCGATAAATATCATCCTGAGACTTACTCCGTGTTCATTTTATTTCCCTCAGGACATTTAATTCAATATAGAGTAAAAACAAACAAACAAACAACAACAACAACAAACCCTGATGTAACAATAAGTAGGATGTCTGGAAATAAATATAATATAAAGTATTTAAAATACTATAGGGGCACCTGGGTGGCACAGCTGTTAAGCGTCTGCCTTCGGCTCAGGGCGTGATCCTGGCGTTATGGGATCGAGCCCCNACCCTGATGTAACAATAAGTAAGATGTCTGGAAATAAATATAATATAAAGTATTTAAAATACTATAGGGGCGCCTGGGTGGAACAGCGGTTAAGGGTCTGCCTTCGGCTCAGGGCGTGATCCTGGCGTTATGGGATCGAGCCCCACATCAGGCTCCTCTGCTATGAGCCTGCTTCTTCTTCTCCCACTCCCCCTGCTTGTGTTCCCTCTCTCGCTGGCTGTTTCTCTCTCTCTGTCAAATAAATAAATAAAATCTTTTAAAAAAATACTATAAAGCATCAGGCCAAGTGAAAGAACACTTCTCAATGATAACTATGATGAAAACAAAAGGATAGCTCAGGTCAGAGAGGTTCCAACGCAAAATTTTAAAATCTCCCTTCCTGGTTAAACGAGAAAACAGTATTTTGTGTACAAATAGCCTTGTCCTACAACTACTTTTGTGTTTCTTTTTAGAAAAAGATGAATTATCTTTTTAAAAATGTTCCAAAGGGAAAAAAACAAACCATCCCACAAATGGACAGCCACTCCCAGATACATGCACTAGAACTCAGAGTCGTGCTTCAGGAATTATCATCTCATAAAGACGGTGGTTTAGCTACTAGTGAGACTGAGTTCTTAAAATGGCCAGCTCAGCGACTGACTGCAGTCCAGCTGTGTTTCTGTCTCCCTCTATCTCTATTGTGAATTATTTAAAGCAGCATACTCCACAGTTTGAATGTGGCCCACATTTTAAATCAAGTTCACCAAAATAACAATACTCAATGTACTAATTTCCATTTAATAGAAATATTTCTATAAATTCCTAATACGACTGAAAGGCAGTATAAAGAAAAGCATAAAAATATTTCTAAAAATTCATTTTATCCCAGGAGAAATTAATCTTTCTACAAAAATATCATGCAAATATTTATTTGCAAAGAATTCTAAGCATGTCTCTAGAAAACCACATTTATAAACAAACTAGTGGGGCTGTTTAAAAAGACTCTCCACCAAATTGGTGGTTCTTTCATGTTTTTTAATTATTTTTGTAGAAATGTATTATTTAGGGAAGACCCTACATGATTTTTAACTGGATAGGGAATTTTCGTTTTTGAAAAGTAAAAATGTGTTATAGTGTTACTACAGTTTATTGAGACCAGTTCTTCAAGAGCTAAGCTATCTCCTACAGGGACAAATTTTCTAGAAAAGTACATGGAGCAAACTAAAAAAGAAGAAAGTTCGGATTTTAGGATCTAAAACCTGGATGTTCACCTCTGCCTTCTCTGAATTACTGGGAACATTTTCAGGTCAAACAGTAATTTATGGGCCCTCGCAGAGGTCTTTGGTTTCATGATACTGACTTGTAAGTCTCTCAATCTGCTCCAAGGCAATTCTGAGCAAAATTCTGAAGTATGCCCTGTATGTTTGAGAATACCCATGTCATTTTCCTTGGCTCTACCCTAATCTCTTGTGCAATGGCCTTGTAAAAATTATAACAGGCACCCATCCAACCAACACAGCCATCCACACCCAACCAATTTATATATAAATATAAATTTGTATTTTTGTACAAGTTAGACTTACTCTGCTCTATTTTGACAGTATTGTCTTGTGATGTCATAAAGATTAATGTCTCTACAGAAGAGAGTGAATATTTCTGTGATAATTACCTGGGGGAGAAAAAAGTCCTTTGATAGAAAACTGGACCTTGGAAGACAGGGCCTAAATGTATTCATTCTTTCATTCAATGAATATTTATTGAGTGTGTGCTGCACTCCTAGCGGTGTTCTCTGGCCGGAACCATTGCCCAACTAGAGACTGACTGAGAGGCAAAATTTCACCTCACCCTTGTAGGGTTCTTTTTGGCTGGATCTGAGACTCAGATTGACATAGGACAAATCAACAGGAGAAAGGCATACAAATTCATTAAATAATACAAGTTTTACAGGATATGGAAGCCTTCATAAGGAACGAAGATGCAAAGAAATGGCAAAACGTATTTGCTTTTTCATATTAGGTTGAACAGAGAAAAAAATCTGGAGAAGTGACTGCCCTATGTGGAGGGGCCTGCATAAAAATAATTATTTTCACATGGCCTGTTTGTGTATAATTCTTTGTCTCCACTTCCCATCCTTGATAAGAATGTTACTTTCTTTCTAGTATAGGGAGGGCATCTTTCATATAGAATTTTACATCCTGCTTTTAAGAAAAATAAGAAGGGTCAGAGTGCTTATCTTGTATTTGCTGTCATTCAAATGCCCTTAACTCAAAATAGCCAATATGCCATGTGGCATATTTTGGAGTTCCATGTTCCGAACGCCTTCAAGACCATAATCCACACCTACTCAGAGTTTCCATCTGGATATCTCAACAGCATCTTCAGTTCCATGTGTCCACAGCTAAACATGCTCCCTCACGTCAGCTGATGGCAACTCTGTTTCCAGTGGCTCCAACCTAAAGACCTGATTCCTCCCTTTTTTTCCTCACTCCATATTCTGTGGAAATCCTGTTGGCTCTACTTTCAAAGTACACCCAGAGTCTGGCCCCTTTCTCCTACCTCCTCCACACTCACCCTGGTAGGATCCTGTTGTTGCAACTGGGATATTGTGACACCTTCCATACAATTCTTTAGCTTTCACCTTGCTTCCCTGTAGTCTATTCGCAGCACAACCACCCAAACCATTCTGAGAAAAATTAAGTTCAAATCATGCCACACCTCTGCACAAAACCCTCCGGTGATTCTGCATTTCACTCTAGAAAACCTGAAGTCTTTACTGTGGCCTCAAGGCACCCATGACCACATGCCCCGGGTTATCTGATCTCATCCCACGTCCTCCCCTCCTAGCCCAGCCTCCTCCAGCCACACTGGCCTCTGCACCCTTCCTCTGATGAGCTGGGCATGCTACCACCTCTAGGTGTTGGCTCATTCCTTTGCCTGGAAAACTCCCCCCACCCCCATATGTGTTCACATGGTTAATTCCCACACCACCTTCCAATCTTGTCTCAGATATCACCTTCTCCATGAGGCCTCCTCATACGACTCCATTTTGTATTGCAGAGGCCGCCCAAACACACAAACTCCCTGCTGGCATTTCCAACCTCCCTTAACCTGATCTATTTTTCTCCATGGCACTTACTTCCATCTAACAAAACTTATTTATCAGGTTTTGTCACTGGCTGATTGATGCTTCATGACAGTGGAAGTTTTTGTTTTGTTTTGATGGTTCTTAGGCTTCTTCATGTATCCCAAGCATCTGTCATAGGGTGGGTGCTCAATGAACAACTGTTCAGTGAAGGAATATGAGCAAAACAGATGTGCTCTCTGCCATCAAGAAGCTTACAATCCACAAGAGTGCTAACTCTTTTCTCTCTAGGATGTCTTTTGTGCTCAAGACCTCGATGAACCTAGATGGCACTGGAGGTGCCAGAGGATGTTTCCACATGAAGGCGGAAAGATGGCCTCTTCCCTCCACGAGCAGCTAGACTGGAGCTGCTAGCCCATAACCTGAAGAGAAAGGAGTTATTCCCCATTTGCCCCCAACTTTAGTGAAGTATATTTGACAAAATGGTAATATATTTTAAAGTGTACAACATAATGATTTGATACACATACACCTTGTGAAAGGGTCCCTCCCACAAGTTATTAACACATCCATCACCTCACAAATTTACCTTTGTGTGTGTAAGAACACTTAAGGTCTGTTCCCTTGGAAAATTTTAATTGTACAATATAGTATTATCAACTATAGTCACTATGTAACACATTTTACCCTCAGATATTATTTGACTTATAACTGAAAATGTGTACCCTTTAATGACCTCTCCCTATTCCTCACCCCCATCAGCTCCTGGCAATCACCATTCCACTCTCTGTTTCTATGAGTTTGACTCCCCCGACCCACACCCAATCTCACATATAAGAGGACTTTCTGGGGGACAGGGTGGGGTCAGAGGGCAGCTGCCTCACCGTCATTCCTGTGGCAGACTCTCTCCAAGGTCACTCTTGGGAATGGGTCAGATTTCTCCTCAGGTAGCGGTAGGTTTCCCTCCAGCTTCCATGATGCATGCTACAGACGGTGACACCCATCTCCATATGCTTTAACTGTACCTCCTATAGTGTCTTACTTATCCAACTCTAACCTTACCAAAACCTCTGCTGTTTCAGGGAAGGTGGTTTCAAGGAACCATTAGGAAGTATAATCAGCGATTAACCCAATGGTTCCCTGGCACAGAGCTATGCAGCAATATGATGTGAATGATCTCAGGCAATCTAGATGAGATCTTTTGGGTCAAGCGAGTCCTCTAGGTCCCCTAAGCCAGGCATCATAGATAGCTAATGACTTCATCAACTCAACTCTGTGTTGCCCTCCTCAGGGAGTTCACATTTGGTGCTTGGTATGACAGGAAATATTAACAGTATGGGAAATTCTAGGAGAAAAGAAAACTAGTTAATCCCATTGTTTCCTGATGGTAAGAAATTTTAGTAGAAGTAAAATTAACTGTTTAAAGTCATAACAATGCCATTTAGTAAAATAATTCATGTTCTAAAAAAACAATGACCCGTGTCTGTGCCCAAGTGATGTACTCATTCAAAGAAATTGTCTCCTTTATCTTTATAGCCTCCGCAGAAGCTAGCACAGTGCCTGGCCAAATAGTTGCTCAACAAATGTGAACAATCCAACAGTCAGTCAGCCAACAACAACAAAAAAATAGAGATCTCACATTATCTCCCTTCCCTTCTTATGCATCCAATTGTGAGTATGTCTAACTGTTAAATCCTTGGTCCCCAAACAAGCAAACCATTTTCCCCCAATTAATTAACAGGGCCCATGGCACTGTACTACAAGGCATGGCTGAGACATTTATTACCCCAGAGCCAAGTTTAATAGCTCTGGCAATTTCCCTTTCATGTCCAAATCTGAGCTTCCTTGCAAATTAATTAGGTTACGGTTTATTATAGAACTGCTCTTGGTGGAGTCCTGGACAGCAAGCCCCGTAATTCCCAACCCAGATTTATATCACACTCACTTGTTTCATGCTTCTCTCAGATCTTCAACTTATCTCATCCAATGCGATCTTGAAAGGAAGTCACTGATCTGACCATCAGTTCAAAGTTCTACCAAGCTAAGGCATGTAGAATGCTGGCTTCCTGATTTATTTTATTTTTAAAAATTATTTTAATGGACTGCATCCAGGGTTTCAGTTTTTTAAAAACACTTTTGTGTCAGGGACTTCTTCAACAGTTTGGTGAAACCAATAGATAAATGCATAAGATAAAATACACAGAACTACAAAGTATATCATTTATTATTATTTTTGACATTCCATGGGCCAACAGAGAATTTACCATTCCCTAAAATTTAAATCTGTGAATAGAATCTTAACTACTCATTATTACCACCTTTATATACCTAGATTGATTTGGAATTTAATATAGGAGTAATAGCTAAGCAATTTAAATTACAGTCTGTAAAAAAGCTCTGATAATATTTACATCTAAATAAGTCAGATTAGCCTTCTCGATGTTAGCCTCTCCTGGCTGACTACACTTGTACTGCAGCTGGCCTGCCACATATTGACTCCTCCTATCAATATGACTTAGACCCTCAGGCTTTTCCAATTCCTCCCAAATCGAAATAATTCTAATTCACTGAGAATTTCTTGAGGGTTTCCAGTTGGAACTGAAATAGGACCCTCTGGTACCTATATAAATGGCTTTCTTCCATCACCTGCAATTTTATATAATTTTTCCCTTGTGCATAAATATCTGGAATATATCAGTGAATAATGAATGGTCTGTCTTCTTGTTCTTCTCCTCCTGACCAGGTATGACTGGGGAAAAGATCCTTCTTAGTCCTCGTTTTCTCAGACAATGAAGATGCAGCTCTCTGCGACCTGACATTTTTTGTTTGGGCCTGGGGATTGCTCTAGAGACTTCTTTTTTTTTTTTTTTTAAGATTTATTTATTTTAGAGATAGTGAGAGAAAATGAGCCAGGGAGGGGGGTGCAAAGGAGAGGGAGAAGCACTCCCAACTGAGCAGAGAGCCTGAATAGGCGCTGTATCCCAAAACCCAGTGATCATCTGGGCCAAAGGCCGACACTTAACCGACTGAGCCACCCGGTCACCCTACTTTAGAAACCTCTCATCTCCCTACAATTTACTGAGGTCTGGAAGCCACTACTGGAGCTGGCGAGGATAGCTGAAGAGGAAAATGAACTTGATAGCTAGTAATAATAATAATTATTATTAATAATAACTCACTTATAATAAAAATAGTCATTATTATCATGGCTATCATTATTAAGTTCATCTGTTGAGTAATCATAAATATTTCACTTGTAGGACATGTCCTAATTTTGAATTTTATTGAAAGGTACTAGGTAGGGCTTACATACCAGCATTTGTGCCCATATATATGCTATAGGGTTTATTCAACAAATACTTATTAAGTGCCTACTCTGTACCAAACACCAGCTACTACTGATCTGTTAAGTGTCTTATTGATCTGGGAACCCTAGAAACCCCCTGAATTTCAAACGTTAAAATTATGTTCATGTGTTCCAACCCAACCAAGCTTCTGACATCTTCTGGCTCTAATTCTATTCCAGGGCAACATTGTTAGCAATGAACAGTAGCTGTTTTCAATTGGCTTTCAATAGGCTGCAATGACACTTTCACAACTCAATCACCAAAACCTCACCATTAGAAAATTGTAAAAGGTATGAAAAATGTCAGCCCAAAGGCAAAATCATTTAGCTATTTAAAAGTGAAAGCAGAAACTCGCTAGAAAAAGTAATCTTTTACCTTGAGCTCTTGTTTAACTTCTGAAATGTGTAGTTAATTTTTGTGAACAGCCATTTCCATTTCATTTTACAAATGAAAGATGTGCTAATTAAGCCTAGAAATCAAGGATTTCACTAAAAGAAAAATGATGAGCTCATTCCCAATTAGCGATTTACTTGATGGTACCACGCCTTAAAAATGCAAGAAACAGAAAATACCAAGTAAACGCATACCTTAAAAGGCTGTTTCACGGTATCTTTGAGAACAGAGATAAAACTGAACGATGACTCTTCCCCTCAATGTGTACATTAACAAGACGGACCTTTGCAGAATGAATGAGAGTCATTTCTAATCAAACCCAAGTCAGTATCTCACTTTCTGGAAAGACAACTGAACCAAACAGCTATTTGCTGGTTGGAATTACTTTAAATTATTTTAGAAAACGTCAAAAAATAAATTAGATTTTCCTTCTTGCATGTATTTTTCCAGATCCTTTTAAAAACAAAATGTTCATTTGGGGCCGTGACAGCTAAAATAGAAATGTCTTTGGCATAAACTCAGCTTTCTAGCCTGCAGGCAAAATATAAAATTGTTGTTAAATTGGAGTGGACCAGAAAACGGATGATAAAACTTGTCCGTGAAACTTCTGCTAATAACAAACATTTGTCCCATGACATGTACTGTAAGTAATAACACATGACAGGGGATGGATGTGTCATTGTCCCGAACAGCAGCTTTTGGTGCCTTTCAAGGCAGGAGGCCAAGTTCACCTAGCCCTTCATTTGTGGTTTCCTATGAAACTGTTAGGGTTAAAAATGCCCTTTTTTTTTTTTTTAAGATTTTATTTATTTATTTGACAGAGATAGAGACAGCCAGCGAGAGAGGGAACACAAGCAGGGGGAGTGGGAGAGGAAGAAGCAGGCTCACAGCAGAGGAGCCTGACGTGGGGCTCGATCCCATAACGCCGGGATCACGCCCTGAGCCGAAGGCAGACGCTTAACCGCTGTGCCACCCAGGCGCCCCTAAAAATGCCCTTCTTAAACTAGGAAAGATTTGGGAAGACAATTCTCTCATGTTCTGGTCTCAATTGGTCTTCTTTTAAAGTTTCCGAAGGAAGCTTGGGCTGCTGTTACTTAACACAAGCAAGCACAAATTCCAGGTTCTATGTAGTGCTTCATCAGCATTTCCTATTTCTTTTTTTTTNAGCCACACTCAGGAATGGTCACAACTAAGGAACGCATGTCCCCTCTAAACGGTGCAGATGCCACACAGCTCAGGTCAACTGTTAATGAGTCAGTCATCCTGTAAGGACACTTTGAACACAATAACATTCAATCTTCAGATTCTTCAAGAGGAGCTAGGCATCTGAGTTTTCATATGAAATCTCTTAATTTTTCAGTTTTGGCAACTAATTCAAAAATTTCATAACACTACGTAGGCCACACAAGGCAAATCCGTGGGCCACACTTGGCTCACAGCTCAACAGTGTGTGGTCCAGGCAAGACAACCTAACATAGGTCAGCCGTGTTATAAACATGGCTATTTGTCCTGTGGGTATTAATCAAAAAATGCTCAGCATGACTGNAAGAGAAGAAGCAATCCCAAAAGAGGCAGAGTTTGTAGGTGAAGGGACCTTGCCAACAGCTAGCACAGACAGTAAGTCCTTCCATTCGCCTGGCTTTGCTTTACCGTATTTTACTCACTCTAAGACACGGCTGATTTTAAGATTCACCATTTTATATACCAATACAAAAAAGAATATACACTTTCAGCCAATCTATGATACAACACCTTCGTGATAGTTCTGCCTGAAAATTCTGGGTGGGCCACACAGACTTCCTTGCCTGCAAACTTCTTTTATCTATTCCAGATTATTTGGTATTTTCTCTTGCCTTTTCTTGCACTGCTTGGCCTGGAATAGGAATTCTTTTGTACTTATCTCAGTAACAAAATGTAACAAAGCCTCACTGACCTGTAGGCTTTTCCCTTCCAGGTCCCTTAAAGCACTTGACTGCTCCTTCCAAGGAAAGAAGGAATTGCAGTCACCTCTCCGACAAAGAACATTTGCTTTGCAAGCATCCCGTTCATGGCCAGCTGCCGTCTTTGTGCGTACACAGCCACTTTTCAGGTCAAGGCTGAATAACAGGCTTCTTGTTGGAAACTTCTGAAGTGCCAGTTACCCTCGACACACACCTTCCTGGCATCACACACAAACCCAATCGGCACAGCACTAACATAAACAATTACGACAAAGTTTGCAAGCAGCGGCCCCCTCCCCATGACTGCTGCCTGGCTGACAGCAATTCTACAATGTCTCTCGATTTCAGGGATGGGAAAGTACACGGAAAAACTGTGCTGCTTAGAATTAGCAGAGCACTGGATACTGTGTTCACACACTCTAGGGGTAGCAAACCCAAAGGCCCACAGAGCCAATTAAATCCTGCACATGGGTCGAGTTTTATATAAAAAACATGTGCCCTCTATGTCAAATGTTTCCTGCCTCTCTTTTAATAGAGATGTGGATACAAAGGAATAGTGTACACCATGAGGAAAACACCCAGAACCACACTCAGGAATGGTCACAACTAAGGAACGCATGTCCCCTCTAAACCGTGCAGATGCCACACGGCTCAGGTCAACTGTTAATGAGTCAGTCATCCTGTAAGGACATTTTGAACACAATAACATTCAATCTTCAGATTCTTCAAGAGGAGCTAGGCATCTGAGTTTTCATATGAAATCTCTTAATTTTTCAGTTTTGGCAACTAATTCAAAAATTTCATAACGCTACGTAGGCCACACAAGGCAAATCCGTGGGCCACACTTGGCTCACAGCTCAACAGTGTGTGGTCCAGGCAAGACAACCTAACATAGGTCAGCCGTGTTATAAACATGGCTATTTGTCCTGTGGGTATTAATCAAAAAATGCTCAGCATGACTGAAAAGGTGATCCTATCCTGCATGTCTTTGCCTGTGAAGCATCAGGGCACGTTAGGTACCAGTACAAACCCTGAAGGGGAAAGTCTTTATAGCCAGTTCACTTTAAATTTTGATTTTATAATTCTCTAAGTATAACAGAACCAAGTCACTGGAGGGATTTCAAGGCTTAGCACTGGGAACAAGTAGTTTTTCAGAAAATAAAAATTGATTCTTTTTTCCAACGCCAATATTTCTTTAAGAATGAAAACTAGTGCCCTGGATTCCAGGCTTGGTTGGTGCTCTCTGAACCACAACGCCTCCCTGAACCAGGGGCCTCGCTGCCCCCAAGCTCCCCGCTCTCTTGGGGCTGTGGGGGGAGGAACTGAAATAGAGGAGAGGGCTGATGACTTGGGAGTGCCCTTCCTGTTGTCCCTGCTTCCTAGTCCTAAAAAAGATCTTTTTTTTCCCCCCACCCTTGGAAAAGGGAGAGGGGGAGAATAAAAGAGAAACTCTAATTATTGCTCAGCCCAAAGCATGCACCTCTGGTTTAAAGGCTACGAGCCCACCCAGCCTCTGAATCTCAAATATACCTGCTCTCATAATGGAGCTCCAGGCATGAGATTCTCCGGGGAACTTGATTTTCTAGGACTCAATTTTCCCATCTGTAAAATGACTGATTACACTTTCAATCTGGGTTCTGAGAAAATTCAGGGACCAGGATATTGAGCTTGAAGAAGATGATCTGGTTTTATACAATCTGCATTTGGTCTTAAAAGTGAGGCTTCCATTTAATAGGAAAATATAACACCTAAAAAACAAAAAACAAAAATAAAAAATGTAGTGTTGAAAAACACCAGCTAGGTAATCTAAGAGATCTGTCATGAGGCCTCTCCAGATTTAATGCTTGATTATAAAACTTCCCCAAAATGTATTTACATTTCAATATGTTCTCACAAAGTAAAATGCAGATATTTTCAGATTAAATAATAACTCCAGCTTTTACCCAAAATATGACTATGAAAATTCTGGTAAGGCTAAGTATGCAAAGGTTCAAACAACTTTGATTTTTCTCTTCAAAACGAAGCTTCCTCTGTTCTCAGATTTTGCAAGACATGACAGCAAAGAGTGTGAGACTCGGAAAAGCAGCTCACACTAGGAAAAAGGACACCTTGTGTTTATTTGCTGTCCAACACACACTCCCTGATCAAGTTTGTACACACAAGTGAAGGGAACTGAGGACATTTTCAATGTATATAGTCTCCAGACCATTTTCCTCTGGAAATACAGGAAATTGAGGTGAAAATAAATTCCCCTACATAGGCCAGGGATAAACGTAACCACTTCTCAAACACACTTGATGATTTCCTACCCTCTTCGCCTGTACATGGAACACACTCCAGCCCGTTCATCCACACCTCTCTAAACCCACTTCATACACACACTGCACATCAATTCCAATCCCCCCACTTCTCCCGAGCCCCGAAGCACCTACTATCATTTATAAGTGCCTTCTACAAATGGCTAGTTTTGTGAACTCCATTTGGACATACCTAGGTTTAACTTTTACCCATATATTCCTGAAGTTAAAACCACTATTGTTCTTTCGTATCCTCCATGGTTTCTTGAATATACGTAAGTACGTAAGTAGGTAATCAATATTCTAGCTGAAGGATTAGATATATCGACTGAATAATTTCTGTGTCCATGGGCAAGAACACTATTACTATATGAGAAATGATAATATGAGTCCAAAAGCACTTTGAAAGGGGCGCCTGGGTGGCTCAGTCGGTTAAGCGCCTGACTCGACTTCAGCTCTGGTCATGATCTCGATTGTGAGATCGAGCCCTGGGTTGGGCACGGAGCCTGACTGAGAGTCTCTCTCTCCCTTTCCCTCTGCCCCTCCCCCTATTTGCACACGTGTGTGCACACGCAAACTCTCTCTCTCTCTCATAAATAAATAAATAATAAATAAATAAATCTTAAAAAAAAAAAACCACTTGGAGAAAAAGGCAGAAACAGCCTAATTGTTCACATAGTGGTGTGAATGTTGTGGTATGTTGGATCATGAAAACAATGCTTAAAATAAAGCAGTGAGTAAAAGAAGGGAGATGCCGTATGATGCTACAAGCTCAATGATATATTTAATGAAAAATATTAAAGAGAGAAGAAAAAACTTCACAATAATGTCTAAGATTATTGGATTCATAATAGCATTTTTTCCATTTTTTCAAAACATTAATATTGAGGTTTATATTACTTTTCTAATGAAAAAAATGATTTAAAAAACATAATAAGAAACATGCTTTGAGTTTCTATGCCAAAGGAGTATCAGAAGGACTTTGTTATTACATGAATTTGAGGTCCACATAATTTCCATTAAAAAAAAAAATTATAGCAAATGTTCCTTTGTCGTAGTTCACAGAATAAAAACTGATAGCCCCTCCTATGGGTTTCATCATGGGCTTTTCTTTTAATAAATTCCATTCCACGGAGAACGTGTTGTACCAACATGCCTGTGTCTCGCTACCAAAGAAAATTTCAAAAGCAAACTGAACCAATTTGTTTCCTGGTGTATATTTATCCCCATTAAGAGCCCAGATAGTGAAAAAACATGGTAATTATTTTAGAGCTCTCGACATGCTTTCATGCTTTAAGCCATAGGGTGGATTAGGTCCTGAAAGACCCAATGTAGTATAAGAAACAAAGCTTGCTGTTACCTGAGAAAAAGCCCCAGAACATTTTGTCCTCTGGCTAATGACTGACTTAGATTCGGACGGCAAGATAGTACTCCAGTCTTGTTCCCATGGTATCCCCAGGGATGGGGGGCATGTCTCCTCTTAACCAAACTTTAAAGCTCTGTGTGTGTGTGTGTGTGTGTGTGTGCGCACGCGCATGTGTATTTAAGAGAGTAAACTACTCCCAAAAAGGCAAAAGAAAGTGGGATATTTTGTCTTTTTTTTCCCCCCAGAAGGACCTGGGTAATTCAAAAGACTTACCTAAAGGAATGAGTCTAAAATAACACATTTTACCTCTAGATTTCTACAGCTTAAAATACACAAATCATTCCAAACCCCTTTTCTTACTTCCATTCTGTAATTACCTAAGTCACCAAAAACTTCCCAATTGATCAATCTGAATTCTAATTATCTCTCTCACAGCTCTTTGCTATGTGACACAGTCCCATGCAATTACACATATTCACAACTGTGCAATGGTATTCCTAAAAACATCTCTATCTTCTTGATTAAACCTTTGCCCTTTTTCCTGCCTGGGATGCCAATGTGAGAGTCAGGGTCACAGCAGCCACACTGCAAGTATGAGGGAATTGCCAAAAAAAATGCAGGAATCTTGGATATAATACTGTTCAGGTGCTGAAACAAAACCAGAAACCACCTACCTTCAGTTTTCTTACTTATTTAAGTTCATGTGGTTGAATTTTCCTGCAGGTAATAGCATTCTTATCTCATAATCCATTTACTGCCAAACTCTATTACCTTGCTCTGTTCCTGCATTTGTTTTTCTCTGTCTGATTCGCTTTTTCTCTGTCTGATTGTCTGATTTCTCTTTGATTCTTTTTCTCTTTGTCTGATTCATTTTTTTCTCCATCTGATTATCTTTGACTGATTTCTCTTTGTCTGATTCACTGTTCTTAGTCCCTTATGTGAAAATAGGTCCATTTTGCAGATATATATATTCTATATTCAGTGTTTACTAGTGTATGTGATCAGAATATGTGTTTGATGATAAACTTCATTTAAAAAAAAAAAAGGACAGGGCAGAGAATAGGCTGATTTTATGATTAAATATATTTGGAAAACACTGGATACTTGTTCCCCTTCTAGAGCTCTGCAATACACATAAAACTAATGCAGCCTTTGGGGAAAAAAGAACAATTAAAATAGACACATTAGAGTATCATTCAGATGCGTCCTAATCTTAGTGGCCACTAAATTGATTTTTCAAGCACTCCCTTTACCTACTTACTGTTCACCTCTCCGAATTAGGGTTCTGAGGACCATATGTAGGAAACACTGTACTACCTTTATCCACAATTATTTTAATAATTATTGTTTCATGCCTTCTTATTTGCAAATGACCCATATGTTCTAACACATTTTAAAGAAACTTCAGGGAATTTAAATCAACAGCTATGTCAATACATACCAAACAAAGGCAGGTGGTAATGAAATTCTCAATTACTTCTGGCTATTAACAAATTCCCCATTTTCTTTGCCCAGAAGATGCAGCCCCGGATACTGGCACTAGTGGTAACATGCATGTGCATTTCTTGGTGGAGAAACTTGTTCCAGACTCCATGCTTGAGACATAGTATCTTTATTACTCTTTGCACTGATCTCTGTAGGGGCAACTGCTGTGATTCTGTGAAACAATTCTTGCTAATCTATGACATATCTGGTTTGTCACGTGTTCTTAAGATCCTTCTTTACCTTTAATGCCAAACTTGCTTTCCCTTTGGGGATAGTTTGTTCTCTCGGCAGAAGCATTTGATATAGCTCCCAGGAACCGTAGGTTGTAATCACCACCCCCAGCATCCTTTTCCAAATTACTCTGTGCCATGAGCCCAGCTGTAACTATCAGGGTGTGGGTTTTTTTCCCCTTTGCTCTCTTCACATTGTCTCAACTTTGAGCCAGAATAATTTAAGTGCTAAAGTCTTGGCGGGTTTTGCAACCATGCACAGCCTTATGAAGTCTAGGCGTTTTGCCAGAAATCGAAACTTTGTTGAACTATGTTAAAAGGTTAAACATTTCACAGAGTTTGGGTCCCCCCACCCCCACTGCACTTCCAGACTCTGCCTTGTTCTTAAATGTCTGTTTTATCAAGAAATGGAATAACTAATAATGTGCTGGATAGAACATTTTCGACCATCACACTGTAACCATAGTAGTGCTAAAACCCCCAACTAAACAAATGTTCATCACACTCCTCTCCTTAATCAAAAAGAGCTGAGAACATAGAACCCGTTTAGTTTTAAAATGAAATGCTAGAAGCTTTCCATAAAACATAGCTTTAAACATGAAGCTGTTATTCATTGCTTGTAATAATTTCTATGTTAATGAGACACCCTTCCTAAAATGAATATCAATGAATAAAAATAAATTGCAACGTCCCCTAGTCTGGAGGGAAAGATAAACATCAGCTCCTAGGCCCCTAGGTTTGAAAGCATCCCTATACTTAATTCTTGGAACACTGGATGCCTGTTGACTCCTGGACAGAATGCTCCTGAGATTCTTGTGCCCACGGTCAACACAGATACTGAAGGGAAAGGAAGTGCGTGTTTCTAGAAATCATCTGTGACCCCCTCCCAACTCCCCACACCCACCTGAGAGTAAGTGGGGTAAGTGTCTTGACATCTCTGCTAAAATGTTCCCCAAGTTAGCTTATTCTCTCCATCCTGACTGCCACCACCCTCTTGCCCGGACCCCCAAAGTGGTGTCCTAACTGGCCTCTCTTCTTCATCTTGCCTCCAATATCCCCACAGCAGCCAGGCCACAGGGTCCCTAGGGCTTTAGAATAAAAACCATCTTCTAATCCTACCTGATAGGCCCTACTTAAAACCCCTCCACACCTTAAACCACCTCCCCCTTTCCCACCACATTCCTTACCCTCTGGGGCCTTCTTTCTTTTCTGCAAAACGCACCAAATCTACACCTGCCTTAGGGCCAGGGTGGGGCATGCCCTCCCCCATCTCCCCGTGGCTGACTCCTCCCTGTCATTAGTTCTCAGCTCAAGCCTCTGCGTAGGACAGCCTTCCCCAATCACACAACCTAACCACCCTCCCCAGACCCTCAGTTATTCTCTAACAGATCCCCTTTTAAAACATGCTGCATGGCACTTTCCCTATTTGGCATTTTCTCTATTGATTAATTTCCTCTCTTCCAATTCCCTCCACTTGCCATGAGCAGGAATTTACTAGTTTACTGTTATATCTCCAGAACCTATAGAAGTAATTATGACATAGGGAGGAGGAAAGAAATAGGTATTGAATGAATCCATGAACAGCACAAGAACAGAAAACTGAACACTACCCTCAGCCCCTGTGGCCCAGCCATGGGAAGACGTGACGAGACTAGCTAGCAGGCACTTTCAGGTAAGGGTGTATCAGGGGCTGGGCACCCTGAGAGATGCTTTTGGGTGTGCCGTGAGACTTTATGAACTTCACCAGCGAAAGCACAGTTACTGACAATAAACAGAGAGCTATGTTTGTCTTTACTTGTAGGAAAATGAACTTCTCCAGATGGCTGTTTGTGTCTTTGACCTATTCAGTATAGTTTTAGCTACTACTTTTCAAGGCAATCTCTTAAGAAGAAATTTCCTTAGGTAGAGAATAAATAATTTTTACTTAATGTATTAAAGTAAATTACTGAGAGTTTCCTGCTAGATAGTCATGACTTTATAAGGAATTCATGAACAACTGTTAAGTAAAGTAACATCGTGTCCTTACTTTTCGACAAACAGCCAACTTAGATGACTCATATACATAGGTTGAAAATTGTATCTGCAATCAAAGATCAGAGCCAAAGTTGGTGACTGGAAAAGTGCTTAACAAATCTTTGGCTTCGAAGTCAGGTTTCATGTGGAGCCAGGATTAACAAGGGAAAGCATGACCAGAATGGAATGTGAGGTTTGAGCACTGGGGAGAAGATGTCTCCGGGGCTGGGAGCTGCTTTTGGTCAGCAGCTCTGGGAGCTAGGCTTTTTTCAGCCTTATGCGATTCTGCTGTCATGATCAGTCAACGGGATAGGAAGAAAACTGGGAAAGGAGCCTGGGTGAGCAAACATACCGAAATACGTTTCATGGCGATAAAAGGGAAAGATCTTAGTAAGGTCACTTCTGGGAAAATGCAGATAATGTCAAATTTATTGATAAAGGAAAAAGCAAGGAAGTTGACTGTCTCCAATTTCATAAATAATAGAGCTTACAGAATTTCACTCCTGAGTGTATACTCAAAGGGAAAAAAAAATAGGATACCGAAGAGGTATCTGCACTCCCATCGTTTACTACAGCCTCATTAACAATGGCCACAATATGGAAACAACCTACCTGTCCATAAATGAATGAATGGATAGAGATGTGGTATAGATGCACCATGGACTATTATTCCACAGTGGAATCTGACAACATGGATGGAACTTGAGGACACTGTGCTGAGATAAGTCAAACAGAGAGAAGCAAATACTGTATGATGTTACTTATATGCAGAACCTAAAAAAATGAAACTCATAAAGATAGAGTATAGTAGTGGTTACCTGGGATGGGGGGGTTGGAGGAATAGGAGAGATGCTATTTGAGGGCACAAACTTGCAACCAGTGCACAAATAAACCCTGGAGATCTACTGCAGAGCATGGGGAATATGGATGGCAATACTGTATTATAATCACTGAACTTGCTAAGAGATCTTAATTATTTCCATCACACAAAAAAAGATAATTATGTGGTGTGAGAGAGGTGCTAATGAACGTTATGATGGCAATCATATTATAATATAGAAACGTATCAAATCAACGTTGTACACCTTAAGCTTACACAATGTTGTACGTCAAACATAATCAAAACATTTATAAACGATAATAACAGAGAGGCACCATTTTCTGCGATTCATGCTTCTCCATAGTCAGACAAAGGACCTGAATCTGATAAAATTAGTACCCAGCAGAGTTCCTCATAAAAATGTTCTATTACCACTGGCCATACAATAGAAATGTACAAACATACAAGGTGATAATAATGATAAGCATCTAGATATTTCCAAAAGCTCGCAAGAGAAAGTATACGATAAGGAAAAGGATTACAGTTCCTTATGAAGAATCACATGAAAAGAAAAATTACAGGCCTGGATCAAAGAGGCTATTACTCTCATTTGTTGATTCGACAAGTACTTGTGCAAGTACTGTATCAGGCACCGCAGACATAGAGATAAGTAAGGTACACATCCTAAAAATGGATTTCTGGAAAATGTGGACCGTAGTAACCCATATACAAGCAGACAGGGAGATGGTGTCATGCCAAGGGAGGGACTGTTTGGTAGGACAGGAGAAATATGAACATGTTAAAGACTTAAGTTCTTTCTGAAAAAGGTTGAGTAAATATTTCTTTTCCTTACCACTCATCATTCTATCACAGTTCAATGAATGCTGCTAAAGTGGAACTTATTTTATCCCTTTTCTGAATGGTTTTTTTTATTTGAATTCAATTAATTAGCATATAGTATAGTATTAGTTTCAGAGGCAGATGTCAGTGATTCATCAGTCTTATATAACACCCAGTGCTCATTACATCACATGCCCTCCTTAATGTCCATCAACCCAGTTATCCCACCCCCCACCCCTCTCCCCTTCAGCAAACCTTAATTTGTTTCCTATGGTTAAGAGTCTCTTATGGTCCGTCTCCCTCTCTGATTTCGTCTTGTTTTATTTTCTGAACAGGTGTTTTAATCTGTAAAGATAAGGAAAGAAACTTCCCAATAGGGGTTTAAAATAGTATCTAAGCAACATCATCTCTCAATTCCCCATCCTCATTGTTTCCACAACACCATCCCCCAAAATGAGATGGTTTCCCTTAGTTACTAGTATTGCTATATTCAACAGGTAGCCCCTGTCCACCAATTTGTGTGCATTTTTGCTGCATTTGAATCTGTTTCCTGAATATATGTTAATTTTTTTAACTTTAAAATTTCTGCTAATTTCTTTGCCAGCACTATATAATCCTTTTTTTTATACGGATCCACTCATTCGTTCATTCATTTGACAAATGTTTACTGCATACATCACTTGGTGCAAGCTACTGAACTAAGCAATAGAAAGAGAAAGACAAGCAAGGCACCACTGACCCTGTCTTAAGGCGTGGATGTCCTAGTGAGTACAAGTAAACAGGAGTCCCAGGAGTGTGCTAAAGGCTATGACAGAGGACAAGTATTAGGAACTGTGAGAGCATGTTATTGGACAAGGTCTTGGGGTGTCAGGAAAGTTGTTAGAGGGAAACAACATCAATACTGAAACATAAAGGATGAAAAGAATTTATCCAAGTAAAGAACACAGAGAAGAATGTTCTAATCAGGACTTAGAAGTATTTTCAAACCCCTAGAGATGAGAGATACATTCCAGAAATTACAAGTGTGTGACTATGTACATTGGTGGGGTCTGGGGGTGGAGGTGTGATGGAGGGTGGAAGATGGGGATGGTGCTCAGGTTTTCAGAGATATCAACAAGACAGAAGTTGTAAAGGACCACATAAGCCATATTAAATACTTTGAATTTTATCCTGACAGCAGTGAGAGCCTTTGGAGGTTTTTAAACAGGGGAACTATGAAAACAGATTTCTGTTTTAGAACACTGACTACAGACTAGAAAGTAAACCATATGAAAATATGAATTACAGTAGTGTAGCCCACATATAAGTTGCAAGTGCTCAGAGATGCAGGGTCAGAGGCCAAGGGGGAGACTGTTTGGCAGGAAAGAGGAAAACGGAACATGTTAAATTCTGTTGTTCAATCTACATGGAAGATTGAAGATACAGAAGAGAGGAGACCATCAGTAAAGCAGTTCTTGAGGACAGAAGGGATACGATACAGAGCACGGACTGAGGAAGCAGCCTTGGACGACAGACACATCTTCCACTGGAACAGGAGGAACGTAAAACGGTGGATGTGGATATAGATCAAGTTCTAAATTTGCTGGCAGGAAATGAAAAAATTCTCTTCTTGCTTCTGTTTTCTCTAAGCTCTGCTGGCAAGATGTGTTGCCAAGAGTGACAGAAGAGGTAGGGTAAAGAGTTTGAGAAGAGGTGGGGGGGGCGCCTGGGTGGCTCAGTCGTTGGGCGTCTGCCTTTGGCTCAGGGCGTGATCCCAGCAGTCTGGGATCGGGCCCCACATCAGGCTCCTCCGCTGGGAGCCTGCTTCTTCCTCTCCCATTCCCCCTGCTTGTGTTCCCTCTCTCGCTGGCTGTCTCTCTCTCTGTCAAATAAATGAATAAAAAATCTTAAAAAAAAAAAAAAGAGTTTGAGAAGAGTGGGGAACCTGAAATAGCCACATTGGAAAATGGCAGAGAGAGAGAACTGAATGCAGATAGAAGCATCTCTGGGTACTGCTGAGCATTTGGCTAAGATCGAAACCATACATTTCTAGTGGCATGAATCTGGGTAATTGTGTGAATGCTCCAGGCAGAGCTCAATAGCCCAGGTCCAGATACCTCGTGAGTAGACATTTAGAATGGCTTAGCTCTAAGGTCTTGCTGGGGGCTGGGCACAGAGGAAGAATAAAAGGGTACATGAGTGAGGATACTGACAAGAGTATGGCCCAAAGGAATAAAGCATGGAGGCAAAGCTGAAAAGGAATGCAACTGGGATGGGGAAGGCCAACGGATAATAACAAATAGGGCAAGAAACCAGTTGTCTCTGTGAAGTAAAAGGTCACGTGTGCATGAGAGACTGAAGGAAGATGAAGTGGAAGGGTGGCATTTGTGAATTTAAACATTCAGAGGTGCAAAAGAAGTTCCAGGAGAGGACAAGAGCGGCTGGAGAGGAGTGGAGAAGTCCCTAGAGGTGAGGCTGCTGAGTATCTGAGAGGCAAGGCGCTGTGCATCACGTACATAGACTTGCAGTGCGGTACAACTCAGAGCGGAAAGAAAAACTAGTAGTGGTGGCTAATGTCTTGAGTAAACAAGGGCATAAGTACATTGGCAGGTAAGGTCAATGAAGAGGGATACAGGGTAATATAGTCAGCTGATCTGAGCCCCAAAGGAGCAGTGGTTTTTATGTGAGGCTAGATGAGTAGCAGTTTGGAAGAAGCCAAAGAGGGAAATACTAAGCCCATTTTCTACCCTGAAGAAAGTGAGGTGTGGATAAACAACCTGACTACTTGAGAGACTTTCAGCGAAAGCGATTTCCTCAGGAGCAGCCAAGTATCTGAGCCACGATGGAACCAACAGAGATGGGATGAGGAGGTATTGGTGTTGAGAAGAGTGGTGGCAGAGTACCTACAAGCCTTCTCCACTGTAAAGTTCCTCTTCTTCCCTTAGAAATTAGATATTATTATGTCAGGAGATACTTTGAAACTTCATAAATATCCTGATCCTTTTCAAATTTTTGATTTATTCATGAATTATTTATATTTAAGTGAATTTCCAATTTTACTCAATAGGTTTTAATCCATTACCATCATTATTCATATGCTCAAATTGTCCCAAATATGTCCAGAAGGAGCTTAAAGCAAGCGTGAAGCTGGCTTCTGTTTCCTTTTGACACGTTCCCAATATTAACACTTCTGTGTTTTCTGGCATAAGATAACTTGTCTTGTATTTTCCCTGCCCTATCCCTGGAATCAGCCATTTCTTCAAGGAAATGGTTCCTCTGCATGGAAAACCATATTTAAAAACCAAGATCTGGATGCTAAATGCGCTCACTGCTAGAGGAGTATCACTGCTCCAAACCCCTATCAGTGCAAAGAGCTAGGAAATATATGAATACAGATTCATATCCAAGTCACTTGCACATCCATACCTTTGTATCTTCAATTATCTATCTACCTATCTAGCCATTGATCATCTATCTAACCAACATTTATCTAGACTATGAGTTCATATGGATACTTTCAAATCCAATCCACACAACAGGATTTATTCTCATTTCCTCCCTTTCTGTATTTGTAACTTCCTTTCTAAAAGTGAGAAGGCTGTCTCCAATTATTTTTAATATATTTACTTAATTGATCAATCCCACTGGATGTAACCTGCCACCACTCTACCCCGATGTGACTGCCTCTTCACTGTGCCACAACCCTGATTCCATGTTCCAAGCTGTACCTTCACATGGACAGCTAATTACCCCATTTGATCTCTAACACCTCCCATCAGCCCTCTGCAGGGATGCCCTCTTCATCTTACTTGGGCTCTAATACTCCCCCTTCCCCACCTTACTTGGCTCAACACCCCACACCAGACCATCCCCTACATGGACACTTCCCTCCTCTGCTTGAGCTCTGCCACCCCACACCGGGAAAGCATTCCTTGGAGGTGCTTTTCTTATCATACTGGGGCTCCAACTCCCCACACTGGACCACTCCTCCTCCGGAACTCATGCCTTACCCTGCTCGAGTTTTCACACTCTATGCCAGCTTCCCACTCCCTTGAAGGGATGCCCTCCTTGCTCTGATCAGGCTCTGACGCTACACCCAAGCCACCCCTACCCTTTGCAGGGAGGCCCTCGTCACCTTGCTAAGGCCCTGACACCCAACACCCTTGGATGGACCATCTACACCCTGCTCGGGCTCTCGGCCACTACCACCACCTCATCTAAGGGATCTGGGGCTGCATTCCTCAGAGAAGGAAGAGAAGTGCTAAAATGCTTTTAACATAGATGATGAAGGGCTTCAAGATGTCTACAGACTTGTAATTTTTTAATCATAAGGTTTATAACTGTCTAGTGTATCATGTTTATGAATTACTAATTTATCAGAGATGAATAAAATTCAGTGAGTGTATTGATACCTCATAAAATGTAAAACTAATCTTTTCAATAACTCTGAGGAAAGGTTTATTTTATTGGATATTTATCTCCCATGTGCAGATGGAGTGGGCCACACCTAGTATCTGCCATTCTGAAGAAGACTACAATTTGAAAACATTTTGAGAATTGCAGGTATATAGCAATTGCTTCATAATTAATAATAAATCATGCAAAATTCCATCCTTTCACTTTGTAATCACCGTGGTTTTAAAAATAGTCTGAGTTCAGTCGTGATGGAAGCAGCTGTTTGAACTATAGTTACTGCTTATTAGCAAATGTCATTTTTTTTCAATTCTGTTATTTTTTTCATGCACATTGTTGGGTGTTGCTGTAGACCAAGAATATGGATGGCATTTTTATTATTTTAAATGAAATTAAAAAATCAATTTACAAAATGTTAACTTTAAACAAGACTCTTTTTTCATTGTGCTTACTAAGCGTCAGATTTTGTTTAGAAATTTGTTGTGTGTGTGGACCATCGCTTTGGATGCAGGATTTTTCTATGTAGTTTTATTTTAGTATATTTCATGTTAAACTGCTAACTAATGTTTCAGATTTGTGTATTTATTCTTGTCATCTAAAAGCATTCATTATTTAGCCACAGATACACTAATTTCCATATTTTACCTTTTCTTTATATCATGAATATGTTTAAATAATAACCAGTTAAAAAGTGAAGCTCTTGACTTGATTATTTACTTCTGTGTAGCTCAATAAAGAATGAGTGAGGCATTAGTGAATTTAACTTTTTTCCACCAAAGGTTTTTTTCTTTTATAAAATATTTGTGCAGTCATTGCTTAAAACTAGCACATTTTAGCCCTACATCTTCATGAAACTCCATTGAAAAAAACTATTTTGAAATTCAACAGTAGCTAAATTAAAATTTCCTCCTGGAATAGGGAGTGATGAGGTAATTTTTCCTCCCAAATGTGAATGAAAAGAAATTATTTTTCTGTGATATTAACGTATATAAATTTCATAGACTTTTCCTTTTTCCAAGAATGCAATGCTAAAACTGCAGTGATTTCAGCAGCATGCTTTGCTTTAATTTATTTTTCAGAAGTCCATTATGTTTAAAAATATATGGCAATAAACCAAATCTAAAGATTCTGCAATATAACGCAAAATATAGATTTCAATAATGGTTAGGACACTGTAGGTGTTATATAATTTATTAGTTTTACTAATGAGTTCACCCTTACCCAAGGTAGTTATTGTGTGAAAGATGCTGAATTTGTGTGTTGATCAATTTCCAATCTCATCAGAAATTTCTTTGATCCTTTTTTCTACCCTACTTTTTTTTTCTTCTTATCTTGAAACAACACATTCTTTTTCTATTAATAGATATGTGGAATTCAAGAGTAATTTTTTTTCTTTTCTGCTTGCATTACAAAATGAAAATGAATGTGTGCTTCTCCCTGAGTGTGGCTTATGATTTAATAATGCCACAGTTCCTGGTCTTGTCGGTATTCTTACTTCTGCAAGCATAATTTGAGGCCACCAATCTCAGGCACACCTCGTGTCATGTGGGTATCAGGAATAAAAAGCAAATCTTATAAGTGGTTTGCCTTTAAGCACCACATCGGATATAAGGAGAAATGCAAAATTTTTGCCGTATAGTTTTTCATTCCATTGCAGCTTTTTCTTTGGCTAGCTCATAAAAATTTTTACTTCCACTTAGAGTGCTTTAACACTTTTACCAATCTAATCACTGAATTTATGTTTGTTTTTAATGAATTGCCCTGAGTCTTTTATTTACAATGCAAGCTGTACAAACGTTTTGACATTGTAAAATAAAATTAATTAAGGTATGCATTTAGTTTTTATAATAAAAGACTATGCAGCCTGTGACAGTCTATGAGAAAGAATAATTTAAAACAAATATTATCCTATTTTTAAGCCTAGAAAATGTTTTGTCATATTCAGTATAAAGCAGATGAAATATAGGATTGTTACCAAAAGAATATCTATTACATAGCCTCCTACTTCTTCTGAAACTTTTTCCCCTAAACTCAAATGAATAAATATCCCATGGAGGAAAATGTCTCTCATCTACAATTAATTTCTTGATTAGATCTACACTTGAACTTTGCTGTAACAGGTTGGCTTTCCCCCCCAGTGTTACTATAAGTTTCTTAAGATTTCAGAGGAGGTATAACATGTAGCAGCTGGAACCAATTTTTAAAATTTGCATCATACACGTGCCCAGTCAGTTGAACTGCTGACTTAACTCCATCTTTTAAAAATAGAGTAAGGCTCTGCACAAATGTGGAAATATCGAGTTATGCTAATGAGAACCATTTAGTGAGTTGCTTGACACTTACTGGACATGATAATCAAATTGCAGTATAGGCAGCAAACTCTACTGTCGAGTATGGCTTTTAAATCCATAAGGTGTGCAAGAAATTTTCCCAGACCACTGCATTCAGCTTGAAGATATGAGAAACCAAAGATGTGTGACTGAGGCAGCCACAGGGAGGACCAAGGGAAAGGGACAGCTGTGCTCCTCAGACGTGACCCTGCTTATGGGACAAAGAAACAACGCACGGAAGAAAGCAGCCACCTGTGAAGATTTGGCCATAGGGTTGACACGAAAGGAGGAAAAGGGGAGAGCAAAGGAGTTGTAAAAGGGCAAGAAGGAAGTAAATTTCAACAGTGAACAGAGACGATATATCAGAGAAGAAAAGCTACAAATATGGGGAAGGGGTGTGGACAGAGTTGGAGAGGGCCTTTTTCCTTATCCTAAGAATAGCCCAATATTGCATCACTAAATTAGGAAACTGACTTCACTGGTCTTTGGTGTTATTTTATAGTCTAAATTAAATTTGAAAAATGACAACAAATAAGTAAATAATTCTGACCAAACCTTCCTATTAATTTTATAATCTCCAGAGATCTATTGGCATGGACCCAGAGCCAGAGGATCCCAAACACAGCCTTATCTGCTGTTCTTGAGACCCTCCTAATAAACCACACCTATTTAGAATGAATTAACTTTCTCCTCCGGCCCAGCTTGCAAACTTCCTCTCCTTGCCTGCCTCCCCCCGCCCCCACCCTTTCTCTCTCTTATGTATCTATATATGTGTGTGTTACTATCTCTTGTGCAATTACATTCCAACACTATTTAAATATGTTAGATGAATACAGCTAATAATAAAAAATAAGATCTAGTATATCAAAGGAAACAGTCAAGAAAACTAAAAGGCAATCTTTTAGAGGATACTTGCAAATGTCTTCTCAGATAAAGGGCTAGTATCCAAGATCTACAAAAAACACATCCAACTCAACACCCAAAAAACAAAAAAATCCAGTCAAGAAATGGGCAGAAGACATAAACAGATATTTCTCCAAAGAAGACATACAAACGGCCAACAGACACATAAAAAAATGTTCAACATCACTCAACTTCAGGGAAATACAAATCAAAACCACAATGAGATACCACCTCACACGGGTCAGAATGGCTAAAATTAACAAGTCAGGAAACAACAGATGTTGGTGAGGATGTGGAGAAAGGGGAACCCTCTTACGCTGTTGGTGGGAATGAAAGCTGGTGCAGCCGCTCTGGAAAACAGTATGGAGGTTCCTTAAAAAGTTAAGAACAGAACTACCCTATGACCCAACAATTGCACTATTAGGTAATTATTCAAAGGCTACAAACAAAGTGATTCCAAGGGGCACATGCACCCCAATGTTTATAGCAACAGTGTCCACAATAGCCAAACTATGGAAAGAGTGCAGATGTCCATCGACAGATGAACGGATAAAGAAGATGTGGTATATGTATGTACAACGGAATGCTACTCGGCCATCACAAAGAATGAAATCTTGCCATTTGCAATGATGTGGATGGAACTAGAGGGTATTATGCTGAAGAAAATAAGTCAGTTAGAGAAAGACAAATACCATATGGTTTCACTCATATGTGGAATTTAAGAAACAAAACAGATGAACATAGGGGAAGAGAAGGAAAAATAAAATAAGATGAAAACAGAGAGGGATGCAAACCATAAGAGACTGAACTATAGAGAATAAAGTGAGGGCTGCTGGAGGGGAGCTGGGTGGAGGGATGGGGTAACTGAGTGATGGGTATTAAGGGGAGCACTTGAAAGTAGTGAGAACTGGATGTTATACATAATGGATGAATCACTAAATTCTACCTCTGAAACTAATAATACAGTATGTGTTACTTGAATTTAAATTAAAAAAATATTTGGGGTGCCTGGGTGGCTCACTGCCTTCGGCTCAGGTCATAATCCCAGGGTCCTTAGCAGGGAGTCTGCTTCTCCCTCTACCTCTGCTGCTCCCTCTGCTTGTGCTCGCTTGCTCTCTCTCTGTCGAATAAATAAAATCTTTAAAAATAAATAAATAAATAAATAAATAAATAAATAAATAAATAAATTACTTCAGTGAGAAGCAAAAAAACAACAAAAACCCATATCTAACCAGTAAATGCTGCCATACAGTATTTCCCAGTGTGATCAAATAGTAGCACAAAGAGGAAGTTGGGCATTTTGATAATAGCAGAAATTGTGAGATGTAGAGAAGATTGTCATCTTAGACTGTGAGAAATGTATTTAGAGGTTAATAGGGAGCACTCAGTAAGGAGATGAACTTCTAGAATGTGCTGTGAGACCAGGAAGCTTTCTTAATTAACAAATATTTTAATTATTTTTGCCAGCCTTTTGCGGATGTTTCAAGAAATAATGGTCCCAACAATGCTCTGGTTAAAAAAAAAAAAAAGAATTAATGATTGAAAGAATGTGTGTGAAGGTGGCATTTTAAATACCCCTCTTGGAGATTCACAATATATGTGAGCAAAATAAAGGTTATGTGATATTTATGGCTTTTGAAAACCTGTTTAAAACAGTTTCATTTATCTGACCCTAATTACTTCCTGCTTTAACCATAATCACTTCCTATGACAACACTGCTGTTCTGTAATATACAATTTTTTTAAAACTCATATACTTTTCTATCAGCTATTTTTATCTATTTTTATATCTGCTTATCCATTCTTTCTGAGACCACAGCATTTTAATTATCAGGGATTCAAATCAACTTTTAGTAAGTCCCAGAGTAAAATCTTTTCAGACATTACTTTTCTTCTTCAAAATATTTTAGCTCTTCTTAATCTGCTTAGTTTTCTAAATGAATGTGAGAATTTCTTTCATATTAAAACATCCCTTTGAGGTTTTGGGTTTTTTTTAAGATTTTATTTATTTAGTTGAGAGAGAGAGAATGAGCAGCAGGGAAGGCAGAGGGAGAGGGAGAAGCAGACTCCCCGCTGAGCAGGGAGCCCAACTTGGGGCTCAATCCCAGGACCGCGAGATCATGACCTGAGCCAAAAGCAGACACTTAACCAACTGGGCCACCCCGGTGCCCCAGTCCCTTGAGTTTTTAATTAGAATTCAATGATAATTGGGGGGGATTCATTAATACTGTAATAGAGAAGAACTGATAAATTTATTTGAATATTTGAATCTGCTCATTAACAAGAAATCATGTCTTCATTTGTTCAAGTCATCATTTATGGAAGGAAAAATTACTCATTTACGTCTTCTTTATACATGATTTATTTTATTTTTTTTTGTTGTTGATATTTTAGTGAGATCTTTAGTCTCATAGAATAGACTCATTAGGCATTTAGAGAAAACTATTGATTTTTTTCCTCACACTTATTTTATAGGAGTCAATTGTCTGAATGATTGGAATTTTTTTGGATGATTTTCTTTGATTTTCTAGATTAACTTATATTATCTAAAAATAATTCTAAGTTGGTCCAAGGGTTGTGGGTTATTGTTAATCTGTTTAAAAATAATTTTAGATAATTTTGTGCTTTATTATCCTTTTTATTGACCTTCTACTTCTGCTTTGTATCTTATATTGCTCTGAAATGCAACTGTCAGTGATAATAACAGACATCCTTATCCCATTTTTTTGGTGTTAAAGGAAATGACTATAGTTTATCAAAGCTAAATAAAATGTTGGCAATTTATTTGAGGTAGGGACTATCTTGTTAAAGAATTATCTTTAGAGTCCTATATCACATATATTTTTATACAGAAATGGGTTTCATTTTATCACAGGTTTTCAAAATCTATTTCAATGATCAACTGCTTTATCATTATTAACCTTTTGCACGAATTATGTTAACATAATAAATAAACCACCCTTACATTCCTTGCTAACACTAAGTAATTACATTGGATTTTTCTTAAATACACCAAGAATATGCTTTACCATTATTTAACATTTTTTTCATATACATTCCTAACAGTTGTTCTGAGGTTTTCTTTGACTACGGAGAGGGGGACATGGAGATCTTTTTCCATTATTTATAGCAAGGATATTGTCCAGCACGTTATATGCTGCAAAGCAATTTACTATTTTAATATATAATATAAAAAATACAAACTCCTTAAGGATTCCTACAGATGAACCACAAAAATATGTAACCAAACAACCTATAAGAAATTAGTAAGTTAAAATAAGTTAAAAATTCATTTCCATAATTGTTTATCTTTTAAAACTTCTTTTTTAAATGTATGTTTAAAATTTCTTTTTGTGTGTCGATTTGGTAAAATTTAGCTCCCCATTAAAAACTGATTGTTTTCTTTCATTTGTCAAAAAGAAGAATGCAAAGCATGTACTGTTTAAAAAGGAGTGGTTGGAATCAAGTAAATTTGGTAAATATCAGACCAAACAAAGCTTAACAGGTTTGCTTACTACAGAACTTAGAATTCTCCAAGACAGTCTTTGAATCTTTCAATGGGAGAGACATACTGTAAGCTGGCAGCGATTCCCAAACTTATTTACTAAGGAACTATTTTGCCCTGAGTTTCTTGCAGATGGAATAAACTCTGAAGGATGCCAATTTACATCATACTCATCACAGAGACACAAACAGGTAGGTAGATAGATACAGACATAAAGGTATTATAGAGAAATTTTTAAATAATTGCTTATAGTTTGCCAATGTTCTATCAACATTTTAAAATTAATAGAATCTGTCTAGATTTAAACTCTTCTTATAGTTTTAGAAGGCACTGTGCTTTCTTGACTGAATGTCCTTCTTTTCCATGATCGTGAGTTAAAACAGTCACCTCTGATTAGTCAACGGATCTTCCTGAGAGTTCAACATGGACAGAGTTATTTCCTCTTTGACTTTGCACCCTGGTCAATATTTCCCCCTAGCCATTACTTGAATATTTTCTTTTTTAAAAGGGCTAGAAGTGGTGTTGACTGCCAGTTAGGAAAGAAATTCTGGATGAAGACTAAAATAAACCAGGATTCTTACAGAGAAATGACCTAAGATATGTCTGTGTCTAATGACATGACACATTTCTTACACAAAACTACACTGGCCATGGCCCTCTTTTAGCTAAGGACTTTAAAACATTCAGCCAATGACATGCTGAAGGTAAAAGCCGAATTATTACCATTTTTGGAAGACTGGGACCCACTTGCAAACACACACACACAGACTCACCATAACAATCATACAGATATGCACATACACAGTCAAAGTTTACTTAGGTAAAGCAAATGAAAAACACACAAAAGGGGAAAAGATAAACATTACCTCTTTCTTAATTTTACCCAGACCCAGCCTCTACAAATCTGTTTTTAAAAATCACATTCTCCTATCCCTGTAATTCAGTAAGATCCACTTTTTTTTTTTAAAGATTGATTTATTTATTTTTAAGAGGATGGGGAGGGGCAAAGGGAGTGAGAATCTCAAGTGGTTCCCTACTGAGCACGGAGCCTGACCCGGAGCTCAATCTCACAACCCTGAGTTCATCACCTGAGCCAAAACCAAGAGTTGGACACTTAACCGACTGAGCCACCCCGGTGCCCCTCAGCAAGATCCACCTTAATGCTGAATTATGAATGCAGCTTATTTAATCTGTTCACATACCACTATATGTTACCAGCTAGGAAGAGTCATCTGTTCAATGTGTCTGAGCAGGTTTCCAGTAGCACAGGCTCTCCAGACCTCATTAGACTTAACCAGCTGGGTCATGCACAACCTGGAATGAGGAGCTTCCTACAACTCACAGGACAGAATATCAACCAAAATTTAAATACCCTCACAGAGTTTTGTTGCTTGTCAAGAAAAATTGGACTGAACTTTGGATCATTCTTGGTGTGCTCGTAGAGCCAACATTTCAGAAATAACAATCACAGAGTAAAGCACTAAGACCAAAACAGGCAAGATGCTCTGAGAGTTTCCTGTGATCCATATAGTCAAAGCAGGAACTCCACTGATGTCTGATAAAAAGGCCTGGGTCTTGGACATGATCTTGGTGGCCCTCGATTCTTCAGCCTTTCCAGAAGCTGGCCACTCAGCCAGGATGAACAGAAGCCACAGCAGCACATCCCATGCTGAGAAAGGAAAGGGCCACAAGACCAGGAGCTCTGCTCTTTTGCTTCAGCAAACAGGGTCCTCATTTCATTATCCCTGACCCTTCTCAAGATCAACCCAATTAAAAAATGGGCAAAGGACCTGAACAGACATTTTTTCTTACGAAGACATCCAGATGGCCAACAGACACATGAAAAGATGTTCAACATCACTCGGCATCAGGGAAATGCAGATCAAAACCACAATGAGGTATCACCTCACATCTGTCACAGCTATTATTAAAAAGACACAAGATAACAAGTGTTGGTGAGAACGTGAAAAAGAGAGAACTGCATGCACTGATGACAGAAATATGAATTAGTGCAGCCACTACGGAAAACACTGTAGAGGTTCCTCAAAAAATTAACAATAGAAATACCATATGATCCAGTAATTCCACCTCTGGGTATTTATCTGAAGAAAATGAAAACACTAACTTAAAAGATGGATGGACTCCCATATTCACTCCAGCATTACTTACAACAGCCAATATATGGAAACAATCCAAGTGTCCACTGAAGGACGGGTAAAGATGAAATGAAATCTTGCCATTTGTGGTAACATGGATGGACCTTGACGGTAAGTATTATGCTAAGTGAAATAAGTCAGACAGAGAAAGACAAATACTGTATGATCTCACTTATATGTGGAATCTAAAAACCAAAACAAACAAAATAAAGCTCTTAGATACAGAGAACAAAATGATGGTTGCCAGTGGGGAGGGGGAACAGAGGGTGAGTGAAATGGGTGAAGGGGGTCAAGAGATACAAAATTCTGGTTATAAAATAAATTTAAGTCATGGTGGACACAATATACCTCATGGTGACCATAGTCAATAATATTCTAGTGCATATTTCAAAGTTGCCAAAAAAAGTAAATCTTAAAAGTTCTCATTTTACCAGCAAAAAAACTTTTGTTACTTTTTATGATGACAAATGGTAACTAGACTTATTGTGATGTTCATTTCACACTAATATTGAATCATTACATTGTACACATGAAACAAATATAATGTTATTATATGCCAATTATACCTCAAAAAAAAAAAGAAAAAAACCTTGCCCAGAAATGGCCTCTTGGTCTGGAGGAATCCAATCCTTATGCTTCCCCTGGCAAAAATAAAACAAAAAAATCCACAATTCTCCTTTCTGTGGTTTCAGCCAAGGCAATTTTGTATGACCTCTCCACAGTATGAAAGGCAACCGATGAATTATCTGAGTGACCCTAAGCTGCATAACTGCGAGGCAGGAATACTGACTCCAGCCTACCCAAACGGTCTGCTCTTGAGAGAGCAAGATGTGTTGGAAGCAGCCACCATCCCCTCACATTAGGGAAAGGGCCAGGAGTTGGGGGCAGCCAGTTATCCACTGGGGTACAATGATCCACCCTGGAACTGACTCGGCAACAGAAACACAGGTAAGTGTGATCCATTTAAAGGGACAGAGCAGTTTACATTTTAATAGGCAAACAGCAAAATGAAACAGTTATGTGGAAACTGCCCAGCCCAAATCATTCATATACCTCTGCCTGTAGATTCTGGAATTTATCTCTGTCCACATTTCCTGGGACACAGCATAGTCCTCTGACTACAGCAAAGCGGCCTTTCTTTCCTCATCTACCAGTATATTCCACCACTTTCTGCAATGCTACACTCATCTCTTACCCCGGGTCTCTCCTTTCTGGGTGTTCTAAATACAAATCCTTCTCTACTTCACCGCAGACCTCTCCAGCTTTTCGGAGCCAGCTACCAGCAGCTGGAGTTCGGAAAACACTTCCAAGCAGCTGAAAGCCGAGGCTCACCCAGAACACATGACTGAGGAGAAGTCACTAGAAGGCTGAAGGAGCATCGACCCGAGAAGGAAAATCCGTATCAGCACTGCTCATAAACCTGGAAATAGTGAGGACATGATTCACCAGGCTGAACACTTACCCTCTGGTCAATACCCTTTGTGACTCTTCTCTACCCTGACACTTTTCAACTGTTTTGATGTATTTCAATGAATATAACCTAGTGTACCTATTATATAGACCAGGTGTGTGTTGAGGGGAGAGGGACAAGATGAAAAAGACCTAGTTTCATAAACTGTCAGTTCTGTGAGAGCTTTACATCCCTCTTATCTAGAGAGTACGTGAACAGTATTATATCCTCAGCATCTGGAAGAATACCTGAACAGTACTGTATCCCCAATGTCTAGAACAGTGTATGGTACACAGTAAGCATCAAATAACTATCTGCTGAATCAATGAAATGATCACAGTTACTGCCTTACAGCCACTCACATGGAACGACTTCATGTCATGCTTGTGACCAGGAGTTGCAGATCCTAGTCAGCAAACAGAAACAAGGCTCTGCTCTGCTCCACTGGGGATCAGGGGCTAAATTTATGTCATCAAAGAGGAGAAACTGCATTACTAGTATCATCTTGGCCTCATCCATCACCATGAAACTCCACAAACTGAGCCCCATACACTGCATCTCCTTCTTCCGCCACCTCTGCCCTCTTTCTTTCCCTGAGGAGCACTGGGGGTTATAGCTCCTGGGCCCCAGAGCTCTGTCCAATGACTGGCAGGCAGGAGGCTGCTCCTGGCCACTCCAGAGGCAGCACTCCCCCGCCCCGCCCCAGCCAGTCAGTGGAGAGCAGGGGCTCCCTGGGCCTGTCACTCAAGAAGAGTGATGGGCTCACTGACAGCCTCCTGACCCTAGAGGGTAACCGGCCCCTCTCTCTGAAGGTACACTGGATCAGAGCGAGCCAATCCTCCCTTGCCTGGAATGTCCACATGTTCCTTCTGTGGCTTTTGTTCCCCCTTGCTTATTCACCGAAGACTGTTTGGAACGGGATGGGAGTTTGGATGTGGATTCAGCTATAAAAAAGGCAAGCCAGAAATAGAAGACAGTGAAACCACTTTCCAGAAGTGCAATTATTTCTAGCAAGAGATACTGATGATATATTTTTAAGTTTTTTTTTTTAAGATTTTATTTATTTATTCAACAGAGACAGAGACAGCCAGTGAGAGAGGGAACACAAGCAGGGGGAGTGGGAGAGGAAGAAGCAGGCTCATAGCAGAGGAGCCTGATGTGGGACTCAATCCCGTAACGCCGGGATCACGCCCTGAGCCGAAGGCAGATGTTCAACCGCTGTGCCACCCAGGCGCCCCATATTTTTAAGTTCTGAATTGAAAAGATTAGAACTAGAAAAAGGCTTAAGAAGAAAATCTTTCTCTAAATCAATTTCTGGTTGCTCAAAATACCTAATACATAGATTATAGTGTGAAAGAAATGATGGTGACCACAATGATGTTAAAATATACATGTATTTTTTTATGTTTTAAATAAATTATGGACTAGTAGAATTCATTAATAGTATAGAATATCTTCCAGTTGTTTTATAGGTCTGGGTTGCGAGTGAGCGTTTTAAGGGTTGGCCCAGGAGCTGATCATCAGTTCATATGCAGATCTTTTAATTTTAATTTGCATTGTCTGTTAGAGGGGCTTTGCAGTCAGGTGACCAGGTTCAAAGTCTCACTCAGCCGCTTACTAGGTCATCTTGAGCAACCTTCCTGGGGTCTTCATCCATAAAATCAGAGATAATGATAGAACCTACTTCATGGGATTGTTTGAACTCTATATGAGCAATGTGTGCAAAGGCTGAAAACAGCACCTGGCACGGAATATCATGCAGTAAATATTAGCGATTTATTTTTGCTAATAAATTCCACTCAAATGATAAGGAAAACAACCATTTTTACACCAATTACAATATCAAAATACTTTAAAAATGGGATATCATTGTCTCATTATATATTCTGTCATTTTCTGAGCTTTTTTTGCAATGAGCATGTAAATATAAAAATGATCTACAACTATAACGTGTAATTAGAATAAATACATTCGTGTTACGGAAATCAGTTAAGCTTTTTAGAACATGAATCAGGCTTTAAAATTTTGGTATTGAAGAGATTGAGAGACACACTCAAATTTATAGCCTATTTTGGCAGGAAGGCATTAATACTGTTTGTTTAAAGATAAGGTCAATGGTACAAATGCTAGGGAGGGTTGATAAACCAATTTGCCAAGAATACGTCATTACTAACAGTCCCTTTCCTGACTGCCGACAATAACCTCGATGCTGAACCTAATTAAGATTGGGACCAAAGGAGAATGTGTCATCCATCTAGAAATTATAGAAGAACCCACCATTTTCAATGTCCACTGCCTCAAATTCTGTATTTTTGTGTGAACCAAGCAAGTAGCTAGGATTAAATAAATCTGTCATTTTTCACCTACTTTTTATATAAAAAATATATACAAACAAACAATACCAAATTATTAACTATTAGTTGCATATGTCAATTCACTGGATCACCTTAAAAACTACTATTTTTATAAAAGCAAAATAGTTAAAATTTAATGTAAACATTTATTCTCAAGCATAAGCAAAGGGGCACCATTCTTATATCAGTTTAAACAACAATTAAAAACATAAAAATATCCCATGTGTATTCTCGCCAACTCCTTGTGACTTCTTACATCTAAATTTATTTTCTTCATTCACATTATTCCCTTTTTTTAATTACATGATAAATAAGTAATATCTGAAAATCATTTTTGAGACTTTTAGTTTGCATTTTTAAAAAACTAAATCTTATTTGATGAGGAGATTAGGTGGATCTCAATTTAAAGATGTTCTGAAAGGGGCGCCTGGGTGGCTCAGTCATTAAGCGTCTGCCTTCGGCTCAGGGCGTGATCCTGGTGTTCTGGGATCGAGCCCCACGTCAGGCTCTCCTGCTGCAAGCCTGCCTCTTCCTCTCCCACTCCCCCTGCTTGTGTTCCCCCTGCTTGTGTTCCCTCTCTCGTGTTCCCTCTCTCATGTTCCCTCTCTCGTGCTCCCTCTCTCGCTGGCTGTCTCTCTCTGTCGAATGAATAAAATAAAAATCTTTAAAAAAAATAAAGATATTCTGAAGATAAAAAGTTGACTTTCAATCCCGCTGATGTTCCTTTTGCTAAGATTTAGCAACCCATTTATTTACCCCTGAGATTTCTATATATTGTCAGGTGGTGGTAGTGATAATGGCAGGGTGATTGGTGGTTTTAAGAATTTTTGTAGACTATGATTCATGGAACATTTATTTAAAGCCATGTATTCTGGGGCGCCTGGGTGGCACAGTGGTTAAGCATCTGCCTTCGGCTCAGGGTGTGATCCCGGCGTTGTGGGATCAGGCCCCACATCAGGCTCCTCCGCTATGAGCCTGCTTCTTCCTCTCCCACTCCCCCTGCTTGTGTTCCCTCTCTCGCTGGCTGTCTCTATCTCTATCAAATAAATAAATAAAATCTTTAAAAAAAAATAAAGCCATGTATTCTGAGGAACTGAGTTGTAAGATAATCGCTCTGTAAGGAAGAAAGCAGGTGGTCTTTACTGACATAAGGAACAATCTTCACAATGAATATAAAAGAGCTTTAAAAGCCAATCAGGCCTACACCAGTTTAGCTACTGCTGGAGGATCCATTTGTCCATGATCCCACTGTAGACTTGTGCATCTGCCCCACAGCTCCAGCTCACAGCCACCAGAGGTCAGACTTTTACATCCGTGGTAATAGATACTAAACTTGAGTCTGAGACAATGGTGTCTTCTCTCCCAGAACCACATTTTCTTCAGCTTTAGCTTTATCACCACCAAATATAAGAAGGTTACATGTAAATATAAGAAACATATGTTTTATCTTCCCAGGTAGAAATGGCTTCATGACAGAAAGAGAAGGGAAAAGGTGGAAATTAAGAAGATAGTTCTTTTAAGGAGAGAGTTCAGGTACTGAAGAGAAGGGCAAAAACCAACCAGCCTATAAATCATTTGAAAAGATAAAGAGGACATAAAAAATCTATATGAGCAATCTGATTATCAAAACTGTATTAAGATAACCTGTTTTCATTCGTGAAAATGCATCTGACCTTCACCAAAATAATGATAGTAGTAATGGTGGTGGTGATGATGGAGGTGGTGGTTGGGGTGGTGATGGTGGAGACAGCAGTGGTAGCCAACATCTACTGAATGCACTACTTGAAGTACTTTACAAACTATTATAACCTCATTTTAGGGATGAGGAAACCGGGCACAGAGGATTTTCTAATAGTTATCAGGAACCTGGAAAATGTTTCTATCTTTTGTGACTATTGTTTCACATTTCAGAGTTTGGACAAAGAAAAGAATTCAACTGGAGGAAGTCAACAGCTTCCCACTGTTGACATGAAGATATCATATTAATCCCAGGGTTATTTACAACAGCAGAATTTGGAAACAACCTAACTATCTAGTAATAGTAGAATAACCAAATAAAATAGTAAATATTATGTAGTCATTACAACTATAATTATGAAGATTGAAAGCAATGAAAAAAAATGTCTGCTGAAAAGAAAAGAGCCATCGAAGGAACTGTGCCTATACCATGAATAAAACTCTGTAAATATGTACATATAGGGAAAAGGATAAAGAAACCTGATAAAAAAACAACATTTGATAAGGCAGAGTTTTATAGGGATTACATATAAAATTTAAAAGTAAAAATCCTGGAAAACATTTTAAAAATATGGCCAAAGGATACAATGTGAAAATTCTTCCTTGTGGGAGCTGAAGCAAACTCAGTTTATTTCACATGGTTGGCACTCACCCAAGGTTTGTCCGCAAGCCACATCCAGGCCTTTCTACTTACTGTGTCCAGGTTGGCCAACTACATCCTTCAGAGCACCCACAAGACTCCACAATAATAGTTATTGTTTTTGTTAGTAGTCATAATAATATACCAGATGTGTATAGAGCTTTACAGTTTTAAAAAATGTTTTTGCTTAGCTTATTTCAAGTGCAATTCCTTATGAACAAACACTGGCATTTAGAACCCAGTGGTGCTCCCAGGAGAGTGACATCTCAGAAGAGAGGAATGACAGAAATTCAGGTGGGTAGAGATGCACTCTGGACAAGAGAGAAGTAACTTACACAGTCAATGGGGCAGAGCCTCATCTAGCCTTCCAGCAAACCCACTGCACCCCTAAGTCACAGACACAACATGCTGTAAATATGAACCATCTCATAGGAGCAGCCTTACAAAGGACAGCAGGATTTCACAAGATATAATGGATATTCCTTTCCCCATCCCATCCCCTCTCCATAACAATTGCTATTTGTGGTTTCTAAACCTCTGTATCATTGCAGTCACCCCAGACCAAGTGAATCAGTGCAGTGTCTGAAAAACCATATTTTCTAAAAAGCTCCCCAGCTTTTAAAAGTCAAAGCAATGTATTTTTTAGAAAGGAAATCCAAAGAGGTAAAAAAACTGTACCAACCTTTAAATTTTTAGCCTTTAACCGATGCCTAGGATAGGTCCTTCCCTGGACAGGAGCAGTCCCTTTAAGGAATCACCTAACAATTAGGAAATAGATCTACTGAATCCACACAACCTCCAGCTGTTGGTCAAAACCCACAGCTGCTCATCATACCTCCCCACACACTGTCCATATTGAACACATGCAAGTTTAAGAGTCTAAAATACCTTTTGCGTTACCACATTAAGGCAGAGAACAAATCTAGAAATGCAGCCACAGAACTACATTCAGAAAGAGGCAAAAAATGCAGCAACAGATATTCCACGTGCTCACTAAAGTAGGCAGCTGGTTTTGTTCAGAGCAGATTCGGGGAAGTAGATAATTCTAGAAAAACAGCGATAAAGGCTCTGAGCTTAGAAGGAAGTACAGGCCAATATCCTCAATGAATACAGATGCAGAAATTCTCAATAAAATATTAGCAAACTGAATTCAACAGCATTTAAAAAAGATCATACATCATGATCAAGTGGGATTTATCCCTGGGATGCAAGGATGGTTCCACATATGAAAATCAATGAATGTGCCATACCACATTAATAGAAAGATAAAAACTGTATGATCATTTCAATAGGATACAGGAAAAGCACTTGACAAAATTCAACATCTTTCATGATAAAAACTCTCAACAAATTGGGTATAGAAGGAATGTACCTCAACATAATAAAGACCATACATGATAAGCCCACAGCTGACATTATACTCAACAGTGAAATGTGGAGAGCTTTTCCTCTAAGATCAGGAAAAAGACAAGGGTGCCCACTTGCAGTGCTGACAACACAGACTCCGTCTTTGGCCTTCCATCTGGTTCATACCCACACAATGACCTCCCTTGGGGCTACATGTTCCAGGCCCTTCAGAGATTAACGTATGCCCTGACCAGAATGCGGGAACACTTGCTCTGATCTTTCCTAAAGTGGCACACAGAAGGCACCACTTTAGATAACTACCCTTTGACCTCACCACAATGCCCCTCACTCTATAAAACCTGTGGATTAAGTCCAGATGGGGGCATAGAAGAGCCACATAACACCTGGATCATCGTCCACAATGTCCCTGTCAGTAAGTTACCCTGAATAAAACTCTGTAAATGGTATAGAGTGGTTTGCTTCTTAGTTTTTCAATCTCAAAGTATCTTCTCAGTCTGGGAGATATTTACTGTCCCTTCTCCACCTTCCAACACCACTCTTGTCACTTTTTTTTTTTAAGATTTTATTTATTTTTTCGACAGAGATAGAGACAGCCAGTGAGAGAGGGAACACAAGCAGGGGGAGTGGGAGAGGAAGAAGCAGGCTCATAGCAGAGGAGCCTGATGTGGGGGCTCGATCCCATAACGCCGAGATCACGCCCTGAGCCGAAGGCAGACGCTTAACCGCTGTGCCACCCAGGCGCCCCACACTCTTGTCACTTTTATTCAACATAGTACTGGAAGTCCTAGCCAGAGCAATTTAGGCAAGAAAATAAATAAGGACATCTAAATTAGAAAGGAAGGAGTGAAAACTGTTTGTAGATGATGTGATCTTATATAGAGAAAATCTTAAAGATGTCACCAAGAAACTGCTGGAACTGAAAATTCAGTGACGTTGTGGGATACAAACTCATTGTATAAAAATCAGTTGTATTTCCATACACTGACAATGAAGTATCTGAAAAAGAAGTAAAGAAAATGATCTCACTACAATAGCATCAAAAGGAATAAAATGTTTAGGAATAACTCTAACCAAGGAAATGAAGATCTGTACACTGAAAACTCTAAGACTTTAATGAAAGAAATAGAAGAAGACACAAATAAATGGAGAGATACTCCATGTTCATGGATTCCAAGGATTAATATTGTTGAAACATCCATACTACCCAAAGCAATCTATAGATTCAATGCAATCCCTGTCAAAATTCCAATGGTCTTTTTCACAGAAATCGAAAAAACAATCCTAAAATTTGTATGGAACCACGAAAGACCCAAAAGGCAATTCTGAGAAAGAAGAGTAAAGCTGGAGGCTTCACACTTCCTGCTTTAAATCAAGTTACAAGTTATAGTAATCTAGACAATATGGTATGGTTATAAAAATAGACACATAGACCAACAGAACAGATTCAAGGTCCCAGAAATAAATGCACAGACATATGGTCAACTAATATTTGACAAGAGTTAAGAATACTTAATAGGAAAAGTATAGTCTCTTCAATAAATGGAGCTGGGAAAACTGGATTAACCACATGCAAAAAAATGAAATTGGATCTCTATCCTAAACTGTTCACAAAAAATAAAATGCTTAAGACTTAAACATAAGACCTCAAACCATAAAACTCCTAGAAGAAAACACAGGAAAAAAGCTCTTTGATATTGGTCTTGGCAATGACTTTTTTGGCTATGACATTAAAAGCACAAGCAACAAAAGCACGCTTAAACAAGTGGGACTACATCAAACTGAAGAGCTTCTTCAGAGCACAAAAAAAAAAAAATCAACAAAATGGAAAAGCAACCTATGGAATAGGAGAAATATTTGCAAATCATATACCTGTTAATATCCAAAATAGATAAGAAGCTCACATAACTCAATAGCAAAAAACAATCTGGTAAAAAAAAAAAAAACTGGGCAGAACATCTGAATAGACATTTTCTAATGAAGACATACAAATGACCAACATGAAAAGAAGCTCAACACCACTAATCATCAGAGAAATGCAAATCAAAAACCACAATAAGACATTGCACACCTGTCAGACTGGCTAGTATCAAAAAGATACGAAATCACAAGTGTTGTCAAGGATGTGGAAAAAAGGGAACACTTGTGCACTGTTGGTGGGAATTTAAATTGGTATGGTCACTATGAAAAATAGTACAAAGATGCCTCAAAAAATTAAAAATAGAACTGAATGATCTGGCAATCCCACTTCTGGGTATATATCCAAAGGAAATGAAATCAGGATCTCAAAGAACTATCTGCATTCCCGTGTTCATTGTAGCATTATTCACAGTAGCCAAGATATGGAAACTACCAAAATGTCCATCAACATGAGTGGATAAAAAAAATAATTATTAAACGGTATATATAATATATATAATTCCTATTTTTCATCCATTCATGTATTTTATACACACACACACACACACACACACACACACACACACACACTTGAATATTATTCAGCCATGAAGAAAAAGGAGATCCTGCCCTTTTCAATAACATGGATGGACCTTGAGGGCATTACACTAAATGTTGTAAGTCAGACAGAGAAAAACTAATACTATATAATAAGTATACTAATACACTTACATATATAGACTCTAAAAAAGCAGAACTCATAGAAACAGAGTAGAATGGTGGTTGCCAGTTGCTGGCAGGGCAGAAGGGGAAATCTTATTCAAAGCATACAAACTTTCAGTTATAAGATGAAGTTCTGAGTGTACAACACGGTGTATAGGATAGTGACGATAGCTAACAATGCTCTATTATATACCTGAAAATTACTAAGAGAATAGATCCTAAATGTTCTCACTAGGAAAAAGAAATTGTAATTATGTGACATGATGCAGGCATTAAACTTACACAATATAACAATGTTGCACATCAATTATATCTTAATAAAGCTGGAATTTATTTTTTAATTTAACAGCACAAGAAATAACACTACCCTCCTACACATAAGGGTGTTGATATATGAGAGGAACACTCCAGTGACAGCATGGGGCCACAACAGTCCAGCCACAGAGAAGGGCATAAGTGCTCATTCATTTAACTGAGCATCTGCTATGTGCCAGGCACCGTTCTAGATACTTGGGATACATTAGTAAACAAAACAAACAACACCTGTCCTGTGGAGCTTACATGACAGCAGAAACTTGGACAATGCAAAAAGAGGAATTCAAACTAGATCAGCCATACTCCTGGCCAACTCCATAGCGAGAGAGAAATGGAAAACAGAGTAAGACTCCCCAGCACATTTGCACATTCCTTTTCATTTGTTCATATATACAATTGTGTACATACACAATTACCATCCCACAGTGTTATCATCTATTTATTTATCCTTTTCATAAATATGTAAGTGCCTACCATTTTCCCAGCCCTGACTAGATTATGAGGTTTTGCTATCTTTATAAAATACTTGGTTAAATCACCCCCCAGGGATTATGACATATAAATACCTCAAATGGGTAGAACTTTTCTTAACTACTAAGGTCCAGATCCTGGTCCTAGGAGAAGATAAAAACCAGACAGTGTGCTCCTGAAAATACTTGTTTGTGGAAATTTCCTTTTTAACCAAAGTTTTGTACTTTTTATTGAAGTCCCTTTCTTTCTAAGAGTATGGCCCAGGACTCTTAAAATACCTTGTGCAATAATACTCATTCGCATATATGTTAAATGAGTAAATGATGCTCTGTGATTCCCAAGTTAAAAGGGTAATCCAAAATGGGGGCTTGTACCACTACTGTTTCCCCTCTTCTAATTGTCCAAACCCTAATCTCAGGCTTACAAAACCAGTGACTGAAGAAAATGACTGTTTTATTCTGAAGTAATGTGATAGAGGCACTTAAGGTCAAGGTCCTTTGAGTCCCATCTAGTTGGTTCTAATAGGGAAATCTCTTACTTTATGTGGAACAGATTTGAGAATATTCTAAAAATGAAGGTACTACCATAAGAAGGAAGAAAGCAAGCCCAAAGATGCGTGTTGAAAGACAGAGTCCTCAGTCCCAAAGAACCTGTATGATATTTAAAAGAGTCCTCTCCATGATCTCTGGTAAAAATGCAGTCCATTCTCATTATTGGCAACACTTACGTTCTATAAAGTGTCAAGGACCACTGGATTAGTACATGCTGAACCACTGCTCCTAGGAGCTTAGGTTCCTGTGAGCCTCTGAGGACATCTTCCTCGGTCCAAAGGCCACTGACGTTACACAGGTTCATCTTATCAGCACTGAAATCCTGCTTTTCCACATGACCTTTTTCTGTATAACACCCAAGCAGGTGTTTTTAAAATTCTTCCAAAACCTCCTTATCTGCAGAACCAACCCTGCCTGCAGGTCCAACACCTGCCAGGCTGTAACACTTTTTGAAATGTGCAAACCAGCGAGCACAAGCCAAGAAGACTAACGTTTTCCTTAGCATCGTGATGGGACTGTGTATTTCTCTGGGTTTCACCCTCACAACAGTGCTATGCACGATACTTTTCTATCAATCATTTCACAAATCCACACATTGAGCCACTTTTCCTTCTTTTCCAAGCTTCATCAGACTCTACAGATGTTCCTTTCACGCTTGGCACAGCAGCCTCGCTTAGAGATGAGCAAATTCCCCCTTCCTCGTTCTGAATGTACCATGTTGTTGATTCATTCCCACTGAACTCACAGCCAACAGCACCATAACTCATCCCTAAATGAAGCTTATCTAACACACATCTCTCCTCTACAAGTCACGTCACAGCCTTTCTGTGCTCGGGAACACCAGGCAGCACTTCAATACCAGGCTTTGGAGCCATTTTAAACAGTGAAATCACTGACAAAAAAAGCACAAAGATGCAAAAAAACAAAAACAACACAAAAGCCAGGATGCTAAATAGAGGGAGGAAGGACACCTGTTCACAGCAGGAGCTGACACGAGAAGGCAGAGTGTCACCTTGCTTGACATTGGACATTTGTGTGTCAGGTGACAAAATGTTCATCACTCTTCCCACATCCACAAATGACCGCAGAAGCACCCCAGATATCAATACTGCGTTTGTAAACAAATGTTAGTGAGTAGGCTAATTTGCAAAATGGAACTGTCAAGTAATGAGGACCAACTACACTCTGAAGCGAAGATGTCCTTTCATATTTCAAAAGGTTCCATGAACATTTGACCCTGAGCACACCCTTAGGTGTCATTTAAGATGACACTGATATGACCAATTAAGGAGCCAAATCAAGATTTCATCACGCTTTGCCCTTGTACCTTTGGTGCTGAGATAAGAACAAAGGAAAACATGCTAACTGACTCTAACCCTAATTCCAAAGCCTACCCTACCTCTGTCTTCCAGGATCATCAGTTTGCATAGTATTTACATCCATGAGCCAATGACTTGGGTGCTGCTCCTTGAAAACATGAAAAAAGGTTCTAATCATCTACTTCCAGCCTTCTCTAATACACAGCTGTGCGATTATTATTAATTTTAGGTCCTAAAGTTTTCAAATCCGTCGCTGGACGTGTAGTAAGTTCATTCAAGGAGCAACAAGGAGTAGTGGTTAAGAGCTTTGAAATCACACCGGGTTCAAGTTTATGGACCCACCACATATATACCCTGTGTACCCTTGGAAAACTCACTTACCTACTTTACGAATTTCAATGAAATAGGGAAGGTAACAGTACACTTCACACAGAGCCAGTGTGAAGATCAAATGTGATACTGTATATAATGTGCCTAAGAACACAGCGAGCATTTGAAAATATTGGTTACTGTCACTGTATTGTGTAGAATCTGAATAAAGTAAGAGTCTTTAAATGCCGTTTTCCAAGGTCAAATCTTCTCCGAATGACTGAGAAAATAGCCACGGAAAACCATGAAGAATAAATATATCTTGGTAGAGAACAAACTTCAGAGTCTCAGCTCCACAGACAATTTTTGTGAGAAAAGTTGGAAAAATGTGAGACCCAATATAGTTCTTCCACCAATGCCATCACTTCTCAGCATTCTGAGAAGAAATTTTAAAATATTTTCCATTTCAGGGGCTCCTGGGTGGCTCAGTTGTTAAGCGTCTGCCTTCAGCTCAGGTCATGATCCCAGGGCCCTGGATCGAGCCCCTCATTGGGCTCCCTGCTCAGCGGGAAGCCTGCTTCTCCCTCTCCCTCCGCCTCTGCTTGTGTTCCCTCTCTCACTGCCTCTCTCTCTGTCAAATAAATAAATAAAATCTTTAAAAATATTTTTTTTCCATTCCAACCCTCCTCAAACCCTTCAAACTCAAAACTGCAACTGTCCTTATAGAATTCTGCATGAACTGACGTTGCCACTTCTAGAAAAACAAAAAACTAAATTAAAGGCATAGTCACATCGTTGACACCGCTTTATGGTGGAGCAAAAAGTCGGTCACAACTCTACCTGGCTTCCCTTTCTTACAGCTTTAAGTCTCTTTATGGTTCTTCCTAAAGCCACCAAACTTCTTTGGAGAGCTGAAAGGTCCCACAGCACTCCTCCAACCCCATGTGGAAACTTGATAAATAAATCAAGATTGCTGCAACCAACTGATCTAAGTCTCTCAAGTAGGCAGATACTTAAAATTAAAAATCCTAAATCTTAGTCATCTTAGGTCACTATAATTACCTCCTTCTTCCTTCTCTGGTGCTTGCCTTTACACAAATGTATGGTGCCTCTTTAAACACACTGCATGGGCAAATTGAGCTATTTTTTAAAATTAAAATTGCTTGGTTAAGTATTTATGAGATTTACTTCATTTGAAAAAATGTGGAATGTTTTATAGTGCTTTTTTCCTTATTCTGAACTTTCTCTTCTTTTTCTTTTTTGTATGTCTTTTTAAAAACTTAAGAAACTAAGTGTCATGTCTCAGAAGTGTACTCTGAATGCCAACCACACTCCCTGCTGAAAATGTTCATGGGACTTTGAAAGGAAAATACTGTGCTCTGCACTTAAGAGGGAGTTTGCTATGCTTTATATGCTTAAAACATGATTAACCGTTTTTAAGAAAAGGGCTTTGTCCCTATTTAGCTATTTCAGTGCTTTTAATGTTAAGATATGTGGCACCAGAAATCTAGAAGTTTCCATGAGAAGGACCTCCTTAACACTACAGTCAAAAACATGGTTCTCAGCTCTGCAGGGTTAGAAACCCAAGAATTAATACCATCTCAGTGTAGACCCGGTACATACAGACTGATTAAATCAGAATGACAATTTAGGGGTGCCTAGGTGGCTCAGTCAGTTGGGCATCTGGCTCTTAATTTTTGCTCAGGTCATGATCTCAGGGTTGTGGGATGGGGTCCCACATTGGGCTCTGCATTCAGCACAGTCTGCTTAAGCTCTTTCTTTCCTTCTCCCTCTGTCTCTCCCCCGCTCTCTCTCTCTCTCTCTAAATAAATAAATAAAATCTTAAAAAAAAAAAAGAATGTCACTTTATTCACCTACGGTGAAAAAATACTTGGCACTCAAGGGGAAATTCTTGAATTTCTCTTTCTCTTCAGAGAAGTAGTCCTTTCCTTTCAGGGAAGACACCTGGGATATCAGATCATAATCACAAAACTGTGCAGCAAGTGATAAACCTAACAGAGTAATTAGAGATTAGTCAACAGCAGATATAGGACTGAGTGCCTGTGTCTAAAAGCTGGCAAAGTATTCTCCTAACCCCTGCATAAGACTGCCAACCTCTGATCCTATAGGTTAACCTTCTATGTTCTAAGCCACTATCTTTCTTCAATCAACCTCAAAATAATACAAAAGATTAGATTTTTGCTTATAGAATTATAATTGTGTTCCAGACTACCTGTGAATATTCCTAGGACACCTCGATGAGAGTTCAGGAAAACATGGTCAAAACCAGTGAAATTAATTTTGTGCTAGTTAAGGGCCTGTTCATTCTTTCATTCTAGAAATAGTTATCAACAAGCATTTAATGAAAACTTGCTTGTTACTTGCTACCATACATCAGCACTGAGCTAGACACTGGGAGCCATCAAAGAAACAGAAGATACATGACTACCCAAAAATAAAGATCAAGGAAATTCTTAACTATATACAAATAGAATTCACAGAGGGGAAAGTACACTGTGGGCCATGCATGGCTAGAAAATTTTCCTATAAGGGGTAGGATGTGAGCAAGATCTGGAACGAAGCATAGGATTTCAAGAGAGAGAGAAACAAGCAACATGGGAGAGTCTATGTCAAAGAAAATGAACACACTCAAAATAACCTTTGTCAAACACAGCCAATAAATGATCTTGATCCTTTTCAGAGAGGGAAAGTTCTACGCCTACAGCAAAAGATTTAACTACTTCCGTCAATTGTCAGTAGGCAGTCCTTCATTACTTATTATATTTTCCTTATGAGCCGATTTATAACTTAAGATAAATACAGGTTTTTAACATCCACTCAAGTAATGAAAGGGAATTACTATTCCTGAGTACACAAGGAAGCAGAATCCACCTGACTGGATGGGTAGATAATAGTGACTCTGGGTTCAGAAGGGTACTCCTGGGGATTTTTTTTTTTTCCTTCCAGTCTGGCAATCTATAACTGCAAGTCCAGATCTAGTTGGCTCCTCTGAAGAATGTGGCTTGTTTACAACCGACATTCTAATAATACGAAAGCCTTCAATTATTTGACGAGAGCAGAGGTCTTCCTTCACACTGTAAATTTAACTCTCCAAAAAAGCTGTTGAGCTTTCGTGAAATAATGGCCCTGTATTTTGTAAGTTTTGGAGCCTCCCCCAATCTAAGAGAACACAGACTTTCAATGCAGCAGAGAAAAGGTAATAATAGTATCCGGAGGTCATAGGGAAACTATTGGTGACCTACGAGTCTGCGGACATATGGGAATATGGTCAATATGCCTCACACTGTCATGGATGTAGGACCTTGGCAAGCTTTTCAGGCCTCAGAACAACTAGTTACCTGAGGTTAGAAGAAAAAATCATCATGTTTTACTGTATTCAAAACAGTCACGTAAACATGGCCATATTTTCTTTCTCCCTCACCCCAGCTCACAAAGAGAATAAGCCTTTCGAAAAAAAATTCACAGTTACTAGTAGTTCAGTTATGAGTATGGAAAAGTGATGCTAAAATTTTCTGGGCTAATTCACTGGGATGCCAAGTGAATTATCCATCCATGACCCAGATGGTTATCCATCCTTTAAATACGTACAGATAAGTGATATCACCCTCAGAGAGTATCTGATATGCATTTTTAGTTGATTCCCAGGATAACCCCAATGAAGACTGACAGTTGACATTTGTTAACTCCATTTTGCTAATGGAGGAAGCAAAACGTACGAAATCCTATTATATTGTCCTCTTTCTGAGAACAGAATGTGTATTTTCTGGTTCCCCATCAGGGACCATTTTTTTCAAACACCAGATCCCATCCAATTATAGGAATACTCAACACTCAAAACTTGATGACTCTGATTTCATCCCAGCACTGAAGTAACCACATACCATAATAACATACAAGTATAAAACCACACCTCCAGAACAAAGCGTATTGCAAAAACTAATTGCAATTCTGTAGAGTAAGCAAGCCTTTAAAAATAATATCAGATGTCATTATATGTATTCAAATAAAGCTTGCATTAGCCCTACCCATGTTAACAAGTGGTCCCACGCCTCTCCCTCCTAAATAAGTCTACATCAGTGTGTGTTTTGCTTTGGAAGTTATCAAAAAACTAAACAGCTTGCAAAAGTAGATAAACCAGGTCACAATCTGATCACAAAGGTGAGAATGGCTCAAAGGCAGGCCTACCTTCTTCCTTCACTCTACGTTCCACTGCCAAGTTCTGTAGCTCTCCTGAGTCTGTAACTTGACAACCACTAATTTTAGACCAATCCTTTGAATTTATACATGATAAAACTGAGGCCTCCAGGGTGACCCACAGACACAAGTTAATTACAAAGCAGAGAGACAAGACAAATAATATGATTCCTAATTCAGCATTTTATAGCATTGCCCCTTCTTGCCTTTACTAGATTAAGAGATTACTATTATACGATTATGATATATTCTCTCCTACTCCTCCTGTCCTCTTCTTCTTCTGTACCATAAAAAAATAATAGTAATAGAGCTGAACTCAAAAAGTTTACCTTCTGAATTTTTTGTATGTCCTGGAAATAACACCAAAAGGTATTTTCATAGCTACCGCAGAGCATACATAGAATGGCCTCATACACATACTCACAGCTCAAAATCCCATACTGGTGAATTCAGCTTTTTGTCCATTTGTTACTTTTAGTCAAAGGATAAACAAACGATGAGTTTAATCACTGGCAGTAGTGGGGCTACAATGAATGGACTAAAGATAGACATTCATCCGTTCATTAAAAAAGTACCCTGAGTACTTCAAAGGTGATATATATGTAAATAACCAAATCTCCATAATCACTTATTCCAAACAAAATGTAACTGTGATTCACAAAACATATATAAATATGGCTCAAATCTGACTCCTTATGCAGACATAAAGTAGCTATTCTACAATATTGTTGCACTGGCTTAACGTCTCCATTTTCTCACTGAAAACTATAAAATATAAACCTTTCCATATGGTTTCACATATAAAAAATTATTATGTTATTTTCATGTTCATCTTTAAGATGGTCCTTGGAAAGGATAAAATGAGAATTAAATTCTACTAAAAATTTATCATTCAACCAACATTTTACTGTCCAATACAGTCCAAATCTCAGGATTAAATATTCTCTATAGAACTCTAAATCTTATTCAATCAGAATTTAAACCTGGTCGATAAAAAACTGAAATATTTCCCTTAAGAATTTTTTCCTTTATTAAAAATAATATATCCCAATTATAATAAGAGTACGGGTTAATTGTAGAATATTCAGGAAATGGGAAAAAAGTATAAAAAGGGATATTTAAACTTACTATAATACTAATATCTAGAGGTAAATACTGAAAATATTTTGATACTACATTTGTATCCGGAGGTCATAGGGAAACTATTGGTGACCTACGAGTCTGAGGACATATGGGAATATGGTCAATATGCCTCACACTGTCATGGATGTAGGACTACTACATTTGAATAATTTTGTTGCCTATGGCCTCCCCTCCTTTGATATTAATATTTTACCATGTTGTTAGATATTTTTAGAGAATGTGATATTTAATGACCACCATGTCATCTATTTGATTACAAGCCACATTTTATTCAATCAATTCCTAACGTTGGATGTTTAAGGGGCCCTCTTTTTCAGAGAGCTAGAACACCCACTAGTCGGAAGAAGGCCACTGCCACACATGACATCACCAACCTACTACACGCCAGTCAGGTACTGCCTGCCTCCTCCCTCATCCCCGGCAGGCTTGGGAACACTGTCCTCCAGGCCGGGGTTTGATGGAGGCGGCCCTTCTAGTTCAGCACTCTGACATTGCCTATAGAATGCTATCATTTGCATATTCATTAGGAATGGGAAGGGGGACACTTCCAGCTCCAATTTCCAAATTCTTTACTGCTGGGCTGCCATCCGCTTCAACAGCTGGTTCTTCTGAAAGCCCAAATCTAAGGGTTTGTGTATGACTGTCTTGGCCACTATTCATTCCTAAATTTTCTTGAGCACCGTATCTCAATGAAAGCAATTAGTATACAATCAATCCAACAACCGCTAGGTATAATGCCTGCCCTACTCTGGTCCAGCAGACATCTTTTATTTCATTCCCAAGACCATATATGTACTGATTAAAAGCAGGAATGCCCGTCAGGCCCTGAGAAGGGAGGTGATGAATGGTATGTCTGAACAGCTTGGTCCCTGGCTTGGTGTCACTGAAATGCCACACTCCTCACTGAAGTCCATTGATAAGCCTGACAGTGCCGAGCAACTTTTATCAGCAGACTTTATATCGGGGGACCCAAGCGGAAAGTTAGCACATGGGGTGTTCTGTCAGCACAGAAGGCTTACACCATTAGCAGATCGTAACAGAGTTTAGATTGCGGAGCCAAACAAAATTCTAGGTTGCTAAGTGCATAGAGGAAAAGGCTATAATGACTTCAATCTCAATAAAAATTCTGTTTTGAAGGAACCAAAGAAATTAATCTTGCAGTCTATTGGTAACAAAGAAACTTGAATATTGTTTTACATATATTATTTTAGTACTATTTAGGGTGGCTTATTCTTCAGGCTCTTTGAACTAAAGTGTACTGCGAATGATCTGGGGTATTACCATGAGCTAACTAGGGATTTTTTAATATAAAAACAAAAACAAAAACCTCCCTGATTTCTCTGGAGAGCTCATCCCCGGAGAATAACTACACATTACAATGCCATGTGACTTGAAAATGTGAAACTGTGTAAGAAAACAAGATGCGCATGGGAATCCCACTCATGAGACAAAATTTGAAGTTGTTCACAGAAATGTAGACCCTTGACGTTTACAAAGCACACACAGTGTAGGGGCACCTGGGTGGCACAGCGGTTAAGCGTCTGCCTTCGGCTCAGGGCGTGATCCCGGCGTTATGGGATCAAGTCCCNAAGTTGTTCACAGAAATGTAGACCCTTGACGTTTACAAAGCACACACAGTGTAGGGGCGCCTGGGTGGCACAGCGGTTAAGCGTCTGCCTTCGGCTCAGGGCGTGATCCCGGCGTTATGGGATCAAGTCCCACATCAGGCTCCTCTGCTAGGAGCCTGCTTCTCCCTCTCCCACTCCCCCTGCTTGTGTTCCCTCTTTCGCTGGCTGTCTCTATCTCTGTCAAATAAATAAATAAAAAATCTTTTAAAAAAAATAAAAATAAAAAAATAAAGCACAGTGTAAAGTAGAATAAAATATAGTTTTCACTCAATAAAATGGATACAAAATGAACTGGAAAAAATTCAGTCGTTTTCTTTAGGGACCATCAAAAAACCATCATATCTTCCAAATATTCACCAGAGTTCAAGGCTAATGGAAAACATGTGTGAAAAGCATTTGACAAATAGATTTTAGTGCTCAATAAAGAAGAAATATAACAAATTTGCCTTACTCTGAGTATGTCTGATTGTGAGAAGAAAAGCTTTGGACCTACTCCCCAATTCATTTCTTTTAATATGAGAATCAAAACTAAATTTGGTTCCTTCATTTATTCTTGTCCATCATTGGCTGGAAATACCAATGAGAAAGAGAGTTCCTGGAACATGAAACTTCAGGAGAAATTCCTGAAAGAGCAAGAGAAATAGTAACAATGTAACTTGAGTAACTACAAATGTAATAATCAATATGTTACATAATTATGGGAAAATCTCCCCACAAGAGTCATATTAGAAATACTTCCTGCACTTCCAGGAAAAGTGGTGACCTGAATACACGTAGGTAACTCTCCTGTTGAACATAAAATGGAGAAAAAGTGGCATCAGTAATAGAAAGTAGGAAAGAGTATCAAGACCACGACAGAAATGTTAAGGAAATGTCACTAGATGTCATGTAAATAGAGCACAGTTGAAGACATGGAGGTTGTGGTAGGCAGAATAAGGGTCCCCTCAAAGATGGCCACATTCCAAATTCCTGGAATCTGTGAATATGTTACCTTACATGAAAAATGGGAATTAAATTTGCAGATGGAATGAAGGTGACAATCAGCTAACCGGGAAATAGTGAGATTATCCAGGTGGGCATAATGTAATCACCAGGGTCCTCCAAAGTGGCAGAGGGAGGCGGAAAGGGAGTGATGAAGAATAAAAAGGGCTTGACGGGTCTTTGCTGGCTTTGGAGACCAAGGAAGGGGGTCCCAAGCTAAGGAATGCAGGAGGCCTGCAGAAGCTAGGAAAGGTGAAGGAACATTTCCTCCCCAGAGCCTCAGAAAGGAATATGGCCCTGTCAGTGCCTTGATCTTAGCCTAGTGCGATACAGGTCAGACTTCTGACTCCAAAGCTATAAGATAATACATTTGTGATAAGTCATTACGTTTGTGGTAACTTGTTTTTGGCAGCAATAAAAAACTAATACACAGGCCTCTTAAGAAAGTGGCACAAAAATGGGTAGAGGAGAGCCTGAAAACAGTAGAAGAGCTCCTTTTAAAAACTCCCAATTTTGAGGAGCAGGGTCTTTTAACAAGAAAGTGTCTTAGAAAAGAAGCACACCACTTGTAAAGTCCCTTTGCCACCGGAATGAGCAGCATTCAAGGCAATCGTGACAAAAGGCCTGAAGGCTTATATGAGTACAACGAATATATCAGACAGCCAGGAACGGGGTGAGGTTTCCCCAAGATTCAGGGGATAAGCATTTATAACTGGATGTACACGGTCACATCATAAACCAGAAGAGGAGACACAGGTACACCGTGTGGCTGGTGTAGAATGACCCAACAGAAAGATGGGTACAGGAAACAGCTCCTCCTAAACAGGAAAAAAAAAAAAGAAAGAAATAGAAAGAAAGAAAGAAAGAAAGAAAGAAAGAAAGAAAGAAAGAAAGAAGAAAGAATATTCCTCTACTGGGATTGCCCCAGAGCTGCAGCTCCCTTCCCTCACCCCTCCTCTGGCAACCCTGCAACTGAACAAGTGTGTAAACTTATATTAACCAGACACTGGATATATGAAAGGAGATAGCAGGAAAGCCCGAGGCACAGCTCCCACACCGTTTATGGGCTTGGATAGACTGTTCTTCATTCAGAGATAGAAAGACAAAAATTCCCCTACATAGAAGAGGAAGATGACAGCCGGCACGATCCAGGAGAAGAGAATACTACTGGTGAAGACATTACAGAAAAAGAGAAATATTGGTCAGAAAGGACTCTATACTTTCAAAATGCAGAATGTGACATAAAATATGAGGTGAAGAAACAGAATAAAATGAAAAATAAACTGTGAAATGACAGTAGATAAATTTACCCTCAAGGAAACGAATCTGTTAGATATGAAAATATTCATTATAAGAGAATGAAACAGAAAATGTGACCAGAGGAATGATATAGAGGATAAAAAACAGAGATCCAACACAAAAATTATTATTTGTTAAAGAAGAGTCTCAAACAAATGGAAAAGAAGCAACTGAGATGTAATCACCAGATATGCTCCTGAACCAAAAAAAAACACTGTGCAAAACAAACAAATGGAGCACAGACGAGCTCGTGTTACTAAAGAAGGACAAGCCTTCAGATCTATCCCAGAGGAAGAGACTTAAAATTCCAAGAATAGAAAGATAACACAACCAGAATCCAGGCAGAGGGAAAGAGCTGGCCTTAGATTTCTTTTCCTCACTTTAGAAAACCAAACGACAATGGGGCAATGTCTACCCTACAGAATTTTTAGGAAAAAATTGGGCTCTTGCGATCTTATAATCAGCCAGATTGTACAATCGGTGCCTCATGGGCAAAGGCGCTGAAAGACACATGCAGGTAGACAGTCTAACCCACAGAAGTGTGCGGACCACGAGCACCCTCCTCTAACCCACTCCAGGCGTCCAGGGTTCCTGGAAGTTCTCAGAAACAGGGATCTCATCTCCGCTCTTATTTTTTTTTTTTTTTAAGATTTTATTTGTTTATTTGACAGAGAGAGAGACAGCCAGCGAGAGAGGGAACACAAGCAGGGGGAGTGGGAGAGGAAGAAGCAGGCTCATAGCAGAGGAGCCTGATGTGGGGCTCGAACCCATAACGCCGGGATCACGCCCTGAGCCGAAGGCAGACGCTTAACCGCTGTGCCACCCAGGCGCCCCATCTCCGCTCTTATTTAACACAGAGTTTCAGCTGGTGCAAGGGAACACACCTGCTGAGACCTCAATATCTGGCTTCTAGCCTCCAGAATTGTGAGCAAATAAAATTTCTGTTGTTTCAGTCACCCAGCCCGTGATATTTCATTGTGGCAGCCCTAGAAAACTAATACAAAAGACAACAGCAAAGGGTAATACCTATTGAGCCTTAGTGCACTGCTGGTGAGAATATAAATTGGTACCACTGTTCCAAGGGCAGTCTGCCCAAGAAAGCAAAAGCCTCCTAGTGCTGATATTCTCTTCCCCAGAAATGCCACTGAGGACATTTATCCTAAGGAAACCATACAGACAGACAGAAAATACATGCACAAGGAAGTTCATAGCATGCATACACACATACACACACGCCTTCCAATATATATATTAAAGGTTTTATATACATGTTATTAAATAAGTATATATATAAATAATGGTACCATGGGGTGGCATCCTTTTTTAAAACATGTAATAAAAGAATATTTAGTAATATGGAAAAACATGCACAATATATTGCTGAGGAACTATTCAAATTACACACAATATTTACTGAATGATCGTGCTTTTTAAAAGGTATCTTCAGTATTATCGCTCTCTACATAACCAAGCCTCTTTATGATGTATTTAAAAATGCTGAGATATCTTTGGATGATGAAGTTCTAGATTTTAATTTTCTTTACTTTTTGTATTTTAAAAGCTGTCCAAATCCATCATGTCTTAATTTCAGACATGATTTCTTCAAAGCACCCAGCTCTAAAGGAGACTACAAGAAAGATCCACTCACATCTCACTCACTCTGTATGAAGACAGGAAAGGAAAGGAAAACTTGCAATAATACTGAAACCTAAGAATCAGAATCTGAGATGATTTCCTACAAACTAGAAGGCCAATAAAACTATGTTAAAAAATGCAATCAATCAGTGGCCTGCCTACCTCTGCCCACCTGACAGTCACTAAGAATATCCTTTCTCAGTTTCTCTTTCTCCCTCTCTCCACCTGCCTGCCTGTCTCCTGTTTCAGAACTCATGGTCTATGCTAAAAAGAAAACTGTTCTAGCACCCTGGAAAAGTAGTATATAGCGGGCCTTATACTTTAATCACCTCCTTTTTCATATCACAGCAGGAGAAAGTAAGAGCTGTGTATCGCCAGGGCCCTATTGCATTAAAGGAAATGCGATATCTCCAAATGTTACAGCTGAGCACAGGGACAAGAAGAATGTTAGCACTTGTGTTTATAGTTATACTGTGTTTGATGCTGTTGTTTTAAGCATTTTGTCTTGAGAAGATTGAAGAGCTGGGAAATGAGAGAAGATCTAACTCAACAGAGAATTACATAAGGAGGTAAGCACATTTATCTTCAGTTGAAAACTGAAAACAACGTAAGTGATAAATAACACAAAATAAGTCATTTTTAAATATTTGTAAATGTTTAGAAAGGCTAAGAAATCACAGATGTAAAATCTTAGGAATGCAAATATATGGATGCACAAAAGATTTAAAATGTAAATAGAATAGTATGTAAAACTTTATGGTAAAAGGATGAGAAATTGATATGAATCTGATTAATTTCTAGGAAAATTCAAATAAAACTAAAAAAAAATCCAATAAAATGAATAGTAATATATGGCTAACAATCTCTACATTCCAGAAATTGAGATTAGTATTTGGAACATTCTCAGAATAAATGTAAACTCCTCAATCTCACTAATCTTCCCATTTCTAGTCAATCACCAAATGTTGATTCTACTTTCTAAATCTCTGTCTCAGGGCGCCTGGGTGGCTCAGTCAGTTGGGCATCTGCCTTCGGCTTAGGTCATAATCCCAGTGTCCTGGGATTGAGTCCCACATGGGGCTCCCTGCTCAGAGGTGAGCCTTCTTCTCCCTCTGCCTGCCACCCCCTCTGTTTGTGGTCTCTCTCTCTCTCTCTGACAAATAAATACAATCTTTAAAAAATAAAAAAATAATAAATCTCTGTTTCACATGCCTGCCCCTCTACTCTGCTGTCCACACCACTGCTTTTTATCTCAGGTTCTCATTATGTGCTTCAGCACGGGGAGTTCAGTTCACATCTCCAAAACCAGCAACTACCAAAGGACCTAGAATTAGAGAGGGAGTCAGAAAATATTTGTCGAAAGACCATGATGAAGCTGTCATGAACCAATCATAAAATACAGGTTGATTACGTTGTCTTCCAGCTTGGCAAATTCCACTGGGAAACACATCTCTTGTATGTCTAATAGACATTCTCTAATAGAGACAATGAAGAAGGACAACAGAGCATCCATCTGGCTGTGACTTAAAGTATCTTTAAATCTTAAAGTCTTGGGGTGCCTGGGTGGCTCAGTCGTTAAGCGTCTGCCTTCGGCTCATGGCATGTTCTCAGGGTCCTGGGATCGAGCCCCGCATCAGGCTCCCTGCTTTGCTGGAGCCTGCTTCTTCCTCTCCCACTCCGCTTGTGTTCCCTGTCTCGCTGGCTGTCTCTCTCTCTGTCAAATGAATAAATAAAATCTTTTAAAAAATAAATAAATAAATCTTGAAGTCTTGAAGAGTCTGTGCAATTCATGACCAAAGAAGATTAGATAAAGCATGCTCTAAGAGTCCAAAATGTCTTTGTTTCCTTAGTGAGACTATGAGGACTTTGTGGTAATAGACTTAGTTTTGTTTATTTCATATCCTCCTTGGTGTCTTACACTGTAGATAGCATGGGTAAAGAATTCCATGGACCTCTCAATGTGCCTTATATTATATTCCTTCTATCCAATTTAAGGCTATCACTCCAGGAATCTCTCATCTTTCCAACATCATCAAATTTTTGCTCTCTCTGGATTATTCCCATCTCCATACTATCATGATTTTTTTTCTCAAATTCTTTTTATTTTATTTAATTCATTTATTTGAAAGAGACAGAGAGAGCACAAGCAGGGGAAGAGGCGGAGGTAGAAGCAAGCTCCCCACTGAGCAGGGAGCCCAACGTGGGGCTCGATCCCAGGACCCTGGGATCATGCCCTGAGCCGAAGGCAGATGCTTAACCAACTGAGCCACCCAGGCACCCATATTTCTCAAATCTTTAAACAGACATACACACACACCCCTTCTCTTACTTCTTATTTCACTTTCTCACTAGCAGCTACCTTATGTCTTTGCTTTAAAACTTCTTGAAAGAGTCATCTCTGCTGCAGTTTCCAATTCGTCTCCTTCCATTTCCTCCAAGGCATACCCAGCAGGCACTACTTTCTACCACAACAGCAAAATGCTTTCCCTGAGGACAGCCGTGACGTCTGTAGTGCTCAATCCAATGGGGAGTTCTCAATTCCCATCTGACTGAGTGGTCAGCAGCACTGGACACAGTTGTTTTGCTTGTTCTCCTGGCTTCCAGGACAACACTCTCTCTTACGTCTCCTCTCCCTCACTGACCTTCCTTCTCAATCTCCTTTCCGGTTTCCTCTCCTCCCTTTGACTTCTTAGTGTTGGACTGATCCATGGCATACACATCTGTCCTTTATGTACACTTACTCTGGTGATTTAATCCAACCTCATGGTTTTAAATGCATGTTGGAATCCCCAACACAGACATGTTATATCCCCAGCACAGACTTCTTCTTTTTTTTTTGCCCCAAATGCTTTATTTTATTTTTTTTTATTTTAATGTTTTTTTATTATACTATGTTAGTCACCATACAGTAGATCCCTGGTTTCTGTTGTAAAGTTCGATGATTCATTAGTTGCGTATAACACCCAGTGCGCCATGCAATATGTGCCCTCCTTACTACCCATCACCAGTCTATCCCATTCCCCCACCCCCTTCCCCTCTGAAGCCCTCAGTTTGTTTCTCATAGTCCATAGTCTCTCTTCAAACCCAGACTCATGTACAAAATTTTCTCCTTTACATCGCCGCTCGGATTTCTAATAGACATATCACATTCAACATGTACAGAACTCAACTCCTGATCCTTCCTCTCGAACACACTTCATCTGCAGCCTTCTTCATCTCAGTGAAGGGCAATCTCATCCTTATTCAAACATTATTCAAGTCAAAAAACTTGGACTCTTTCTCAATTATCTTAATCACACACCCCACCTCAATTCCATCTTCAAATCCTGTTGGCTCTCCTTCCAACCCAAGTCCAGAATCTGACAGCTTATGTCATCTCCACAGCTCACCACCCTCGTCTAAGTTACCAGCATCTTTCACTTAAGTTACTGCAATAATTTCCGACCAGGTCTCCCTTTCTCTCTATCCTTGCCCTTCTACAGTCTACTCTCAGCAGAGCCTCCAGAGCAATCACCTTTGTCTCCCGATTCTTTGTGGCTTCTCGATTCCATTTCACTCAGGATAAAATCCAAAGGCTGAAAGTAGCCTCAAGGCCCCACAGGATCTGCCTACCCCCATCATTCCTCTGAGCTCATGGCCTGCTGCTCTCCCCTCTGCTCACTCCTCGTTCATCAGAAATTGTCATGAAGTCACTGCTCACTTCAAGGGAGCCTGGGAAATCAAGCTCTGGGCACATTGCCACCTCAACAGAAATAGAGGAGAAGAATAAATATTAGCAAGGCAACCCGCAATGTCATATACACGATTATCTTATTTTACAAATAACAAAAAGTCTCAGAGAAGTTCAGTGATTCTGCTAGAAAGTTCAGTATCTATCGTAGAAAATAACTTAGCTAGAAAATGGTCAAGTATAATTCGAACCCAGGTTTAACTCCATATCCCCTTATCTTTTCTATTATATCAGGCAACCTCCCTGATTTAATGGAAAATTACCGGCCTTTGAGTGATTTTGAGAAGAAAATGTGTTCTCTCAAACTGTCTAGCCTCAAATAGTCACTTCATAAACATTCTTGATGATGATTAAAATTTTATTTTCAGATAATGCCTGTCTGTGCTAGAATGGGATTTTTAAAAACTCATTTTGAGTATGTACATGTTTCTTCTCTCACGAGTCACAGGAGTAAAGTCTATCAAATATTTGTTTGCATTTTAACAAAACTTTACAGATCAGTTATTCTCAATCTAGGTTACATATTCTATTCCTCTATGGAACTTTTAAAATTACAGATTTATTTATTTAAATTTTATTTTTAAGTCCACTGTAATTACCATACAGCATTACATTAGTTTCAAGCATACAATATAGTGATTCAACAGTTCTACACATTATTCAGTGCTCATCACATTAAGTGTACTCTTAATGCCCTTCCCTTATTTCACCCTTCCCCCCACCCACCTCTCCTTTGATAACCATCAGTTTGTTCTCTATATTTAAGAGTCTGGTTTTTTTTTTTAAGATTTTATTTATTTATGTGACAGAGAGACAGCCAGCGAGAGAGCGAACACAGCAGGGGAGTGGGAGAGGAAGAAGCAGGCTCCCAGCGGAGGAGCCCGATGTGGGACTCAATCCCAGAACACCGGGGTCACGCCCTGAGCCGAAGGCAGATGCTTAACGACTGTGCCACCCAGGCGCCCCAAGAGTCTGTTTGTCTCTTTTTTCTGTGTTTTGTTTCTTAAATTCCACGTATGAGTGAAAGAATATGGTATTTTTCTTTCTCTGCCTGACTTATTTCACTTACTGTTATACTCTCTAGATCCATCTATGTTGTTGCAAATGGCAAGATTTCATTCTTTTTATGGCTGAGTCATATTCCATTCTATATATACCACATCTTCTTTATCCTTCCATCAATTGATGGACACTTGGATTGTTTCCATAGCTTATCTATTATAAATAATGCTGCAATAAACATAAGGGTGCGTATATCTTTTCGAATTAGTATTTTTGTATTCTTTGGGTAAATAGAGAGGAATTATGGATCACATAGTAATTCTATTTTTAATTAAATTACAGATTCTTGAGTCTTATCTACAGATTCTGATCTAGTGCTTTGGGGGAAACTAGGACTGAGCATTAAGAAAAAGCTCCCCTTATCATTTTACCATAAAGCCAAATTTTAAAATTCACAGGTTTAGTTAAATAGTCTTAATAGCTCCAAGCTCCTATTCAGAGATTGCAAGGTACCCTCCTGAACTGATGGCTACAATTCTTCTGCCTTGTCTCCCATCACTTCTATCCTTAGACTATATGTCCCAGACTTAATAATGTAGGGCACTTCTCTGCCACTGCTGCAAGGTTTCGTATTTCTATCCTAACAGCAATGTAGCTGCTTTGAATGCTTTACTCTTCTGACACCCCATCATCTGACAGACAAACTATTTTTTCCATTAAGACTCATCCATACACATCAGTGTCTCTGGGAAGAGAGCTCCCTTTTGGCCTTCACTGCACTGTTGAAGTGACTGCTAGAGGCCACCAAGGATTGTTGCCCATCTTCTTTATGAAGATCACACTGATTTTTCTTAGAAGTAGCTGCTAATTTTCCAGCCATTGCACTTCAAGGTGGAGCCATATAACTGGTTCTAGCCAATGCATTATGGACCCAGATAGCATGTATCACTTCCAGGAGGAAATCTGAAAATCAGGGGTAGGATCCTCCGTGAATTCCTACCTTTATTTACCAGCTGGATGAGCCCCACAGAAACAGTTCCAGTCTCTGGGTCATTGCCTAGAGGAAAGACAACAAGGAGAGCTGCCCATTCAGGCTGATCAGGGTTAGATTTGACGTGAGTGAGAAACAAATTTTCTTTGTATTGAGCTACTAGGATTCGGAGTTCTTTTTGACAGTAGTTCCCCATACTCTAAAACATGAATTTTGCCCTCTACCTCATTTAATACCTGCTCAGCAGAATGACATTTATTTCTTTACCTGTCTGCCTCCCTTACTTGTTTGTAGATTCCTTGCACCTGGAGTCCCAAGCCCGGCAGAGTAGCCACTTAATTCAAGTTTGTTGAATTGAAGTCCATAAAGAACACTAAAGGGTGCTTATAGAGCCACAGCTGCAGTACAACTCCATAAGACTCTGCCTCCCACCCTGGATCTATGGTGCCCAAGACTGTCACAGCTGTCCTAACTCTGTATTCAGGACACCCCAACCCACCAAAGTCTCTTCTTAACAAAAAGTTGATTCTTCATCACCTCTACCCTGTGTGTCGTACACGGAGCTATCTAAATTTGCCTGGATACCATGCTTTTATCTGTTGGATCAATAAATCCTAACCAGGGAAATTTAACTCATTCTTTAGTTAATTCTCAGCAAAAGGAGTCCCTAAGTACCCGCGAACACAGCATGAACATAACATTTTATTAACAGAGAACTTACCTGTAGCTCTTTACATCTCTGTGTCCATTCCGCCAAGAGCCTCTTATACCTTGTACCCTTAGCAGCTACTTCATGCTTTGCTCAGGACACAAATGTGTTTTTTAGTTGGACTGCATGAAGCAATTTGAGGACAATTTAAATAAAAGAATTTGATTGCTCTCTTATTTAATAAAAATCATTTTCTATAAGAAATTCTTATAACCTCCTCTAATCAGATTGAATAGTTTATTAAAGCATAATTGTTTAATTTATTTTTATACACGATTGCATCCTTTCAAATAAAGTGCCAGAGATCCTTTTTGATCAGTGAGAAAACTTTGATTTCCTGGATTATAAAGTGTGTGTGTTTGTCTCACTAGATAGTTAAGAGATGGTGCTGGTTGTAGCTTTCTTTACCTAATTCAAGGGAACTGAGTTACTGACTATGGCTTTCCCAAGGCCTCAGTCTCAGTCTTCTCTGAAAATTACCTAATGATTGAGAAAGAGAGAGTAACAAAAAAGTGGGAAAGAATGTCCTCAGTACATTAAAGGATTAAGACACTTTATTCCCTAGATATGCTTGGCAAATTTGTAGATGTAGGTTTTGGAAGCTATTAATAGTAGACTAGGCTTTAATTGAACTGCTTATCTTGCTTTTCAACTTACGCAGAAACCATACTACAATTTTAGAACCAATACGTTGTTTTCAAGGCTGCACATCTTGAATGATAGTTACTCTTACTTAGCTTAGGAATCTTTACTATATTGCTCCCAAATTCTTTGCATTCTAGATAGGCTGAGAGGTCTCAAGAACTATGTTTCCCTCGCAAGGTACAAGCCAATTGCCCACCCAGTCTAATCATGTTGCCTTTTCACTATTAAAGTGAAATTAAATTATTAAAAATGTAAACCTGACATCTTTATCTGTATCACTGCATTCCTCCCTCGCTTTCAAACTTCATAGTCATTGCTCCTTTTCTGACCAGATTAAGAACACATGTGTCTGAATTAACTCTCAGAAACTAGAACTGTTAACTTTAATCTACACAACACCCTGGGTTTCTTTGAGCCATTCATTAAAATTACACTTGGCTCTCTTTATTACTTGATCTCCAAGTTTCAAATAGAGGACCTACGAATTCAGTGCACACACTTATGATTATTAAGATAAAAGAAAAAAATAGCACTACATGTATTTGCCAAGCTGTCCTGACCTTGGCTCAGCTGCACCAGCAACCCTCGGTCAGAAAACCAAGCTCATGAAGAGTCCGGCCCATACTTCCAGGGAAAATCTGGCTTGAGTTTAGCCTGTCAGAGTGATTGGGAGATTTCCAGCTTGTTGTAAAGGAAAATTTGTTGAAAGGTAGCATTCGTGTCATTTACGGCGGCCCAAAGCCAACACTATGAGGAAACTTCTTTATTAGGAAATAAGAAGCAGATCCCAAGATTCACAGAGACAGAGAGAGCATCCCACAAGGAGCCATAGCTCCTCAGCAGATATTTAAGACAACATGTAGTGGGGGAAAAGATACTGTTTAAGCATGACATGCAATCCACCCACAATTAAGAATGGCTGAATCAAAACCAGTAGGCTTGGAACCTGGTCCGGGCCCAGACACAGGTTCCAGTAAGAAGGGCAGCTAGGCCTTGTCTCAATCCTGTACCTGCACTTGGCACCCCTGGATCCTCGAGTGCCTTGACCCTCAAACGGGCCAACACTAGCAGACTATCCGATGGTGTGGGGGCACGTTAACAAGGCATACCCCTGCGAACAACCACAAATCAACCCGATCAGAAAAATAGATCCACCTTTAGGAATGGAGCCTTTAGACTCTTGATTTTTATAAATAGTCCAGGTAATTCCTATTCACAGTAAACAATGAGAACCAATCCTAAGATTTAGGGGACAGAGCCTAAGATTCGGAGATTCAGCAACATCATCCTTGTCAGTACTCTCACCCTGACTTGGTTGCCCAAGTCTGTTCAGTGGGTGTTGCCTCTTCACTGAGATACAGCCCCCACTTTGTGTCTCAGTTCAAATAACTGGATTTTTGCCTTATTCCTTCATAACTACCTTCCTGCAACCTGCCTAAAACTCTGGGCCCCTTAGAAGATCAGTCCCATGGCCTGGGCCTAAAACACTGTTGTTGAACTGTTCTGTGGCAGAAGTCTGGCCCCCTAATGACTGGCCTGCCTGCCCCTGAATCCAAGAATTACTGCTCCTGCATTTCCGTTCATGATCTGCCACTCACCTTCTAGAATTATGGGTACCTTGTATTCCTGCTAATTCTTCCAACTGTTGCCTATCCCCAGACGCTTCAGATGCCATAAACGGGACGACCTTTTATTCCCTCCTGGCTTTGTGGCCCCCAGGACCTCCTTAACTAAGGCATGAGTCAAGTTTTTTCTCCCTCCTCATTCAATTACAGTTATCTGGACCATGTCTAGCCATGTCTCCAAATATGTAAGATACTTTCTAAGGGAACTTGCAGCTACAAAACTCAATACTACTCTGACTTAAGGTCCTTGAAAATATATGGAGATTGGTGTAGCAGGAAAGATATGTGTTAATGAGTGAGTATTCCAAGTTTTCCTTTCCTTTCCATTCCTCCAGGATAGAAGAGGCAAGGCTACTGGAAATGTAAAGATGAACAAAATGACAGACAAGCCACACAAGCTAGAACCCCGGGGAGTCAGACTCCAGAGTTAAAAGCTGGGTAACCAACTGTGTCAGCGTGCCCAGAACTGAGGGGTTCCTGGGACATGAAGCTTTCATTGCTAGAGTTGGAAAAGTCCCTGACAAACCAGGATAATTTGGCCACCGTAAAAAATGAAATTGTTTGGAGTTTTGCGGAATCAAAGATTCAGAATATGAAAGAACTGCATCAAAAAGAAAAGGAAATTAGATTTCTTTAATGTATTTTCAGAAAATATGTAAATATCAGTATTTCTTTTAATTACTCTGGACTGTTAGACCGTAATTCTTTGATTATAACTTTATTCAGAGAGTAGTTCACATGGGCCCTAGCTTTTGGGCTAGTTACCTGTTAATGAAAGAAAACACATGAATATTATCAATACTATTAGACGTTTATTGAAAAATTATATGCCAGCCAAAAATTGAAGTGCTTTACATAGATCATCTCAAATTACTGTCACAACAACCTGGTTTTGCTCCCTATCCTGCCATCTATTAACTGTGTCATTTGTTTTGTTTTTTTTTTTTTAAATTTATTTACTTATTTCAGAGAGAAAGAGAGAGAACATGAGTGGGAGCAGCAGAGGGAGAGGGAGAGAATCTCAAGCAGACTCCAAGCTGAGCACAGAGCCTGATACGGGGCTCGATCTCATGACCATGAGATCACAACCTGAGCTGAAACCAAGAGTCCGATACTTAAGCAACTGTGCCACCCAGGTGCCGCTTAACCGTGTCATTTCTACAAATAACTTAATCTCTCTAAACCTCAATGACCTCATCTGTAAAATGAGGACAATGACATCTATTTATCAGGGAGATTTCAGAATGAAGTAAGACAAAACATGTATTTAATAGATTTCCTTGGAGATAGTGAGGGATCCATACATAGAACTGCTTTTAGATTTTTACTATTATTATTACTACTCCTACCTAGTACTACTACAACTACTTGCTGCTACTGCTACAACTACTGATACCATTACACCCACGTCATCCTCCTCATCATCACCGTCATGCCAGATCATACAGCAGTCAACTGCAGAAGCAGGCTTAAAATCTGGTCCTCTAACTTATCATGGTGACACATTCTCCTCCTTGTTATAGGAACATTAAAACCCAACCTGAGAAAGCATTTAATAAAGACCCTTGGCACCCAAAAGTTTATTTGTAATGTGGCCACAAAGGTGCAGATTAAGAATGCACAAAAATTTAAATGGCAAACAGCACAAAGAAGCAAATTCAATGTCATGGAACCTTGGGCACACGAATGAGGTTTCCTTGGAATATTTTCCAAGTAAAATATAAAACAAGTACATTTATTGGGTTTTGGTTTATTTTTTATTTCTTTTGGCTTCTGTATGTGTACCATGAACACATGGAAGCCAGTCAGTCCTTTTGGATTTTGCAGTACGGATTTGAGAGTGTAGTAACAGAGGGTCGACAAGCTAACCCAACAGAGGTCTAATTTTCCAGAGCTATATGTCTGTTAAAGTCAATAAAATAACGGACCTAATGCAATTTTAGCTCTGTGATTACTGACACAGCATTGCAAGAAGCCATCTTGCCTCTCTCTTCTCCATTTGGCATAAAATGTTATTAACATATGCTCACATGTACAAATATTTCTAAATAGGAGTAAATGGAGGGACAGTTTGCAACACTCTCTTTTTTCATAAACAAATGATTCCACATGGTCATTTTTATTACACAAGTAAGATACACTAAGCGTGAGAAAAATTAGAAAAGTAAGTTAAAAAAAGAAAATTTAAATCATCCATTACCCCACAGCCTAAGATAACTATTGTTGATACTTTGTTGTTTATATTTCTGACCTTTTCTAAGCAAATAAAAACTCATACATAGGTAAATATACACAAGATTTTTAATGTCCTAAATTATAATCCTTTTCCTGTAGCAAAAGGTAGTAAATATTTCCCCATATATTTTACATATAATAATTATATTCTATATCATGGTTTTAAATAATTTTCTGAAATTCCACTATGTCAATGCACCATAAGTTACTAGTCATTCTGCTGTTCATAGATAGTTGAGTTGCTTACATTTTCTTTCTGTTATCAACAATTCATTTTTATAAACATCCTTGTTTATATACCTTGGCACAGTTGTCAAAGTATTTCCTTAGACATAAAAATTCCTAGAAATGGGATTATGAAATCAGATGCAGCATATTTTAAGGCTTCTTAATATGTACCTGATGGTAAGTACTATGCATGGATTGGTAATACACAACAAGAAATATTGCCATACCAAAGAACCAGTACACTGGTTTGCACTCCCAGCAGCAGGTATAAACCATTCTGTCCCATCACCCTTTATAGCTGAATGAGCCAGGGGCTCGCCTGGGTGTCATGGTCTCCAACAGAAAACATCTACGGGACCCTCTCATCAGTGCTACCCTTATAACCCACCCCCCAGCTGCTGTGAACTTCCTGCCTCACTGGCTGGTGAACAGCTGCTGACAATGTCCATGTGTACTGTGATGTCACAAGCTGGCAAAGAAAACATCATTCAAAAATAACAAGGCAATTGAGAATTGCTAGACACCGTTAGAGAGGAAAGTTTTGATTTTTAGATGCATATCTGTTTTGTCTTAACAACTGGGACAGAAAAAAAGGATGGGTCACATTTGGCACACAAGGATATTTTTTCCTCTGCGAAAAATTAAAAAAAAAAAAAGAGGAGAAAGAATCATTACAGATTTGTAAAATCTGCTACAAATTTCCTGCCGGTTAGAGAATGATATTAAAAGGACAAAGGGTGGGGTGCCTGGCTGGCTCAGTTGGTGGAGTACGGGACTCTTGTTCTCTTGGGTTGTGAGTTTGAGCCCCACATTGGGTGTGGAGATTACTTTAAAAAAAATCTTTAAAAAAAATGGCAAATGGCAAAATTTAAAACAAATTTCTCCCATTCCTGGATAATAATATTTTCAATCATTTCCGAACTGGAAGCTTTAAAAACTAAAACCAAATGTCTCAGTGGATGTAAGCAAGAGCAAAGCGACAGAACAAGACAGAATGTCTCTACTGCCTACATCTTACTGGGACGCACTAGCCTCTCCTGGGGCCCACAGGGCAGAAAGAGAAGACCCAGAGAGGTCAGAGCTGGGGAGACACCAGGCATGTGCACACCACAGGCGAGCATACAAATGGAGAGAAGGCAGGACTGCCATATACACTTGGGGCAAACTGATAGATAAAAGTACTATCTTCTACATCAGAGGCCATAAACGAGGAGTTTCTTTCTAAGATTTTATTTATTTATTTGACAGAGAGAGAGGCAGTGGGAGAGGGAACACAAGCAGGCTTCCCACTGAGCAGGGAGCCGGATGCAGGGCTCAATCCCAGAACGCTGGGATCATCACCTGAGCCAAAGGCAGATGCTTAACGACTGAGCCACCCAGGAGCCCCAAACGAGGAGTTTCTTAATTATTTTACAAATAATTGCCTGGTGCTTACTACAGGCTTTTCCAACTGTCACTCATCTCATCCTGTGACAAACTATCCCTATAGTCCAACGGGGAAACTGAGGCATACAGAGAGTAAACATATTGCCCAAGATAATAACAGATCATAAGTGTAAAAACTAGAATTTAGACCCAGGGAGCCTGGCTCTAAAACTCCACACTCTTGGCCACATTGGATGCCATCTATTGGGGTCAGTGATAGAGACAGGGTAGGACTGAAGGTCTGAAGACTGAGGTTCAAGTTCCATGGCCACCTCCTCTTAGCAGTTCTAAGAGACCAAATGGCATTTAAATTCTCTAAGGCTCAGATTGCTAAAGCAGGTGAAAGCCACACATCAGCTCTCTCCTCATCCTCCCCCTGCGACCTGTGACCCATGCCCACCCACATGTAGAGCTCAGTGCACCTCTGGGTTCCCCATCCCACCCTGCTTCTCCTGAACTTGAATCTGCATTTTTACTCACAATCCAAGAGATTCTTATTCATACTAAAGTGTGATAATTATTCCCCTAGAGAAGCCTTTGATATAAAAACATCAGAACAAAAAACCTTGTTTTTCTGAACATTTTGTATAGGACACAGAGGAAGGAAGGAAAAGACATTGCATAGTGCAGAGAAAACCACTTATAAGCTCCCCGTCATGACCCCATTGGTCCCTTAGCTCCACAGGGCAAGTGGGGAAAGGCATTTTCTGTGCTATTTCCTTTCCTCAGTTCCCAGAGTTGATAACTGTCTTCTCTTCTGAATTCCCACCTGGGCATCTTTAAGGTAAGATCTTTAAGATCTCACCTCTTTCTTATAAGATGTGAGATAACTTATTTATTGATAAATTATTTAACCACTATGATGGTCCAGTGAGATGATGGATGTGAATTACCTCACAAAAGTGAAGAAGGACATAGGTATGGCCGATATCCCCCAGAAAGACGGTACAAGCTGAATGACTGAAACCTTAGCGAACTAACCCTAACGAGTGGCAGGCGCATGCCCAGTGATTAGAGGGGGCATTTCTACACATCGGTGACTGACTGTAGGAAGCGAACACTCTCCCACAAGCCACGCCACGGCGGTTACAGCAGAGACAATAACAGAGCCAGGGAAACAAAGTTCCAAATCTGACTTCAAGCAGCCCTCCTAAAAATGCAAACAGCCCCCTTCCTCCCAGTTAGTTATTTAACCCTAACTGGCCTTTCTTTTACCATCTTCACTCCTTATTTTACAAATGTCTCAAATGTCTATTCTATATACACTGTCTCCATTTTTTCCTCAGTGCCTAGGTCCTCCTGCCCACCTTCTAATCTGGACTCTGTCTCTCTCCAGTGCTACAACGCAACGGCTGCTTACATATCCACGGAGACCTTCCTGACCGGAAACACCGTGGCCATGTCACCTGCCTCATTCTCCTGGCCCTCCCAACTGCATCTGGCATTTGCAAGGTTACCCAGGGACGAGTTTCAAGGAAGAGGACTCCTACTCAAAGTCAGATAATATGAATCAATTTGTCCAAGGATCTTTCTAAATTATAAAAGGAATATATTTTAACCACAAGCTTTGTCAAGTCACATGACATCTTACGAAGGCACAGCCAGTCCTTGGAAAATTCTTCCAAATCGTATAGTTCATACATGAAATAAACTTGTGAGAGCTCTTCCCAGATTTGACAGCAATCCTAACAATTCACATGGCAATACCAGGCACAAGTTATAAAGCTGAAACAATTTTTTCTACATTATTAATAATAAAGAATAGGTTTCAATCAACCATGTTAGGAAAAAAACTGAATTACCTCTGCATTCTCTTTATGGGAAATATTACAAAAGTACTGTCTTATGCAGAGGGGATAAAAAAAGTATACAGTCCAAAAAGGTAGAGGAAAACAGTAATATGGAAGGGTGCAGGGCAGTGCATTAACAAAACCATTCTGCTCTTTTTCTGGATTTTATGATGTGTATGGTATTTCTCAGATTTTATTAATTTGTAACTTCTTGTGATTTCTTGTTTCTAATAAATACTTTTCATGTACTTTTGTATTTCTAATTTTTTCAGAGGAGTTTAAAAGCTGGGGGGGGTGGTCTGAAAATTGTCTAAGCTTCAGGTCCACCCAAACCCTGCATCCTATTAATTATACACTAGCTCTTCCATCATGGGAATACAGACTATTAACTCAAGTGCTTTTCTGGATAATAAAAATGAGCGATCATTATTAACGTCTTGTTAAATGACAGTAATTCCTCTCGTCTGGCCCATCTTCCTGGGCCCCCTGCCGTTTCCCTGTCTCTAAGTATGTGCACAACTGTGCTCCATGCTGGGAATGTAAGATACATAGATAACAACTCTGCCTCACTAGATTCGCACCTAATGAGGGGAAGAAGACATGAACGCTAATAATTATGCAATAACTGGATAAGTGCTCTAAAGGAATAAGAGCAAAGCGTCCTCAGAGCACAGAGAATGATCCCACCTGGGGAATTCAGAAGAAGTGTCGTAAGAAAGGTAATAGCTGGACTGAGCATGAAAGAAGGAGAGGAACTGTGGCTGGCAGAGCAGAGAGACAGCATCCTTGTGGGGAAAACCACAGGTTAATTTATGTAAGCAGCGCATCAAAGCATTCTGAAACACATAGATGTGCTGCACAGGCAAACAAAGAACAAAGAAACAAACAAAAACAAGCCACTACGAAAAAGAGAAGAATCACGAACTTCACAGAAGAACTAATAAATGGTGAGTTTATACGCGGCATCCTCTAAGATACCAAACATTTATAAAGCTTGAAAATTTGCAGGTGGAAGGAAGCTCTGGTAGCAAAGAGGCCTGGGCAGCGAATCCTCTGACACGTATTAGCTCTGTCACCTGGGACAGCTGTGTCATTTCTCCAAGACTCAGTTTCTGCATCTGGGAAATGATCAGATCAGGACTTATATCAAAAATGTGTCATGAGGATTAGACCAATTATGTGTGGTATAAAGTAGAGCTGAGCAAACGTGATCTGTTATCATCAAGTGAGGCTAACACATCCAGGTTTTCCTACCATTAAAGATAGACATGAATTGCACATCTCCTAGTTACACTGATAACCCACTTGGGGAAAGTCAGCACCTGTCAGCCCAAACAATCAAGCTGGAAGCAGGGAAGTGCTGCAAAGAGCCAGAGCATTCCAAAGAATTCCAGAAACGCTCTCGCTCTCGCATTCTCTATCACATTCTTTTAAGCACAGACTAATTTAAACACAGGGCCAAGGCACTACACATCAGAAATGTAAATGGGAGCCAAAGGCCAAAACACAAATCCCCATGAAAAATAAGCCTCCTACGAGGAAATCAGCCCTCAATTCCACATGCTGGAAGATGGGCTCGGCATATATTCCTGTAGAAGTCTAGGTCACGTCCCTTTTAGACTTAGTAGGAGTGTCTGCGGGTGGTGCAACTTTGCCTGCCTTGAAGAGAGCCCTTTTCAGACAACTGCACCTGTAGCCACACCGAGATCCTTTCAGCTTTAACAGAACTAAAGGCTTGTTTACTAGGAAATGTGTGGATTTTTAAGGAGGGACATCAACCTCCTGGGTTTAATCAAAGAAAATTATAGAGCAGTGAACTGTGTTATATTTTAGGCCAGCAGGCCATTAAACCTATCCCCTTAGAACAACGAGGTAACTCTTCAGTCCTAAAGATACCAAGAAGAGGAAGCAGGCTCAGGAAGCCGATCTCTTCGTTTTTGTGACTCGGGAACCTGAAACTGTAGATATTTGCAAGCTGATCATCGCAATAAATGTGGCTACAATAACACCAGTCTGGGAATATTGGTTATTTTGTTTTGCTTTGCTCTGTTTGTAGTACTCTGGTACCACGATAAGTTCACCATCTAGAACAATACCAATGTCTTAGGTGTGTAACAATTTCCCCTGAGGGCAAAAACACAAGAATTTGTGCTATAGAAAGTGTTATCAATCAGACTTAAGCAGCACTGGCCTTCATACAAGAACATATCCACATGGGACATGTGTACCCTTACCCATTTCTTGGCTTTTTTCTAAGCACTAATTCCACTGACTGTGGTGGGCCATAACAATCCTGGCCAATCATTTCTTAGGAGACAATCAGTAGGTCATGAAAGGAGAAGGGACAACTCACTTCTCGAAGGAGCATCCACATGAAACGAAGGCTGTAGCACTTCACTGGAATGAGGCACTTTTACAGATTCCATTATGTGAGGCTGTAAAAACCAACAGTCAGGAGATGACAGGGTAGGCCCTGTCAGGCCCTGGGGATGTACTTTACAAGTTCTGAAGACGATGGGTGCTGATGGACTGATAGCTGCTTCTACCAAACTGAATGATCTTACCTGGCCACTTGGAAGCAAGCCGTCATAGAAGAGCTTTGGGAAAATATCACGCAAGTGGTCATTTTTGTGGCCCATCAGAGGATCATTATATGAGGACATTAGATTAAATCTTTTCTTAGGGGCGCCTGGGTGGCTCAGTTGGTTAAGCGTCTGCCCTCGGAGTAGGTCATGATCCCAGGGTCCTGGGATCAAGTCCCACATCGGGCTCCTTGCTCAGCAGGGAGTCACTTCTCCCTCTCCCTCTACCTGCTGCTCCCCCTGCTTGTGCTCTCTCTCTGTCAAATAAATAAATAAAATAACTTTTACTTAAGGTGGTTTCAGAGGGAAAAAAAAACGACATTTAAGAGCATTACCTTTAAGAGGGGACTCAGAGAGAATGTAGCAGATAATAGTTGTCCTCAGGCTCCATTCAGCCAGATACCCTGACCCTCATGTTCCCTCCCCATCAAAAGTTATGAAAGAAGCCCCAAATAAATGTTGTATTGAGGGAAGCGTGAAGAGTCTCCATTATTTCTCAAGGCTACATTTCACCAGTCATGCTTGAATGAAGAATGGGATTCGGCTCCATTTGCAGATAAGCCAGGCACCTGGCAGCCTGCCTTCATCCTCTCAGCCCATCCCAGTGTCTCTGTCAGATTTGGGATACAGCACCCAAGTCTTTAGAATTTCACATTAATCTTATGAATAGTTAAGGCAGTGTTTCCCCACTTTTTGCGAGTCACAGTACTTAGAGAACATGATGGTATTTATAATATACTGCAATGAAGAGGTAAGGCCGTGTGCGTCCATGACTGACTCGCTGGGGGAGGAAACGGAAGGCGCACAAGGAGTTCAGGCCCCAGGTCACACCCCACACACCTGCACAGCAGGGATCAGTATCTGCACACACCAAGAACCCAGTGCTGCATCTACCAGGGAGAGGCCGCCTGAAAGAAAGCGGTGTCTTCAAGTGCTCCCCTGGGAACAAAAGAGATTCTAATGTCCTCGAGGCAGGGGACTAGGAGTCAATATTATTTAACAAAAGACAATATTCTTATATTCCCGATTACATTTTATCCATTATTTAAATAATTTTGACTGCTATGAAAATGACTTATAAGCAAACTATTTACTTAGAGCCTTCTTTTCATGTCTTAACTCTCTGAGCACTTGGCATGAATGTGGTAGAAAGTACACAGACTTCAGAAATAGACCTCCTTGAAAATATTGATTGTGCACACATCTGGCCTCAGACAGACCCCATGCCCTTTCTGAGCCTCAGTTCTCCCACGTTAAATGGGAACACTAATACCTACTTTAAGAAATAGTTATGATTTTTTTTCAGTTGAAAATGTCAGTAGCACAGAAAAATAAATGTTCATTAAATATTAGCTCATTTCCTCTTCCAAGAGAATTAGTATAGCAGTTAAATTCCTTCTATCTGTTCTCTTCACTCCTTCTCCTACTTTCTGCTGTCCTCCATCATCCTACCTCTGCCACCTGCCTCTCAGCCTCCTCCCCTTGTTTTCTATTTCTACATTGTCTGCTGCCTCCTTATCATGCTCATACTTTCTTCTCTCTCCAAACTGGGGTGAGGAAGGAGAGAAAAGGGGACATGGAGAGGAACGAATGGACCCTTTAACTCTATTCAACTCCCAACTCTTAAATGCACTGCCCAAATCATTTCAAGTAATTACCAAAAAAAAAATTCTTTTATCCAAAAAACTACTGTATTCAAGTCCTGTGCTGTCTGATCTCTCAGTCTCCATGAATAGCCACCCTTTAGATCAGCAGCTGTCGACCTTCATACCACTACACCATGCCAGAAACAAACCAACACAGACCCGTTAGCAGGAAGAGTTCAGGGAAGTAGTGGGTCTTATTAAGAGAAAGGAGCCCACAGGGTAGGTGCTCAAGTAACATATTTATTCCACCAATGTTTTAAATACCCACCAATACAAATACCGAAGGAAGCAAAATTGAGAAATGCTCTGGATTCATAAATCGGATACAAACCTACTACTCCAGACCTAAAAAACAAATCAAGGTGAACCTAAGGTAAACTTAAAAAAAAGATATTAGATATTTACAATCCATTCTTTTGGATTTTTCTTTCATTATCATCTGTGATACAGGGAAAACACAGAATATATATAAAGTGGGCAAATACTCTCCAACTTCTCCTAGCCTATCCCCCCAAAAAACAGTAAAAAGAAGAAGGTGACTATAACAGGCTGGTGGAGACTGCAAGAATCGGCATACCAATAACATCTCCCAGACAGTGATTTCTACAAAGGACTTGCAGGCTGGGGTACACCTACGACCACTTTCTGAAGTGCTTACTCTGGTGGTTCACATGCTATGACCGTAGCTGAAAAGAGCAGGCAGCAAACCATCTCAGCAATCTTATACACACAAATGTCACAATGGTTTGGAAAGACAGTAACACTAGTACTCTGAAACGGCCACGGGTATAAAGCAAGTGTAGAAGGAGGAGAACATAGGAGTCATGTTCACAGTCATCTCAATAAGAGATTTGTCCAACGGCACTACTCATAGCTCTTGAAATAATTACTGTTTTCTTCGTGATGCAGTCACTCATGGGATTCTAGACACGGGGAGCCATGTGGCGACACGGGTTTCTGAAGGGAAAGGCCCCTAACTACACTGACGAACTTTCAGTAGATTTACCTGTGAAAGGTGAGGTGCTCTGTAAAGATACAGCAGTAACAACCCACAAGTCAAGGACCATAATACTGTCAGTAACTCCAATTTTATTCTCTTGCTGAGAAAGATGAGATCAGGTGGATTTATTGTCATTTTAGAAGTAAAAACTATCATATGTGTGTACTTCATAAAATTATATTAATATCTCTATATTAGTGTCTATATATAAATATCTCATTTCTGACTTATTTATATTTTTATGGTAATAAGGTTTCATATAGTTCTGCAGAGTATTGTTTTAATGAGACTAAGGTGTGGATGGGGCCAGATGATTTAGTTGTACAATGACACCGGATACCATTTGCATAGAATTCAGTATGAAAGCTGCCTCCTGGGTGACAGGAAAAGAGGAAGAAAAGAGAGAGGAGAAAGAAACAGAGCAGCAATTATTGAAGAAATATCCTTCCAGGCAAATTTTCCCTTTTAAAATGTATCATCATTGGAGGGGTGTTAGGAAACAAAGAAAATATGTTTAAAATGAAAATTATTGGTCCATCAATTAGAAAATGCAAAAATCCACAATGGGAGAGAGAGGGAGAATGGGAAATAGAAATATGGGAAGCCTAGTTATCACTCCAGTTTCCTCAATCAATTAGAATAATTAAATCTCCTACTATCCTTATGCTCTTAACCAAAGAGCCAACAGAAGACAAAGCCCTAACTAAATCACAGTCACCAGAATTATCAGCAAAATGGGCAGGACATGAAGGGAAATGAAATAGGAGAGAAGTTAGAGGAGGAGGAAGGGAAAGGAATAAAAATATATTGAAAACTAGTTTTACACTGTAAAAAGCAGAAGCAGTAAGAGGCTTGGAAGAACATGGAGGAAGACAGAGGCAGACAAGTTTTCTGAGGGCAGCAGAGGAAGGGAGCCTGTTCTGCACACAACACATCACATCGGGCCTCTCCGTGGCAAAGCAAAGCACGTGCTTGACCTCCCTGCCTGCTTCCTACCATCAGTAGTCACCATTTCCAGCAGCAGCAGCCCCAGGATACTCACTCACTATGTGCTGCCAGACTGTACAAAATACTATAAACAGATTATTTTATTTCATCCTTGCAGCACCCATATGAATAACATCCTGTTGTTATTCCCATTCTTAGAGATGAAGAAATCGAGTCTCAGAAAGCTGGAGACATTATTTACAACTTTTCATGGACTGTTTAGACTTGGTAAGATTCTGTACCCACACAGTCAAACTCTCAGTGACTAAAATTAACCTCCGCCCTGCCTGATCCAAGTTGATGGAATTCTGCACTCCCCACTGCATAGCGATTTTAGTATACAAGATTTTACAAAGGATGTTTTCTATCTGTTTCATTGACCACCATTTTATAATTATTCTCTTGCAGCACCACCCCATACCAATGACACACACAATTAACCTTCCAACTGTAAAGTTTTTTATTTTTAATAAAACTTCATTAATATCCCCAGTAACAATAAAACTTCTAGGTGAATATTAGGACAATACCACAGTTGACTTTGGTAGGCCATTTTAATACATCCATCTAATGTTGTAGCCAAATTATTTACTCTTGCCTGACGCAAAGAAATTCCTCATTTTTGTAGAAATCTACTGGAAAAGGAAATGTGTTGTTAGGATAAAGAAAGAACAGAACTTGTTAGTAATCACACTGATAGACACATCCATGCACATTGATTCTTTCTTGCTAACACAGACACTTACACTTTGGACAAGTTTATATACATGTTTAAATATTTTTTGCTTTGTTTAGAAGGTGCCTTGCACAAACAGATAATGTTTGAGACTCTAATCCCTCTGAACACAAGTTTCCTCTGGTGATCTAATGCGCTTGGTCAAATCATAAAGTTGAATTATAGAGCTCCAAAGTCCATGTCAGAATGTCAGAAGGTCCTTGTTTTTTAAAAAAAACAAAAACGCTATTTGATTTAAAACAATGATATATTCAAATTGATAATATGGCAAGACTGGGTAGATATACATCAATTCTATTTTCTTTTTCTCCAAAAGAAAAAAAAAAAGAATAAAACTCCCAGTGTTCCCTATAGTTCCCAGTGTTCCCAAGTGACTCCCAAGTGGTTCCCAGTTGGAGCCAATGACCTGGAGAGGGATGCAATATACCACTTTCATGCCTGCTTCATAAAATGCAATGTGTGACTCCCCATGAAGGCAGCCATGGAGACCATGCATTGAATATGGCTGCATCTCAAATGCTCTGGACAGGGATATGGGAGAAAACCAAACCCTTACTAAGCCACTGAGGTTCCAGAGTGTGTTTACAACTATACCGTAACTTAGCTCTACCTGACTGACTGAGCCACTGAGGTTCCAGAGTGTGTTTACAACTATACCGTAACTTAGCTCTACCTGACTGACTGAGAAAGTGGTGCTGGCAGTGAGGACTCCCATCATAAAACTTTTCAGATGTGCCGGTCCCTCAGGCACCAAAGGAGCTCCTGTCACGGGCTGGGAATATGGTGATGTTAGCTGCGAGGTAGGAAAAGAGGTTGTAAAACTGTTATTAATAACTGGATAGAATCCAGCGTACTACTACATCAGAAGCCCTACAGGAAGAAGGTGGGAAACGATCATGGCATTAGCATGTACTGGCTAATACAGGCTGGATTTTGTAATGCCTTCATTACACGGAAGACATAAGCTCAGGAAAGAAGCAGCTCGTTTGGAACTTTTATCTCAGGAACGACACTTCATTGAAGTAGAAATACTTCCAATTATATCTTTAACACTAAGGATGAACACCATCCACCTGAGAGCCATCGGCCAGATGTCACTCACTGGCTGTTCTATTTTCCAGCCAGATCTATTCCTATTGGGTGGTAGGTAGTGGGGCAGAGACCGGAGGTGTAGAGAGAGAAAGCAATGAATGCAGCGATTACTACAAGCTTTCAGAAAATCCCTTCTGAAGGGGGAATGAAGCATGAGAGACTGTGGACTCTGAGAAACAAACTGAGGGCTTCAGCGGGGAGGGGGGTTGGGGATTGGGATGGGCTGGTGATGGGTAGTAAGGAGGGCACGTATTGCATGGTGCACTGAGTGTTATATGCAACTAATGAATCATCGAACTTTACGTCAAAAACCAGGGATGTACTGTATGGTGACTAACATAATATAATAAAAAAATATTTAAAGTGTAAAAAAAATTTTAAAAAAAAAGAAAAAGAAAAAAAAATTCCTCTTCTGAGGGAGAGGGTTAGAATCCGTTTTTAAATAACACTATGGCCTCTCCTAAATTTCAAAGGAATGCTTTTGAATAGCAATTAATTTTCATATGTAGAAGGAAAATATGAAATACCACTATCTTACAATTTTCTTCTTTGGGCTATAAAGCCTTAAATTATATAAAGCCAAACACAATTTTCCAATTCCCTTGAAAACCCAACTATAGATCAGGGTGGAGGGACTTGGACAGCACAATCTGGTATTCATTTCGGCGAGATGAACTTAATTTTCTACTTTGGGAGGCAACGCATGATAGTCCATGTTTAACATCATTCCACGAAAGCCTCAAAAATCCTCATAAAAGAAACCTTATGGGGAATTTATGTGCCTCACATTGTGCCAAAGTTCTGACAAGAGAGAACTTGGACTTGGTGACTGGCAGGGTTTCCTTCTTGTCCAAGGAGAAATAGGTCACCACCTGGACTTGGGAACCTGGGTGAGGAAGAGCCAGACAAATCATGTAGGTGCTCTCTGGCAATGCCAGAAACTGGGAAGAGGGTAAAAATCGCCATGGGCCAGTCCTCAAGAGACTACCAAGCCAGAGAAAAAGTTAAGGAGTTCATAGCGTAGGAGTCTTACTGAAAGAAGGGATCTGGGCTCTAAAATGGATCCTTCCTGTGACTTTGGAACAAGTCACACTCCCTTATGGACCTCGTTTTCCCATTCTACAAACTGAGGAAATTGGACTTAATTATGGATTGCCAACTCAAGTACCTACAAGGATCCAGCAGGTAGTCTAATGGAGCGTAGACCGTGGCTAAGCAAAAAACATGTGCCCTTCCAAAGGGGCATAAGCTAGCTATTCAACTTCAGCTGATGAATGGTATGCAGGAAGACAGGCCCAGTGTTGCCAAACTTCCAATTCTTTCAAGAGAATCTAGATACTTGGGGGTTTTTATGGAAAAACTTTTCATTTATAAATGTTCAAATTTTTAAGCACATTATAGCCTAAATAAAAAATACCTGCTGGTGTGGTGCTGCCTGGGGACTACATTTGTCCCCCAGGAAGTCATCAAGTAACTATCACTGAATAAAATAATCTCTAAGTCCCCTTCCATCTTTGAAGATAAATATAAACTCACTGCCTGATAAATGGCATTTTGTTTCCTCCACCTATAATGCAATTTCTCTCTTACCTCTAATTTTCAAAATATTTAGGAATGAATCCCCATCCACTCTGCTTGGGCTCTGAAGATTTGGCTCCCTCCCCCACTTCACCAAAACTGGGTTCCAAATGCTCTCCATGATCTGCTGACCGCAAACTGGAAAACAATTGCTTTGCCTTCATTCCTACTAATTTGTAGCAACTCAAACTCTTACCAACACCTCTTCTTGAAAGCCAGCCATAAAAAACAACAACAACAAGTCTCTTCTGGTTTTTCACATGTTTCTAATCACCTTGTCCCAGATTTTTTTGCTGCCTATTGTTTTCCTGCCACTTCTTAAATGTGGGTGTTCCCAGGGACTCAGTCCCCAGCTCTCTAATTGCTTATCCCAAGAGCCCATCTGTAACTTCAGCTTCAAACATCACAAGATTCACTCATATACACAAACCTCTCCAATCCTGAGGAGCTCCAAAGCTCCATTTCCAATGGCCCCTGGAACATTTCTCCTTGGACTATAAATACCTCCTTCCTTAGAGCTGACGTGTTCCAAACTTATTCTCTCCAAAATTTCTCCCTATGTTCCTCTTGCTACTAATGATTTCCCACCACCCCCCTGGTTACTCCAAGTTAAAATCTTAGTTATCTTTGACTCAACTCACTCACCTCCCATTCCACAATCTATTCACGATATTGGTAATGTTCATCTCTACTTTCTAAGGAAGACTCCCACTTCAACTTCAGATCCACCACCTTCTGACTTCCCCAATCTACATTAGGCACTGTCACCATGTTATTACTTACTTCACGTTATTCCTTACTTCCATTGCCCCACAGTATAAATACCAACTTCCTGCACATGGCATTCACATATGGTCCGTATAGCCATCTTCCTCCTCCTCCCAATACAGAAGTCCTTCTGTTCCAGCCAAACCAGTCTCATCCTTTTTCTCCAAAGACTATACTTTGTTTGTGCTGAGAATACCCTCCCAGGTCATTTCCACCTGTCCAAAGCCTTCTCATTCTTCAAGGGCCAGCTCAACTTGAATCCTCCTCAAAAAACTTGCAAAATTACCGGGGCTAAAGTGACCTCTTCCTTAAGAGCGTGTCACCTATTCTAAGCCCTTTCAAATAAATTTCAATACAGATCTCCTTTTCCCTCCCCATCAAAAACAAAAACAAAAAACTACAACACACCTCAGTTAAAATTTTCACTGTTATTTCTTTAAATTTTAGGTCACTCTACCACTTCTGTATTTTTTTTTTTTCTTTGTCTGACTTGGCTTCATTCAGCATGACCTGTTCAATTTGCTATTTCTTCTAGTTTCTGAAGATGAAAACTTTGAATATTGGTGCAAAACTTCTAATTTTTAATATAAGTATTAATGCAATAAATTTCCTTTTGATCATTTCATTTTATGCACTTAGGTGCATCTCTAATTTTTAATGTTGTATTTTCTGATTTAGTCTATTCCAGATATTTTCTAATTTCCCTTGTGACTTCCTCTTTGGCTCCTGAGCTACTTAGAAGCATGTTGTTTTATCATAAAATTTGTAATTTTTCAGGTATCTTTCGGTTATTAATTCCTAGTTTAATTCTTGAGTGGTCAAGAGAATATACTTTGCCAGATTTCAATTCATCAAAACTTTTTGAGATTAGTCTTATGGCCCAGAATATGGTCTACTTTGATGAATGTTAAATGTCATTTAAGGCACATTGGTAATAATGCTGTTTACATCTTCTACATTTTTAAATATGTTTTCTCTACTTGTTTCACTGATTACAAAGAGAGGAGTTCGGACCTCTCCAACTATAATTATGGATTTTTCTATGCCTATAGGTTTTGCTTTGTGCATTTTGAAGTCATGCTGTGCTTCAAAAACACACTTAAATTTGTCAAGTCTTCTGCGTACAACATCTTCATCAGTATGTAATGTCCTCCTAATCCTGGATGATATTTCATGGGTGAAGTCTAGTTTGTCTGATTTTAACATGGTCCCTTCACTTTCTTTTGATTTGTGTTTGTATGGTGTATTTTTCCTCAACCTTTTACTTTTCACAGATCTCTGTCCTCCTATTAGTTTCTTGTAGAGAGCATAAATTGCATTTTATATTATTATCGAACCTGACAATCTCTGCCTTTTAATCAGCATATTTAGAAAAAAATAGGTAATTAATTTTTAAGGTAATTACTGATAGTGGGTTTAAGTCTACCACCTTTCTAGTTGTTTTCCACTTTCCAGATGTTCTTTTTTTCCCTTTTCTGAAGTCAGTTAGATGTGTATTTTTTATTCACTTTTTTGTTTACAGTTCAATTATGAGTTACAGACTTTTTTAAAAAAATTTTAATTTTTAACCTAATTTTAATTTATGGTTGCCCTAAAGTTGATACTACACATCTTTAAATTATCATTGTCTGTTTTAAAATAATATTGTTACTTCACATGCTGTGTAAGACCCTTACAACCATGTATTTCTAGTTCTTCTCTCCTATAACTTATAGTTTTGTTTTCTCATTATGTTTTTATGTATAAACTTAAACTACATTTTCACTATTTTTGCTTTAAATTGTCAATTACCTCTTAGTGTGATTAAAAATAAGTTTAAAAAGTCTTATATTTACCTTTATTTTTAACATTGGCACTCTTTATTTTTAATGAAACTAAGTTCCCACCTGGTTTTATACTTTTTCTGCATGCAGAATTGTCTTTAATATTTCTTATAGGGCAGCTTTACTGGCAATGAATTCTCTCATTTTTTTATTTAAAACTTTAAGATGAAAAAAAATCATTACTTAACCTTTACTTTTTAAAGATATTTTCACTGGACATCAAATTCTGAGTTGATGGGGTTTTGTCTTTCAGTACTTTAAAGATGTTACTCCATTGTCTTTGGTTTTAGTACTTTGTAACAAGAATCCTACATAATGTTTTTTGTTTATTCAAAGTTATAAAATGTCTTTTTCTCTGTCTTCATGAGTATCTCCTTATTTTTGATTATAAGAATGTTTCAAAATCTGTGTTTATTTGGTTTTTTTAAATTGTTTTTCATCTGTTGTAGGTATTCTGCTTGCAATTCTCTGAGCTTCTTGGATTTGTACTTTGATGTTTTTCATTATTTTTGGAAAATTCTCAAACCTTTATCTCTCCAAATATTTCTTTTGCCTCATTTCTCTCTGTATTCTCTTCTAGGACTCCCTATATATATATATATATAAGACCATTTAATACTGTCCCACAACTCTTGGATGTTATCTTTTGGGATTTTGTTTTTTTTGCTTTTTGTTTTTTTAGGCTTTACATTTTATCTGCAGGAAATGACATCTTGTTTTCACAAAAAGGTATGCCACGCTCTCCAACAGAGGCTGCCTTAGCCCTTAGGGGCAGCTCTAGGGGTACAGCCAACCTGCCCAGAACAATGTCAACAGAGGTGCTTTTGAGGTACCAAAATAATAGCAATAAACTGAAGAAGCAGAACAGAAACACACAGCTGATTCCACACCCAGTGAAAGAGAATCTATCAAGTACCACAGCAGTCATAAAGCAATCCTGTTTTTGTTTATTTTAAACACTTTTTTTCCACTTTGTGCTTCAGGCTGGATATTTTTTTTAAGATTTTATTTATTTATTTGACTAAGTGAGAGAGAGCACAAGCAGGGGGAGGGCAGGCAGAGGCAGAGAGAGAGCAGACTCCCTGCTCAGCAGGGAGTCCGATATGGAACTCAATCCCAGGACCCTGGGATCATGACCTGAACTGAAGGCAGACGCTTAACCTACTGAGCCACCCAGGTATGGAAAGCCTTCATAGAACAAAAGCCACACAGAACAACCCAAAGCAGCTTACACTGAGCCCAGGCCCCTGGCAAAGGGTAGTGCAACTCTGCTCAGGCAAAGACACCTAAGAATCAGCACAGTAGGCCCCTTCCCCAAGAAGACCAGCTGGAACAACAGGCGAACACCAAGTTTACAGAGCACACAGATCTGCAAAACTCCAGGGCTAGGGGAAAATATATAGAGAATTCAAGGCCTTTTTCTCATGATTAGTTTATCTTGCAGTTTAAAGTTTTCCTTATCTTTTTTTTTCCTTATCAACTCTTTTATTTTTAAGTCATTGTTTAATTTGCATTTTCACATTTACATTTTATAGATATAGTCTTCATTCTTGGATTCTGTTCACCAGATTTAATTCTATTTTTGTATTTATATATAAGTTTTTCTTTCTTTACAATTGCGGGATCAAGCATCTTCTAACAAATAGACCAAAATACACCCAGGATGAAGAGTATCACCCTGTTCTGTCTACCTGGCTGATTCTATTCTGTTTTCCCTTTTTTTTTCTCTCTCTCTCTCTCTTTTGGTTTCTGATCTCTTCTGATTTGTCTAGTGTATATTTAGCTAGGGCCATGGTTGATATTTTTTTTATTTCTTTTTTGTTCTCTCATTTATCTATTCTTCTCTGGACAAAATGACTACAAGGAGGAATTCACCAAAAAGGAAAGAACCAGAGGTAATACTCTTTGCCATAGATTTAATCAATATGGATATAAGTAAAATTTTGCACCTGGAATTCAGAATAATGATTATAAAGATACCAGCTGGGCTTGAAAAAAGCATAAAAGACACTAGAGAAATCCTTGCTTCAGAAACAAAAGAACTAAAATCTAATAAGGCTGAAATTAAAAATGCTTTAACTGAGATGCAGTTTAAAATGGACGCTCTAACGGGTAAATGAGACAGAAGAGTCAGAGACATAGAAGAGAAAATGGTGGAAAGTAAGGAATCCGAGGAAATGAGAGAAAAACAACAAAGGAATCATGAGGGGAGGCTTCGAGAAATCAGTAATACCATAAAGGAAAACAATATTAGATTGACTGGGGACCCAGAGGAAGAGGAAAGACAGAGAGGGACAGAAGGTATATTTGAGCAAATCATAGCTGAGAACTTCATTCATCCACGGAAGGAAAAGTGCATTCAAGTACAGGAGGCACAGAAAAACCCCCTCAAAATCAACAAAAAAGATCGACACCCCGACATATAATAGTGAAGCTTGCAAATTTCAGAGACAAAGAGAAAATCCTGAAAGCAGCTCAAAAGAAGAAGTCCTTAAACTTTCAGGGTAGAAACATTAGACTGGCAACAGACCTAGCCACTGAGACCTGTCAGGCCAGAAAGTGCTGGCATGATATTTTCAGGGTACTAAATGAGAAAAACATGCAGCCAAGAATACTTTATCCAGCATGGCTGACATTCAGAATGGAAGGAGAGATAAAGAGCTTCTAGGACAAACAGAAACTTAAGGAATTTATGATCAATAAACCAGTCCTGCAAGAAATATTAAAGGGGATCCTGTAAGCGAAGGGAGACCCCAAAAGTAACATAGACCAGAAAGGAACAGAGACAATATACAAAAACAGTGACTTTACAGGTAATACAATGGCACTAAATTCATATATTTCAATAGTTACTCTGAATGTAAATGGGCTAAATGCTCCAATCAAAAGATACAGGGTATCAGATTGGGTAAAAAAGCAAGACCCATCCATATGCTGTCTGCAACAGACTAATTTTAGACCCAAAGACACCTCCAGATTTAAAGTGAATGGGGTGAAAAACCATTTATCATGCTAATGGACATCAAAAGAAAGCTGGGGTGGCAATCCTTATATCAGAAAAATTATATTTTAAACCTAAGACTGTAGTAAGGGATGAAGAGGGACACTGCATCATACTTCAAAGGTCTATCCAACAAGAATACCTAGCAATTATAAATACTTATGGTCCTAACTAGGGAGCAGCCAATTATATAAACCAATTAATGACAAAATTAAAGAAACACATTGATAATAATACAATAATAGTAGGGGACTTTAACACCCCACTCAAAGCAATGGAAAGATCATCCAAGCAGAAGATCAACAAGGAAACAAGGGCTTTGTTTTTTTGATTGTTTGTTTTTATATGTTAGTCACCATACAGTACATCGTTAGTTTTTGATGTAGTGTTCCATGATTCATTGATTGCATATAACACCGAGTGCTCCATGCAATACATGCCCTCCTTAATACCCATCACCGGCTACCCCATCTCCCCACCTCACTCCCCTCTGAAACCCTTAGTTTGTTTCCCGGCTTTGAATGACACATTGGACCAGATGGACTTCACAGATACATACAGACTATTCCATCCAAAAGCAACATACCTCAATATCATAAAAGCCATCTATGAAAAGCCCACAGTGAATATCATTCTCAATGGGAAAAAACTGAGAGCTTACCCCTAAGATCAGGAACACCACAAGGATGTCCACTATCACCACAGTTGTTCAACATCGTACTAGAAGTCCTAGCCTCAGCAAACAAACAACAAAAAGGAATAAAAGGAATCCAAATCAGCAAAGAAGAAATCAAACTCTCACTCTTTGAGGGTGATATGCTACTTTATGTGGAAAACCCAAAAGACTCCACCCCAAAATTGCTAGAACTCATACAGGAATTCAACAACGTGGCAGGATATATAATCAATGCAGAGAAATCAGTTGCATTTTTATACACTAACAATGAGACAGAAGAAAGAGAAATTAAGGAGTTGATCCCATTTACAATTGCACCAAAAACTGTAATATACCTAGGAATAAACCTAACCAAAGAGGCAAAGGATCTGTACTCTAAAAACTACTTGTGAAAGTAATTGAGAAAGACACAAAGAAATGGAAAAATATTCCATGTTCATGAATCGGAAGAATAAATATTGTTTATCTGCAAATTCAATGCAATCTGCAAATTCAATGCAATCTGCAAATTCAATGCAATCTAGGAATTGCAAAATACCATGGACATTTTTCACAGAGCTGTAACAAACAATCCTAAAACTTACATGGAACCAGAAAAGTCCCCAAATAGCCAGATGAAAGTAGAAAAAGAAAACCAAAGCTGGGGGCACCACAATGCTGGACTTGAAGCTCATTACAAAGCTGTAATCATCAAGACAGTATGGTACTGGCACAAAACAGGTACATAGATCAATGGAACAGAACAGAGAATCCAGAAATGGACCCTCAACTCTATGGTCAACTGATCTTCGACAAAGCAGGAAAGAATATCCAATGGAAAAGAGACATTCTCTTCAACAAATGGTGTTGGGAAAATTGGACAGCCACATGCAGAAGAATGAAACTAGACCATTTTCTTACACCATACACAAAGATAAACTCAAAATGGATGAAAGACCTAAATGTGAGACAGGAACCCATCAAAATCCCAGAGGAGAACACAGGCAGCAACCTCTGTGACCTCAGCTGCAGCAACTTCTTGCTAGACACATCTCTAAAGATAAAAAGCTTCATCAAGATAAAAAGCTTCTTCACAGCAAAGGAAACAGCTGACAAAACCAAAAGGCAACCTACAGAATGGGAGAAGATATTTGCAAATGTCTCATCAGAAAAACGGCTAGTAGTATCCAAGATCTATAAAGAATTTATCAAACTCAACACCCAAAGAACAAAAATACAGTCAAGAAATGGACAGAAGACATGAACAGACATTTCTCCAAAGAAGACATCCAAATGGCCAACAGACACATGAATAAGTGCTCCACATCACTCGGCATCAGGGATAAATACAAATCAAAACCACAATGAGATACCACCTCACACCAGTCAGAAGGGCTAAAATTAACAAGTCAGTAAACAACAGATGTTGGTGAGGATGTAGAGAAAGGGGAAACTTCTTACACCGTTGATGGGAATCCAAGCTGGTACAGCCACTCTGGAAAACAGTATGAAGGTTCCTCAAGACATTAAAAATAGAGCTACCCCGTGACCCAGCAATTGCACTACTAGGTATTTACCCTAAAGATACAAATGCAGTGATCTAAAGGGGCACCTGCACCCCGATGTTTATAGCAGCAACGTCCACAATAGCCAAACTGTGGAAAGAGCCAAGATATCCATCGACAGATAAATGGATAAAGAAGATGTGGTATATATGTACAATGGAATATTACTCAGCCATCAGAAAGGATGAATACTTACCTTTTATATTGATGTGGATGGAACTGGAGGGTATTATGCTAAGCGAAATATATCAATCAGAGAAAGATAATTATCATACGGTTTCACTCATATGTGGAACATAAGAAATAGCGAGAAAATCATAAAGGAAGGGAGGGAAAACTGAACGGGAAGAAATCAGAGAGGAGGACAAACCATGAAGGACTCTTAACTATGGGAAATGAACTGAGGGTTGCTGGAGGGGAAGTAGGTGGGGGGATGTGATAATTGGGTGATGGGCATTAAGGAGGGCACATGATGTGATGAGCACTGGGTATTATATGCAACTGATGAATTACTGATCTCTACATCTGAAACTAATAATGTACTATATGTTGGCTAATTTAATTTAAATTTTAAAAAATAAATAATAAATAAAAAGTAAAGTCCTTGCTTGACTGTCCTACCATCTTGATCATCTTTGCAGGATCTTTTGATTCCTTTATCTCTTGACAATAGGTTGTATCTTCTTGCCTTTTCAACTGTCGCATAATTTTTTAAAATGAATGTCAGTCATCATAAGTGGGACAATAGTGGCTGATGTAACTAATATTTATTTCCCTCTTCTTTCAGGCCATATGAGTGAGAGAGTGAGTTAATCTAGTCAACAACGCTCTGTGTCTAGGTTCATTGCAGCGTACCACAGGCTTCAAATTCTTCTAGTGATGGGAGGCAACTGTCTTGTGCTTAACTTGGGACTAGAGTGCCAGGCAGTTTTCTCAATGTCCATGTTCCACCCTCAGCCTTCACCCACTGCTACATGCCAACTGCACAGGGGCGGGGCGGGGGGGCTCTCCATGCTCTTGCCACATCCCAGAGCTGTAGATGGCTACTGCTCGCTCCATATTCAGTGCCAGGTTTGGTGAAGACAGGGCCCCTCTCTTCCTGGCTGAGCCGCAATCATAGGCAGGCCTTGTGTTCCTAGGACTTGAGGTAGGGCTTTTTCAGTATTTCTGCCTTCCTTCCTATGGCAGCCAAACTCTGCACTGCATCTGAGGTTGATCTTGGGCAGAAGTTTCGTGCCCTGCCTATGGTAGCAGACCAGTGCTTGGTCCTCCTACAGGAATAGAGGTTTTTTCCTCTACTCTTTTCCTAGCCACAAGGGCTCTTTGAACCCTGTAAGTGACACAGTTTGCTGCCCCTCCTCAGTGGCTTATACTTTTTATCCATAGGGGGGGAGACTGAAGGCAGGAGCTTTAAGTTCTCCCCCAGAAGCCCCAGATCACCTCCTGCATGCTTGTGCCCCTAAGAGAGGGGGTCTCTTGTCCTGCCCTCATGAGCACCACTGAAGGTGAAGAGGAAAGATCTCGCTAGTGAGGGAGCAATCATTTATTTAAAACTGTCATGCCAACCCACACTTGGCCTTGTGTAATTGGCTAAAATTTCAGCTGCCCAATTCTGACCTGCTTGTGTGGCATCCCCGTTTTCCTCTAGCAGTGGAGACAGTTCATACTTCATGAACTTGTCACTCTTTGGAATTTAGGTTACCTTGTGACCTCAGCTCTCTAATGGGTTCAAAAAGAGTTATAAATTTGGAGTGTGTCTGACTTTTTCTTCTTGTTATGATAGGCGTGAGCAGCATTCTTTCCCGTTTTCTACATTCTAGGTAAAAGTGAAAACTGCTAATTACTTTGAATACCTGGTGTTTGCTTAGTTCTTTAGGTCCCGAAAACTATACATAACTTTGTAAATGTAGTTAAGAAGTATTTTGGGTGCCCTGCATCATTACACAGAAAAAGTAATTCTTGTCACAGCATTTAAGTCCAGATCCTTATAATCAAAGGACTCACTTTCTTAATGAACCTTTTTTTAAAATAATAACAATAATGTTTCTTAACAATCAGAATGTCTATAGAAAGAATATAGAATGCATTTGCACTGACTAAAATTCTACAAGGACCTTATCATAATACTAGCAAATATACAAAAGATACAATAATCAGTAAAAAGTGGCTTACCCTTGAACCTAAATTGTAAGAGTATATTTAATATAATTTTACAAGGACCTCAGTTTAAGTCAGTCTCATCAATAAGATAGTCCCATAATATGAAACCCAAGGGTTTCAAAATAAAAGATGTTAAGTATGTCCTTATTGAAAGCAAGACAAGACCAGTTTAAGGTCTACCAGATAGATATGAGTTTTTAGATTTATATACTTCCTATATTTAAAAATATAATTCATATATATTTGTAATAATTACTCTTCTTCACACTTCCCTCTAGATTCTACAACTTAAGTAACAAATGCCAGCTTGCCACAGTTTACTTTTATTTCTTCAATAAAAGTATACTGAGTACCTACTATAAGCCATATGCTAGATATACAAAGTTAAAATGGCATGACTCATATCTTCAAGTAACTTACAATCTCTGTGGGATATATCTTAATACAACACAATCATTACTAACAAGGAGGCATAGTCAATAAGAATGAGCAATGGGGACACAGAGCGGTAAGAAATAGGAAAGAATAAGGATTAAAATGGCAAATCTAGGGGTACCTGGGTGGCTCAGTCAGTTAAGCATCTGCTTTAGTCTCAGGTCATGATCCCAGGGTCCTGGGATCGAGCCCCACATTGGGCTCCCTGCTCAGTGGGGAGTCTGCTTCTCCCTCTCCCACTGCTCCTCCCCCTTTCTCATGTGCTCACTTTCTCTCCCTCAAATAAATAAATAAAATCTTTTAAAAAAGGGCAAGTCTAACAATCTTAATAAATCTGGTCAAAGACTATTAAAATTAGTGATTAACACAAACTAAGGAGCAGGAAAGAAATGCCACAGTGCAAAACACAATACAAATTATCAAACTAATAATGTTTATTCATTGAGTCACAAATGAAAGCTTCACATTAAAATGGGGACAGTAATTGGCAAATGTGTAACAGTAGAAATAATCATGGATGATTATAAGAGGTGAAATTAAATAAACCCAGGATTTATTTAGAACACTAAACAAATCCAAAAATCCTTAAACTTTAAAGCAGCATAAATCTCAAGAGTAACTAGAATTTGGAAACCTTTAGAAAGCTAGAATTAAAAAAATTCATCTAACTGAAGCATGTTCTGCTGAGAAGCAACACAAAGGAAATAGGAGATTTGTACTGTTATGAGCCAAGCCACATCAGATGTGCTATCCTCTCAATATTCAACAAGCTAATTCCTGAGGGGCTACAAGAAAGCACACACTATATGAACCAGAAAAGTCTTTTCACCTTAAATTACAAAACAAATCTGTCCTGAAATGACTCTTAATTTCTCTTCATTTGCCATCATGAGAAAGATAAAAGCTCCCAGCTTTGCTTTGGAATAGATTCCAGATATATTAAATCCTTTAATATTTTGCCATTATCTCTAAGTGTCAGCCATCTGTTACTAAAATGATAAAATTTAAAAATGAATTAAATTGTGCGCCTCTTTTGTTTATAATTTCCCCTTCCAAGATAATGTCTAAAAGAAAAGCTCCCAGAAGCAAAGAGCTTTTATAAAATATAGCCAAAAGAAGCCAAAATGGAAGGTTTTACTGAAATTCTTATTAAGTGTAAAGTTTTAAGCTCTTTCCACACAAAAAGCAAGGGTCCAGGAACTCTCTTGACCATGACTTTCAATCAAACAAATAAGCATCTTCTATTATCACAGCTCCTCAGAAAGTAGAAGAGAGTGACAGCCTCTTCCTAGAGTATGTTTGACAACACCATCATATTTGCAAGCCTAGTGTGGTCAGGTTAAGTCAAAGGCTGGGATGGTAGGGCAGCAGCCTGACTGAAATCAGTCTGATGCTCTTTCGTTTAACGAAATATTGAGCATGTACTCTCTGCCAGACTCATTGCCAAATGTTTGAAATACATCAGTGAACAAAACCAAGATGCCTACATTCAAGGACACCCACATTCCACGTTAAAGAAAATGACCACAAGGGCCATAACCAACCACAAAGTAAGAGGGGTTCAATAATAAGAGGTAGAATGTATTAGGCACTTATTACGCTCTGAGTACGCTTATTCTTAGAGCTTTATATGTATCAGTGATGGGGTAGCTCCAATTACTATCCCTGATGCACTTTGCAGGGGCTGAAACATAGAATTCAGCCCTGTAGTAATATTAGGTGTGGCCTACAATTCCATCAGGATAATCAGCAATTGAGCACCAGAGAGATGCGAGCCTTCAGTTTTAAAAAGTAAAATGAAATACCCCAGTTTTGCCTTTGGCTCATTTAGCATGTGGATTTTCCTTTGATTCTATTGTAACAATGAAAAATAGCCCAGTTATGGCAACCAGAAAGGCAAATCAAGAAATTCTTAGGCCATCTGAAGTGTCGTGTGCCATTAAGAAAGAAGAACATATATGTGCAGAAGAAAACAGCTCATGAGTTGAAAGCAGGTTATTCTGCAATGATAAGATCATATATCACGGCTATGAGAAAACAAAATCACACAAGAGAAGCCTCCTGAATAAATATTACGAACGTCTGCCAAAATGCAACAAAATGAATCTCAACCCAATTCAGAAGGCTGCTGTGGGGCTCTCGAGTCTTCGCCAAGAGTTCCTACCCGTGATTTTGCAACGACCAGGAGTATCTGGCACTGTGGCTGGCACACACGGTACAGAAGAACAGCCACTTGACAATTTTAGTTGAACTGATCTAAAACTTCAAATTAAGAATGATTCTGTGGGTGTCACATCCCTAGAGAACAACAGAGAGAGGGAAATGACTTCTATTTCATTCCTGATTCTTGATAGCTCAATTTTGGGAAAAATTCAAGTTATTTATGAGTTTCACACTCTGTGCGTAAAGAGGCAACATCATCAAGCAGGTGAATGAGAATCTGTGTCCTGCATGAGGAGCCTACTCTAAGCCAGGATTCTTAGAGGCTTAATCGGCTGGATCTCAACTTTTTACACATTCCGGATGTGATAAACTAATTTGGAGTACCGGAATCTCCCAAAACTCCAAATAAACTGAAGACATCCTTCCTCTAAAAAAGGCCTGAACCAAAACAGATTTTTAAATGTTGTGGAGTTTGGGACTAGGACACTGATCTCTGTATCCAACAGAATAGGTAGCCTTAGATCTGTGACTATATGGTCCGTGTTTGCCACAGAATTAAGGACATGAGTCAGTCCACCTAAATTCTACCCTCAACGGCAGCCACTCCCTTCCCTCGACCTTACTTAAGTTTCAGTTCAGAGTCAACTAATTGTTTTTTCTATTTTTTTCAGCCAAACTTCACATGCTTTGAAGAGAATCGAGGAATAATCCAAGGATAGGTTTGGTAGTTTGTTTCTACTGAAATGAAACCTACTCATTCCTTAAGACCATTTTAGCTTATAAATGGTTTTCAAACGTTATTAGCTATACATAAATGTTAATCTAATTGATTAATAAGATAATACGACTCAGCTCACATCAGCATTACCACGGCCTCTGCCTATTCCCTCCGATACAATAGAGAAAATGCAAGTCTTAGCCAGCAGTAAACATAATCTAAACAATCACCCTTAGACCACAGATTCCAAAAAAGAAAATAAATGATACTAAAATGTGGAAAAAGGTATATTACATTTTTTCATAAGACTCATTGTATGATGTGTTTTTGGAGACCACTTAATTTCATGGTTGAAACTAGAACTGAAATATCCCAACATATTTTCCATTTTAAAATAAAAATTTTTGATCTGAGTTCTATTAGAGGGCTGCCTTGAAGTACTTGAATTATTAAAAATAGCCTTAACATAGTCTTCCATGAAGTATGCATGCCTTTACAAGTTTGAATACATTTATTTATAAGTTAACATTTTAAAAGTTTGTGTGCATGAAATGCATCTGTCTCTGAATATTTATGAGTGTACTTCCCCATTAAGTCGGAAGACAGGAATGGAAAACTGTAAGAAACATTCTCAATAACAGTGGATATATTCAAATCTCAATTTTTTTTAAAAAAAGGAATGAACCCAATATCCTAATTCTTGGTTTTTAGCCACTTTGTCGAGGTATAGTTGACTTACAGAAAG
>NC_048222.1:108070832-108230363 GCF_002007445.2 Ailuropoda melanoleuca | reverse complement strand
CCTCGATACTCAGCGCTGGAGATGTTCATTTGTAGAGATCCAGATGTATCTTCCTGCGTCTCAGGCTGATTCCGTGGATATTCCTGCTGGTCTGGTACCTATCCAGCTCAACTCAGGGGACCGGCTGAAAAAGGGGTCCCCTACTCCTCCGCCATCTTTAATCTCCCCCGCTTAAAATATACCATCTTTTTACCAGATGACACTGCATATTCGCAGGGATTTTTTCACATGTATAATTTTTATTAGAAGCATAATAATTTTTATTAGAAACATCATATTCTACTTATTTACTGAAACATTTTGTCACTTGGGGCATGTATATTACCTTAAAATGTTTAACTTTGAACTTCTTTATTATCATTTTAGTTTACATTTGTTATTTTTATTGTGTTATTTTCTGGGTACTCTCCAGGTCTGGCAATGTGGTTCTAGGACTGCCGGATCCTGGGGAAAGAATGTGAACGTCTTCTGGATCTATTGCTCTGAACCCTCTATCTAGGGTCATTTTCTTCTGTTTTGTCTCAGATCATTAGTTTCGTGTCGTGTTGGGGGAGAGAATACACTTCCCACTAGCTTTGCCCAATATCCTGGGAATGTTTAAAATAAAGGACATGGCACAAAGGGCGGATAAGAAATGGAACTGAAAGGCTGAACGGCACATGCCACGTTGGGATGTGCACAAACTGGAGGTGGCTTCAGCTTGGAAAACTTGTCGCCTTCCCCATGTGACAATGTGAGGTGGGTTTTACTGGTCCCAGCCTCAGTGAAATTCCCTGAATGTGCTTACTCCTAGAGGGTTTTCATGGGGGGTGTGTTTTCACTCCCTCCCTTGGCACCCAGGACCTTGAACCCCAGATTCGGGCTGAAGAACCTTTACCACAGAATTGGCCTCTCCCGGTTTCTGCCTGCTAATATTCCAGGTGCATGTACCACCATCTGTTGTGGTTGCTGCCTTCTGCAAATAGTTAGGTCAAGCTGTCAACACAGGCCGACAGCAGGAGGAAAGGTTTCAATTCAATGGAGGTTGCATTTTTTTTCTCTCTTTTCTCTAGCTTTTTCCAATGTTTACCAGAAAGACGTTTCCTGATCCCACCAGGCTCCCTTTTTCCCATGAATCATCAAGAGCCTTTTCTGCCCACTCAGTCTCCTAACCCACACTTTTAAATTAATGCATTTTTGTACTCGCAATAGTGTTACAATAGACACCAAACTGCTAAAACGGTTTCCAAAAGAGATGTCCCAGTTTGCACTGTCACCAGGAATGAGTGAAATCCTGTTTCTCAACACTCTCGGTAACATTGACTTCTCTGAATTTTTCCTTCTTTTAGTGTAGTATCAACAAACATTCTTAAGGATCCAAGATGGCCTCAAAACTCCTTCTGAAAAAAAAACACAGCAGCAATACTAAAACCTATAATTTATAAGAGTGTCGAGTACATTCCTGGCACTTTACGTGCTCTCATTTGTCCTTAAACAACCCCAAACAATAGATTTTATGTTTCCCATTCAACCTTTAAGGAAAGTAAAGATCCCAGGAGTAACTGGGCCACATCAGTAGTCTCGGTGGAATTTTGGCCATGAATGAAACTTCTCTGAATCCTAGCTATATATAAGGCTATAAACAATGTATTTTTCACTCATCATTTCTTTTCACAACTGCCATTATCTACTTATTATCACATTGTCCAAGTGAAATTCCAGCAGTATTAATCATGAATTAAACTCTAGTTAATTAAACTCAACTACACCATTTTTTTTCCAAACCACAAATCTGAACCTTACTTGTTCTTTCAAAAGCAGCCAGCAAATTAAGTTACCCTTGACACTATTCCAAGTTCATGATGTATTCTTTTTTTTTTTTTTTTTTTTTTGGCCTCAAGTAAGAAGTAATTCATCTATTTGCTTACTTAATTGGAGTTTTTTGTAAAATCCATAAATTACAAGTTTTAAACCAAATTCAGTCTTTTAGGACTCACAAAATATTTGGGCAGAATGTGACTTCTTGAGGTCGAAATGGAGAGAGAAGAATTGTATGCTTAAACTCTTTGTGATATATGATCTGCTTTTTTCTGGATATCAAATCACTTACAAACAGTATTTTCATGATATCAGTTTAAATAAATTAACTACTCACATGCCACGTGGTAAAAATATCCCCATGTCTACCTACACCTTCCTAGGCACACTTAGTTACACAGCATTCACTCGCTTAACTTCAAAGAGCAGAAGACCATGATGGCTGCAGTTTTAATAAGACAGGGTTGGAACAGGCAGAGATTAAAATTCCTCATGAAAATAGTAACTGGAATAGACTCTGACAATCAGACCCATACACTGGCTTCTGTAACACACACCCACCCACACAAATGCACATACACAGGATGTTTTAACTGTACTCAACAAAAACATACACAGCCTCTATAAAAAATAATTTTAATTAATTTAACTAGACTCATAATAGTTATATTAAGATATAACTATCATATCCCAATAGCTGTGAAATAGTACAAATTATACACAAATATTACAAATATTTGACATTCTGTTGTATTTTTAAAATCTTCGCTAACCTTCAAGGTTTTGCTCAAAGATCATCAGCTTCCTGAATATGTTCCTTTCTAAATCCTTCACTGTCCCCTCCTTCACATTCCAACAGGAAAAAACCTCTCCTTTCTCTGAACTCCCAGAACTCGTCAGTATAACTCTTTTTCTAATAATTTATCACCTTCCATCTAACATTAGTGTTACTTACATATACTTCTCACCTGCTAGATTGCAACTGTCTTAAGGCTAGTACACATGCCCACTGGGAGTCTACATAAATAAAATAAGGTAGGTTAGATTACTAATTTGAAAATTTAAGATTTTTTCAAAATTATAGTTTTTACTCTATAGCAGAAGCTGAGGCTAAATATATCCTGGGGCTTTCAGACTTGTGTTTCCACTTGACTTCTTCTCCCTATACATAGAGTTAAAACCGTTCTGATTAAATCAACTCTTTTCCCCTTGCTGGTTCAAAACTTTGCATTGAAAGCAATAATGAGGAGCAGAGAAATGAACACCAATTCTACTCCTTTTTTTACATTTGATTTGCTACAATAACACTAAAATTAGATTTTACAAAGGACAGAGAAAGAGAGAGGGACTGATTCACGCTGCCCCAAGTTATTTCCCTGAGGAATATAGGCTTCTTTCCATTAGGTGATCAAATGCAAGAAGAAAGGGACAAGGGATGCTTTATGCCAGGGATTTAATTGAAACAGCAAGGCATGACCTAGAGCAAAATAGCAATTAAAAGCCCAAAGTACAGTTCCCACCCATTGCCCAGCACCCATCAGCGCTGGGAGTTTCCATTCCCTTCATGGAAGCCTGACTTCTGAGACCACTGTCTAGAAGCTATCACAACTGTTCCACTGGCGACAACTCCCTTGAAATTGCCTTTGTTCTGCTTAATTGCTTAAAATTCAATAACTTTTTATAACCTATAAAAATGCAGTGCAACATTTCGAATCTTTCTTTAAAATGTCTTTCAGTAAAAAATAAAGAACTACTCTCTCTCTCTCTCTCTATATATATATATACATATCAAAAAGGTTCAGGACAAAACCATTACCGCCTTTAATAATCAAAACATTATCAATAAAAACGATTTTTTTTTAATAATTCAAAATCGTGTAGTACAGAGTCAATATATTCTTGGTATTTGCTATACACCGGGGTTGATTCTGTGGGTCGAACATTCACCATATAAGGATTATTTCCACTTCCATGGCCCAGATAGACACATTCATGCTGTTCATTCCCTGTAGCTTTTTCAATGCCAAATTGTGTAGAAAGAATTCAAAGAAAGTAAAGTTGAAATGTATTTAAGACTTCCAGCAATTCATTAGACTCTTTTTTACCCTTTCTTCTAACTAGATTAGACTGTGAACATGTAATTAATCATTAGTCTATAAATGTTGAGCAATAAAATAATTTTGTTTGACTACTTTCCTGTTCAGGGGGAAAAAGGCAGAATTCACTTAAGAGCATATAGTTTAACCCAAATCATTCTTAATTCATCAAAAGGACACACCTATATATCTTTTATTATCAGGTGTGGCCTTTTTTTCCTCTTAAGTAAATTAGTATTTCATCAATTATTACTTCAATTAAGTATACTTCTTTAATTAAAATAGATGGTAAAACATGGATATGTTGACTAGCTAGATTTGAGAGGAAAGGAGGAGAAAAGGAAGGGAAGAAAGGGGAAAAAAGAGGGAAATAAAGTAAAAGAAAGAAAAAACTAAATAATATTTATTAAATTTTGAGCATTATGCTAGGAATGAGCACCTAGTGGTTTTGATTTTTTTTTAATATTGATCTGAGTACGGAGAAAGAAGATTATGACTCCTCCCATTTTGCAAACAGAATGAGGAGTAGAGAGATTAAGTCACTTGCCTAGAGCCACAGAACCAGTGATTTCCAAGAACTGGGTTTGGAACCAAATCTATGTGTTGCAAAAGTATACACTCTTTCTTCTGCACCGTGCTGGCTTGAACATTACCCAGTGAGATAGCAAAAGTAAAAAAATTTTAGTCTAATTATACTGATTAAATTGTTTAATAAAACTTTTTGCCAATTAAAAGATCTCTACTTCTAATTACTAATAACTAATTATTAATAACTCTATTTCTAATTATTAATAACTAATAATTATCAATAACTAATAATTGAATGAGATTCTCCTCCAAGTATCTGTTTTATAATAAATGGCAAAATTAAATGTTGCCTTGACTTTTACACAGTATATGACTCAAAACATTCCTGTGACTCAGAATAAAGTTCAATCAATACTGAATGGGTGCCAAATGGAAAGTTTAAATCACATATTGTCACATAAGAAAAAATAGAAATCTGAAAAAATGACATCTTATCCTTTGCTTTTGAAAAATATCCTAAGTATGCCAAAAATAATTTCAAATTCTACTCTCTATCGCATAAGATAGGAACAGAGCAGCAATATTAGAAACAAGTAAGTGTTAACGAGTAAAAAATTGAAGTGCCCATCTTGAATACCTTGGAGAAACACAAAGATTCACCACTATAAATTATTAAGAGAATGAAATAAATGTATGAATAAAGCAAAGTTTCTGAATCCTTGGGCAGATCAATTTTAAATTAGTTCAGGAAGGGTCTTGACATCTGCCTGATTGAATGGTTTAAAGAAAACTTAAAGCCAGTCAACTACTAGTTGTTTGGTTGTTGGGTTTTTTGTTGCTGTTTTCTTTAATTGTGTCGACAAATCACTCATTTGGTTAAAATTTTTCAACTGCCAAAAAGGTATTGAATCTAAAGCCTTGTGTTAGATTTGTTATTTTGTTGTGTCTCTTCAGCATGTCCACATCACTTCTAATAAGAGAATTCTACTTCCTTTGGAAAGCCCATTTCTTGTCATTCAGGTGATGGATTGAACCCGCCTGTGGCCACATGGTGATCCTATGATCACAGCTGACCAATCAGAATACATCATCTTTATTCCAAACATAGTAATTGGATGAGTACATGACTTAATAAAAGCCAGTCAGAGTATTTGATCAGATTTGATATAATCTTGGTGTGAGAGTCTTTCTTCCTTTTAATCAAAATTCAAAAGGATATATTCTTGGTGTTCCTTTTCCTCCCATATTGAGAACCTGCACGCCTGAAAAATAAACCAACAGGAAAACAGGGCAAAAGGATACAGAAACAAAGCCCCCAGGATGTCACTTGAAACCCCAAATCTACCTGAGGCTGATCTATCCTTGGATTGATGACAACAAATTTCAAAAAACTCCCCTTATTATGCTTAAGACACTTTGAGTTAGAGTTCTATCCCCTGTAACCAACAGATTCTTAACTAATAAAAGTGTGATGTTACTTTCTAAGTTACTACAAGCTAATGTGCAGTATCTTTTCTTACTTTTAGGTAACTATCAAGTAATATGAAGCAAGACCAAATGAATAGTCAGAATCATTATGGATATCTCAATTTTCTTTTCAACAATACTTCCTAGAGCCTGAAAAGAAAACCAACATTCAATTTAATTCAATCGCACTATCAAGGTAATGGTGGTTTTCTACATAGACACTCAGCTAAGTTCATGTAAAGTCTTTCTGTATCATAAAATGTTAGATTTATAAATGGACCTCGGAGTGCCTCTTCCCCTGTCCTCATTTTAGAGACAGGGATCTGAAGTCTGACAATATTAACTGAATTGTCCAATATCATACAGCTAATAGGTAGTGACAATATTAGAATGAAACCAAATTCTGTACCCATAACTTAACAGAAATTATAAAATTATACCTATTACAGTATTCACATTATTCTAAGACGAAGTGACTGGAGAACTTAATAGAATATCATCATTTTTAAAATAGGAAATTACCTTAGTAAAGCACACAAGTGATTCTGCTTATTTATCCACTGGGGTATCTCCATTAATTCTTCTGAAATGAGGATGTACTAAATGAGCCAAAATTCCATTTAACACACATAAAGATAAATGACCTGAAATGGTCTCTTTGTAATGCTTTTGTGTTTTCTTTATAAATAACTACCAGATAAAAAAGAATAAAAATAATGATATTCTAATGAGAGCTAGTCAAGTCTATTAGATATGAAAGCTACATTATAATCTAACTGAAAAAATGTTGATATAAAAAATGGTTTTATTTTGGATAAGGATGGCCCATCATTCTTCCTCTAAGTTGATAGGCCAGATCTAATAATAACTGAATTCCAGGAACCACACAATACACTTAGAGAATTCTAAAAAACAGCCTTTTTGACCAAGTTATTAGATGTCTACGGGTTGGATCAGTAGGTTTTTTTTCTTCTACACATCCCTATTCCACAATTTTTAAAAGTAGAGGACTCTTACTACTGCTCCAACAAACATAATTACTGTAAAATGTTTAGTATGCACTTGTGGATTTTTAAACCCATTCTCGAATATTCGGTCAAGAAATCCTACTAAATCAAAAGCGAACTAAGTATGTTCCTTCGGAATTGTTACATAATTACAGAAAGCAAATCTGCAGCCCTAGAAAGTGAACCAACAAAGAAATCTGGTATACTCAAACTGGCCACAAGGAAATGAAAGAAGTTGAATGGGATAAGGAAAAATTTTAAACCTAAATTAATATTATTTAAAAGCCTTTTCTCCATTTTTTTTAATTTTTAAACAATTTTTATCTATTTTATTAGAAGATAATATCATTAACACTTTGTCACAATCCATTTCTAGCAGGTTACCCAGGCCAAATGCATTATTATTTTTTGCATATAGCTGCAAAAAATAAGTGTAATCTCATTAATAAAATGTTGTAGTGCATTTTTAATGCCTCTCCAATGGCCAAGCTTTGAAGAAAGAGTAAAACCGTGAGCATACTACCCATAGAATTAAAAGGACAAAATAATGCTTTTTTGCAACCACAATCACACCATTTTTCTATATCATCAAGATATTTACAGCTATAATGATTGATCATCTTTTATAAAACGGAGAGATTAGGCTCTTTCCAATAGTTTCTCTTTCTTAAGGTCTGGCTAGAACACTCCCTACCAGACAGGCAGACACAAATGCTATCCCCAGAAATTTGCCTGTTTTCCAATTTCCCTGCTTTGCCCCTTCCCTCCCAGCTGTCACACTAAAGAATCATTTCCTCTCTCTGGTTCCTACCTGGCCCTCTTTGCCTCTAATTCCCAGGAAGTTACAAAGACTAGTCATACCTTCAAAATATGCACACAGACTCTTCCACACTTTTAAACCATCGACTCTCTCCTTAGGGATTGATAAAATCATTCCGTTCACTGACTGTTCTACTCACCGTCAAGGAAAGTTGGCCAGTGGCAATTTCAACGTACAGCTTGTACAGGGTCTTCCTACTTGGTTATTACCAACTGTCTTCATGTACAAAACAACATGCAGCCTCTACCCCTGCTATTTTTTACATGCTGCCTCCCAGGTCCCTGCAACTAGGAAAACCGTTCTGCTGCTTTCCCATTCAGGGTCTTGTTGTTGGAGCCTTCCCGGGTTCTGCAGGCATTGGGGTGCTTAGCGTCAGCCAGACTTTAAGACAACTGCCTGTTGTTACACAGGGCCCTAAATTGCAAGAAACAAAGAGAGTCCAAAGGGGTTAGATTTTTATTAAAAGTTCGAAAAGGACCATATGCTCTTCTCTCATTGGCAAAATGCTACTCTAAATCAGAGGACGACAATCAGAAGGCTTGCTGGTCCAGTGACTCTACTTAAATGTCAACATATTCGTGCTAGTTTTGCTGCTGCCCCTCTCCCTTTTTTTTTTTTTTAAGAGTTAAGTTTTCCCACAGACTAGTTTTAAAGTGCAAATAAATACAAGACCCAGTCACTGTTTGGATTCAGTTTTCACTTGGAACCAGTGCCTTACAGATTATGACATGCAGCACACAGAAAATGGGATTAGAAAAGGTGCTGTGGCCATAGGGTTGTCCTCGGGCTGTAGAAGGCAGGGAAAACCCTTCATTATTCTTCCCCTCAGACTGAGGAAGCTCATGATAGCTATGTGTCACCTCTAATGTCATCGTCTCCCTCTCAGGCTTTGTCTCCCTGTCTCCCTCTTCCCTTCACCGTCTTTCCCCCATCACCCCTCCTCCCCTCTCCCCTTGGCTCCCAGGACCAAAGAAAGGCAGAAGAGATGAAGAGTGGATCCACCATTCCCTATGAATTAATAACCATGCCCAGCCCCAGTGCAAGCCAGAAAGGACTCTTCAATTCCAAATAGGGTGTTCAGAATCTTTAAAAGATGTACATTAAAAGTTAAAGAGTTTGGTTTTTATTATTGCTGTGAAATCTGTTCAAATATTTAGTTCTCGAAAAGGGGAGTGCAATACTTGTTACATAAATCACTGTTAATGTCAGCTAATTTCTAAAAAGATACTAAGAAAAGTTACAATGGAAATAGAAAAAGAAACCCCTGTTTCTGTCCAATGCTTAAAGTTAGAGCAGAGGGCTATCAATACAGCTGTGCCAGAGCAGAATGCCTAAGAGTTCACTTTCTTTCCTATTACACAGAGAAAAAAAATGGTGTTGTTTGAAATTATAACAAAATCTCTCAAATTAAGAAATGGCCAGTTAGGTTTTATCTAAACCAGGTAACGGCTTTCTCATGATCAAGCTAAATAACCTATTTCCTTTATAATCATGTTCATTGCACTCCTTCTTGCTATTCAGAGCACAGATACACTAAGAAAGACAGGAAAATAAAACATAAAAGAAAACAGCACTTAAAGCCATTTTATAAATTTATACAATTCCCCCCAAGAAAGCAATCAGAGGTTCTCAGTCTAGCTTTTTTAGTCACTGCTTATCCTGCATAAACAGACCCCCTCCACCTGGATGAAAAGGTAACTTATACAAGGTCTTTATTTCTAGTAAACAAAACATGCTCTACAATACAGTCAGGACTCACTGAAACAGGGGCTCTTCGGGCAATGGGGCTTGACAAAAGTATTCTGCAAATCAGAGTCACCAAACATCACTTTCACTTCCTTTCTGAAGCTCTTGTTTTGGATTGCTTATTGAATTTGGGTGACAGACAGTATATGTAAAATAAGGAATAAATTCTGATAAGGACAAGCTCAGGAAATGAAGAGCTCAGGCAGGTACTTACACACACACACACACACACACACACACGGCATGACTGTGCACTCTGGACACTCTTCTGCTCATTGTTTCCTATATAAGCAGACAAAAGAAATGTGATCAAATGGTCAATACACAGCTGAAGTTATTTTATTAGTCATCTAAGTAAATGCAGAATCATTAAAAAATAAACATCAACTTGCAAAAATAGACTTGTTGATTATAATGCTAGGATAAATATTTTCCACAATCTAATATAAAGCCCTATCAATTTTATTCCTTAGTTTTAAGGAAGTGACAATGTACTGAAGTGTATCTATACTGCTAACCAATTAGCTGATGTAAAAAAGGAAAATAGGGACAAATTTTTCTGACTAAGACATCTAGAAACCTGATTTTAAAGCCCAAGTAAGTGGGGTGGAAATATTCTAGGTGATCCCAACATGTAAACTAGCATTCATTCATTCATCAGTCAAAATTTAGAGGGAAAAGTCTTTATTGAAAGGAAAGAGACAAATGCCCCCAACCCAGCAATCCTTTTTCTGAATATATATCCTCTTAGGTCCACGAAAAAATATGTACAGCAATATTCCCAGAAGCACTGTTTATGGCTGCAAATAGAGGGGAAAAAATAGTATCCATTTCTAGGGAATGGTAAAATATTGCATATACACACGATGGAGTACAAAGTTGGAGGCAGAATTCATGAGCCAGACTTACACTTAGCAACACAGAAATGGTTCAAAAACATAATTACACATAATTTTTAACTTTTTTAAAGTAAGAAATGGGAACACCTGGATGGCTCAGTCTATTAAGTGGTCTCCCTTCTGCTCAGGTCATGATCCCAGGGTCCTGGAATCAAGTCCCTCATGGGGCTCCTTGCTTAGCGGGGAGCCAGCTTCTCCCTCTGCCTGCTGTTCCCCCTGCTTGTGCTCTCTCTCTCCCTCTCTCTGAAAAATAAATAAATAAAATCTTAAAAAATATTTTTTTAAAAATAAAAGTAAGAGGGACGCCTGGGTGGCACAGCGGTTAAGCGTCTGCCTTCGGCTCAGGGCGTGATCCCGGTGTTATGGGATCGCCCCACATCAGGCTCCTCCGTTATGAGCCTGCTTCTTCCTCTCCCACTCCCCCTGCTTGTGTTCCCTCTCTCGCTGGCTGTCTCTCTGTCGAATAAATAAATAAAATCTTTAAAAAAAAATAAAATAAAATAAAATAAATAAAAGTAAGAAACTGAATGAGATTTATAGCATAATGCCATTTATATAAATGTTAAAACCTATTCAAATAATACTGTACATTTTTAAGGGTATACTTAAATTTGTCTACATATATAGTTTTATATATTACATATAATTTTATGTGTGTTTCTATACACACACACATATATGAGACAGGAATTATAAGAATATACATTAAGTACATTAGAGCAGAGTGTCTATGGGGCAGGAGAATGGGAGTGTAGGTTAGGGATCACATGGGAAAATAAAATGAAACTAAAGAGCAGCTTGCACCAACCAACCTCAGACATAGTGAGCCATGAATGAGGACCATGACTGACTCAATTCCATGTACTTGACCAAAAAAAATTTTAAAGGCATACAGGACTTTGGAGCCATAATTATTGATGTTAGGATAAACCATGAGATCTAAACAACCAGCCATATCTAAAGATAAAATTCATCGGTGACTTTTTTTCTAAGATTATATTTATTTATTTATTTATTTATTTATTTATTTATTTATTTGGAGAGAGGGAGAGAGAGCACAGAAGCAGGGGGAGGGACAGAAGGAGGAGAGAGAGAGAGAGGGAGGGAGAATTCCAAGCAGACTCTGCACTGAGTGCGGAGCCCAACATGGGGCTCGATCTCACAACCCTGAGATCACAACCTGAGCTGAAATCAAGAGTCGGCTTCTCAACTGACTGAGCCACCCAGGTGCCCCCCCCATCTACGGCATTTTAAAAAACATTACAAAAAATTATAGATTGGTGATATCCTTAAGCTGTAATAGTTACAGTCAAGTATAATTTGGAAATCTTAAAAATCTTACACTGGAATTTTGCATTTGTAAAATCTATTTATGGGTCTGAGCACATTAAAACACAAGGAAGAAAAAAAAAGTAAATCACAGCAAGGAAAGAGCATCTAAACAGTTTACGGTATCAACAGTGCTCACAGGGCACATTTGTATCTAACTGACGGAATCCGGGTCCTCCCTAAGATAGCCACCCCCACCCCCACCCAGGACAGGCAGTTACATCAGGGAGCAGTTCCATTGCTTTGCTACATGTCCTGGGTATGGATTGAGCAGCCGGGAAGAAAAGCAATTATTTATGTATAAATTCTGCCTCAAAGACCTAGCTGTTTAAGATGAAATAGTGGGGTTTGATCTGAACAAAGACTATGCCATGTCCCCAGTTCCCTTTATATGGATCAGACATAGCTACACTGTAAATTGTCTGATAAGAGTTTGCAAAACTCCGTGAAAGGTAAACTACCTTGTTAAAAACAATGAATCAAAGCCATTCTCCATGATTCATAATAGTTACCCAACCAGATACTAATATGGAATCTCTATGACTCTCATCAATCTAGTATCTTTGAAAATCTTTCACTATTATTTCTACTTCCAATGAAAATATGTACATATTGATTATATAATTATAGTTAACAAAACCTGACACATTGTATTACTTACATAATAGCCGCAATATTTAAAATGTATTGACCATGATCTTTACTAAGGAAGTTAAATTAAATAATTTATAAAAATGTCTAGTACAAAAAAAATAGCTAGTGCTAAACTGTTTTTTCAGCAGCTACAACTGGGGAACATCATCCTTTTTAAACCCATTATCTCTACTCATCATAACTTACAGCACTAGTTACGTGAGAATGCCTTGAGAAGTTACTGAAACTACACAGATATCAATAATTATAAATGAAGTGAATTCTTATAACATAAGGAGAATAATAACTTATTTGAAGGACAGTCCATGTCCACGAACCATATCATTATCACAACGTTATAAAAAAATTGTTAAATTGAGAAAAAAGTTATACATAAGAAATTATAGATATCAACCACTATGAGAACTGACCAACAAGTTAATACCCATAAAATTCTCACTCTAAAGTAGTTATGGGAAGCCACACAATAAAAATGAATATACAGCAAAACACACCAACTAAAAAGCCTCAATACACTCAAAATGTGTATTTTTAGGAAATGAAAGCTAAGTTAGGTAACAATTCAGTGACCCTACCCATACACAAAAGTAACAACACCCCAGGGTATTCAACCCACCATCTCAAGTAAACAGTTTGACAAAAATTATAAATCAAATCACCATATTCATAAGTGGCTGCAAAGCCATATTTTCTGCTTTGGTACTACATAGAAAAAAAACCACATTTAGGAGAATTAAGAAATTTACTTCCTATTGTCTAATATTTCCCTGCTAGGAGATTGTCTACGAATGGTGAGGAAGAAAAATCTAGAAGATGTATTACATGTTACCGATTTTTTAACACTACAAATTGTGCACAGACCAAGCAGGTTCTCAGACAGTTAAATGGTCACACCAGAAAGCTTACCTGAAATTCCTACAATAAATGGCCACTTTAAAAGTTTTCAAAAATACTGAGAAGTACTGAAAAAATTTTGTTGGATTTTTTTTTTCCCTCTCCCCTTTGCAATAGAATGAGGGAATGAAGCATTTTTCTTGGACACTGAGTATAATTATAACTAATCATCTCCTTCTCCTTGGAGCAACATTCGTTGACGTTCCTTCATTTTAGGGTGGCTGGCTGACACAATTCAAATATAATTACTCTTCTTGCATGATAAACTCCAGCACCGTGAGCAAATACAGTATGTCTCATTGTCAAGTATGGCTAGACAGCAGCACTGTAATATAGACCTTTCAAGCCCTAGTGTAGCCCCCTGCCTTTGAAATCTGTGCGAGATGACAAAACTGACTTTCATTTCCCTTGGACTTTCTCAAGGTACCCTTATTAAGAAAAAAAAAAAGCCTAAAACCCATAAATTTAATCTACTGCCTGCCAATCACAATGGTTTCTGCTGTCAGACACTCATGATACATAACCACAAAATTTAAATGTTATTGTTTCATACAAGAGGAAAATGTTGCTCGTGACTACCCCCAACAGTCATGTGACAATTCAGTGCGTTTCCTTTGTTTGCTTCTTCCACCACTGAACAATAGCAGGAGCAGGAAACGGGGAGCCGATGGACCAAACTGGGAAGGAGCTACACAGTAATTAACGCAAAAGTAGATCACGTTTCTTAGCTAGCTGGGGAGAGACAACTGCATGAAGAGAGAAAGTCTGTTTTCCTAACTTGGATTTCATCTCAGATTAATAGTGATGCTTGTTTTTTTCATTCTCAAATGACTTCTAATTTTTAAGGAATCAAACTCATAATTGGATGATCACTGGAATACAACTTTCACCAACTTTCAAAAAGGAAATAGTTAAAAAAAAAAAAAGGAACAAAGAACATCACATCATCATGAATATTGAGTTTCTGGAAGAAACAAAGGCTTGAAATTTAAAATGAAAATTTTCAAGACGGCCTACTGGCCTCAAAGAGCTATGTTCTCAGTACCATGGTCAACTATATGAGAACTGATTCTTTCATATGTTCTGATTGGTGGTTTTAAGAAAAACATATTTCTGTGGATGGCCACAAACACACACTTGACATTTTGCCCCTTTTTGAATTACAGTGAAAATCCAAATGTAATTTTTACCTACTATTTTCTGGAACAGTGTTTCAAATGGGCCTTCCAAATCTGCATATATTTTTACCGGAGTATACATGAACTCTCTCTCTCTGATATGTAGCACTGTGCATGGAACTATATCACATCATTGTGTGTTTATCCTATGCTACCATGGGGACAATGACAAGCAGTTGGCTCTTTATTCCTTGACCTCCAAAAAATATATAAAGTAACCATCAACTTTTCGTTAGTAGTGGATAGACCTAGCAGATGAAGAATCAGATTCTGATGATGGGCTCTTTTGTTCCTTGGGTGGGGAAACAACTTGGCTCAGCACATCCTCTGGCCTCATTCCTCCATGATGGGAAACTGGAATCTAAATACAGTTATATCAAATTGAAAATAACTTTTGTTTGCTCTACACGTACGAGAAAACCCTCAGCAATTTTTGCTTCCAAAATAGGCAGAATTCTATTACAATTCAGTTGGAGGAAGGGTCCACTCTAGCCACTCAGAAATGTACAAATACATGTGGCTAACAGCAATTGGAGGAAACCTATATACAAAATAACATGGAACCTTTGATCCCTGTATTTGCAACAGTTAACTGGTATAAGAAAATATCAATTGTAGTAAATGCATAGAGAGTCAAAACAGAGAAAGTACACTATAGGGACATGACCTTAACGTGTTTAACAATAACCTAGAAAATTCAAATTTAATTCTGTTGCAGATCAAGACTCTAACGCACACAGAAAGACCACTCATCTTCTTATAAAACAAGGTCATTCTATTAGGGAAAGTCCGATGGTCTACAACGGACTTTGTTATTTTCAATAGGACATTAGTCTAGCAATCAACAATGCAGTCACACTAAAATACCTTGATGCCTCTCTCCTTTTGTTACAGACAAAGGTTGCACCGAAACCCTTTCAATAGCAGCCCCATTTTCAATTCAACCTTTTCCTTTCCCTACAAAACAGGACTCTACCCCTCTGAAAGCCATCAAACCCACTGTTCTGATTTGGAACATTCACCGGATCCATATTTGTCGCTTGAATGCATTTATACCTAGACTTCTCTGGGTATGCTGCCCAAATGCAAAAGTCCTCTAAAAATCAAAAACAAATAAATACACAAAGCCATCATGGGTGTTACAAAACACACTTGCCTTAGTATTCTTTTTTCAGGTTTAGTGAAAGGAATAGTAAAGAGACATGAATTTGTGATCCAGCTCCCACATCTTTTCTTCATTATCACAATGCCCTCAGTCATATCTCCGCTGCCCACGTAGCTTAGTCCTAAACCCTAATAAGCCCGATTTCACTCAACTGACCTACTACCCATAAAAAGTCTTAAAACTCAGCAGTTTGAACTAAAGCGAACTGGTTATATAAGTGCAGCCCAAGCCCCAAAATAAAATAAAAACAAACGAAACAAGAACAGGTGACTGAGAGATTTGCATTTGGTTTGCCATGTTGCTTCTACTCAAAGGCTGAAAATTCTTCGCCTTGCGTATTTAAATATGCATCAGCTCAGAAGAAGTTACACAATGTTTCCATCAGCAGAAGATGTGGCACTTAGAGAAAGCATCAGGAAAATAAAACTACAGACAAAATAGGGGGTATTTGCATATTTCACTTGAAATTAGGCGATGTTGCAGCATATTGGAAACTCATATGCATTGGATGTCAGCTGAGTTACTTTTCTTTCCCCCCAAGGTGACATTGGTGCTTGTCTTACCAAATATGATGCAACTGACAAGTGTTTTCATGTAAGGAAGATATATGCCTCCCATCACCTTGTCAAGCTGAGTGAAGGCAAACTCCAGCACATCCTTTCACAAGTGATTAGGTGGTCGGAGTCATTAAAAGTCATAAAGTTAGACTGCAGCAGTGTGCCATGCATATATATGAACTCATCCAAAGCTGTCCTCCTTGAAGCAGGTGATAGCTCTCAACTTTGCCTCTGACCGAGTCATAAATTCTTGGCTGAGCTTTCTTTCTCTTAGCATACCTTTGAAATTATACTGAACAGTTAGTGCTGCTTTGGCCAGTCTCATTGTCTCCTGCTTTCCCAACCAAGCCTCTAACTACTGGAGGTCCAAGCGTCGGATTTTGGTTCCCGAACACAAAATAAACGAGATTGTCATTAGTTTTTCTTCCACGGCACTTTTAACATTTTCAAAGTGCCTTACAAACTCTTGTCAATCAGCCTACTTTAAATTGTCTAAAAAGGCAACAATAAAGAGAGTGGGATTAACTGTTCTACAAAAAGAAGAAATTAAGGCACAGAGAGCCGAAGTGACATGGCCAAGAGTGCACCAGGATGGCTAATCAGGAGCTCAGAACAAAGTCTAACTTCTTAAGTTATAAGCTTTTACAGGTTTCCCACTTTCAGTCTCATCGTTTCCCAGGAAATAAATCTGATGTGCTATAAAATAGAAATACATATGTTGCACCTGAAATGATAAGAATTTAAAATTTTGTAAATGTACCATTGAAATGGATCATGAATTCCACTTTAAAAAAAATCTGTCCTAAAGAATCAATTAGGTGTATGAGCAAAAATGTATGCACAAGATGTTCAATACATCATTATTTATAATAATTAACACCTGCAAATAATCCAGATGTGCCAAAATAGGGAATTCTTGAGGTTCTATGATGAAATAGTATAAATCCAAGACATATTTTTGAAGAACTTTTAATGCTAAGGGAAATAATCATGATATAATGTTTGTGAGAAAAGCGAACTATAATACTTAAGGATCTCAACTGTAATAAATATAAAAATATACAGGCGAAAAGGACTAGAAAAAAACAATCCTAACAATATTTACCTCTATGTTTAGGGATTGTAGGCAATTTGAATTTTCTTTTTTAGAACTTGTGTAGATTTTCCAAATTTTCTACAATGAGTTGTCACTTTTATAATTAGAAAAAGAAAAGAAAACATTTACGTTTCTGAGTGGATGCTTAAGAAGGTACCACTATAGGCTTCTTGCAAATCATTTCAACACAGACTACTCAGTATTAAGCACTCTAAATGTTTTCTAAAACTCATCACAGCACTGTACTCACTCAGAATGTAGTCAATGCTTGCCCCTGAGTGCATGAGCTCTGTCTTCTTACGGATCTGATAGAGTAGCCAATGTACTTTTAAGGCATGGTACCTGAGTGGATCCTGATGGCCACCGTGCTTTTCCTATAAGAATTTCATTTCCCTATCAATGCCTGTAAGTGTGCTCATCCAGCGTAGACTGGACGCAGTCATGACTGAATAGTGTGGTGAGGAAGGAGAAGTTGTAAGACTCACTCTCCAACTTTAATAAAATAATTTTGGGTTTTGAGCACTGCAGCAATGAAGAACAACTTCTCCTGAGCTAATCAGTGAGACATAAATCAACTCATTTCAGCCTACATAAAGGTCCTTAAAAGAAGTTTTTAACCATCAGACATTTTAAAAGATAAAAAGACAAGACTGAGATGCATGTGCCCTGGGTAATTTCTTATATTTCATTTTCTATTGTTCTGGGCCACCAACAAAACATAAAAAGGCCCATGGTATTGACCCTGTTAATACGATAAAAACAGAAAATTCTATATGCATACCAAGTAGAACATACATTTGTAAGAACTCGATTCTTTTCACCAAACATATGGATGTAATTTTCAAGTCTGACGTTGCCATTATTACATGGAGCAATTAGTTGTTGAAGTACATTTCTTGCTCATGATTCTATAGCTGAAATCTTTTAAGTATTCAAGCATATCAAACACGTGGCTGAGAAACTTTTAGAAGAGACTAGGTTAGAGAAAAAGGAGGCTGGGGCAAAAGTAGTTATAAGCTCTTTGCATCAGGTCAATAGCTCTTCTTCCCTGGGCTCTCCTAGGAAGAAGCCCTCTGGTAGCTACACTTACCCAGCAGGAAGCCATTTTGATATCCTGCTACACACATATTCTGCTCCTACATTCTCTTTTAGAAAAGACAAAGAACCAGAAGCCAGTCAGAAGCTTTGCTGCTAGTTCTCATAAAATCTCAACATTTAACCTCTACAAAAATAACTTATTTTTTTTTAAATTGCTATTAACAAAAAGCCTTTCCCTGACTTCTTACTATAAAGGCTATATTCAAATCCAGCCCATAGGAAGGTTCTGAGAATCTGCCTTCTCTTGTCCCTATTCATTCACTTTGAATCACAAGGCTAATAAATAGTGAGATCAATAGAAGCTGAGCTTCAGGAAATGAAAAAAGAAAAAAGAAAATTCTTAGATAATCAAAAAGATGGACAAGCAATCCCTGAAATATTCAAGTGAGTAATGCAGTTAATGGTTCTGGTTAAGAACAGTTAGAACAAAGACTTTTCCTTAATTTAATTTTTGTACTATTTTCCTCATTTAAAAACCAATAAATACTCAAGGCAGAAAAAGTTGTAAATAAACATATAATGAAAGAAATAAAATTTTCCCACATACTACCAAGTAATGACTAATATCAGGAGTTGGTTATTCCTTTGAGTTTTATATATAAATAGGACTCTAATGCATAAATATATTTCATCATATATGTGTCACAATTTATTTAATCTTTCTCAACTGCTGGACACATACAGGGTATCTAACATTTCACTATTATTAACTCTGACATGAACAACCCTGAAATATAAATCTTTCTGCATATTTGTGATTTCTTTTCTCTTTAGAGTAAATTCAAAACAGTGAAATTACTGAGTTCAAAGAGTATGAGCTTTTGAAGGCTTTTAAAATACATTGCTGAATGGCCTTCCATAAATTTTGTACCAATTTACACTCCCAAGAGAAATGTTTGTGAAAATGTCTTTCAAAATAGTCCTGCTAGTCTTCTCTTTGTCTTAAAACAATAGGTTAGCTGTGGGAAAAGGTACAATAAAAACTGAAAGAGCATTCTATCTGTATAGAAATTATATGCCTTCTCATGCACTCAGAGAGAGTACATATGTGTATAGCGAGGAAAATATTCACCTCAAATGACTGCACCATACAAGGCAGAAAAATATCGCTGGCCACACACATCCACTTATTTCTACCTGAATGAAGCACAAAGTAATGCAATTTGAATTTATTGCATCACTAGCCTACCGAGTTTTAAAACCCTATTATTTGCACTATTCTGAATGACCTGAAAGATCTAACAAGGTAGAGGCATTAACAAATTCTGTGTTTATTGCATCATACACCTAAAATATACTTAGCCAACCTAGTAAAAGCAGGATTTAAAGGGGTGAAAGGACAGGCTCACTGGTCGGAGTGAGAGCAGACACTCATGTCCCACAGAGCAAGGTTTCTGTGTGTCAAACATCATCAAAGAATTAGTGGGAGCCAAAATGTTAGGATTTAATGTCACAGGAGAGGAAATTTGGAGAGAATAACAAATGAGAAAGCCATGAAAAAAAGGGGGAGGGCAAGGAGTCAAGGTCACCTCAGAGCATCTTCCCAACCTTCCCAAGACAAGAAAAATAGATGAGCTCTCCCTGGGTGAGGTTCCTAATCCAAAATACCCCCCCACATTATGCCCTTGCTCCCAGACTCCTCAGGAAGGTTTTAGGGTGGAATTGAGCTGTGGTTATGGAGGGGGAGTGGCCGCTGCTGCTGCTGTGGTCCCTGCCAGTCTCCCCAGAAGGTTCAACAGTAACCTACAGATCCACAGCATTTATATTCTTTCTCTCACTGTCTAGGTGGTCAGTGCTGCCCCTAGGCAACATCTAGGTCATTCTCGGTTACAAAGCTGAAAGAATGCATCACGGATGTGTAACTCACCGCAATGAACAAGGACACTTCAGTACCTCTGAAGGTCAGATACCTTTGGGAAGATCTCTAATACACGATTTTATTATCTAGAGCATAAATACGAATTGCCTTATGGAATCAATGACATCCAAGTGATGAACAAAACACTAGGATTGGTTTGGGGGCCCCTCATCATCAACAGAAATGCTCCAAAATGAGATGACCTGTTTATTGACCCACAAAATGTAAAAACTACACTAGAACATTTCTAAAACTTCTGGAGGTTGATTAAAACCTTTTAGCTGGATGTTTCTGAGAGACTACAAAGAATTACTACATATGTCTTAAATTTAAAAAGACCATCATGGTCTAAAACAGCAAACAATAGAATGGCCTAATCCTGGCATTCAGGCAATGAGTAATGAGAAGCAAGTTCCCTCTTGCACCAGCGTCTGTCTGTCCGAATCACTCCCATTTTACTTCTTTCCTCTCAGTCTGCTTGACCCAGTAACTCAAGGCTAATATTCTCTTTCCAGCTGGAAGTCCATCCCATGTTCTAGAGACCCTAAGTCACCAGCAAAACCATGCATGTGAGGAAGACACTACCCAAATTCAACCCAACAACCCAAATCTTATGTGAGACTCAAGTTGGGCTAAAAATTGAAGCAAATGTTTGAGGCGGTCTGTGGATGGAGGACTGACCCTTAGTTGCAGTCTTTCCAAAGAGGGCAATTTTCCAACACAAAATTCAACTACACTTCAAGCACATTCTTGGAGTGAATCATCATCGAAATGTATTTATAGGGAACAGTCGCTTTCGTGCAGCAAGAGATTTTTTTTTTCAGTTTACAAATCCTATCACCCACCACATGAATTATATATAAGACAGGATGCTCACTACATCTCTTTTAAAGTGGCTCCTGCATCAGAATATTGCTCAAAAGCACATTTCCTTCTGGCCTTTCTTTGATTAAATACTAAGGGAACAATCTTAGCAAAATGGAATTTGTTCTAAACAATAGTGACTCTTGATTGAAATCAGATCTTTAAACTTCAATAATAACTCATACCTGAGTGGTTGTCGCTCCTTGGCTCCATCATTCAAATGTTTCGGCTGCCCTGAGAACCCCATTCCATTTTAAGAGCATGTTGTATTGACTCTGATATTTGTACTTAACCATTGTCATTTTGGAAAACTTTCTCCATCTTCTGGCCAAGGTTCCTTTAGAAAAACCCTGTTATTTCCATTCTAGAAGCTACTTTGAACCATCTTAAGGGGAAATATATTCATTTTCCTGTGACTTTCACTCTAAAGGTTCCAAATTTTCTACTAAAAGATGTCTTCAGAGAAATCAAGTGGTCTGTATTTTTTAAAAACAACCCCTACTTATTTTCACACTCAAAAAAATGGCATAACCTTTCCACTTTATGAATTAAAACTAGAAAAAAAATCCCTATTTATTAGGGCTTGTACTGCCAATAAAGTCCTCTTCAACTAAATGTGTATTTAAGCTATCCTCACATACAGCAAATCGAGTTGCAGCAAATAAATAATACAGACTCTATTTTCATAAGCAAAAATTGATTTTCACTGAGTTCTTCAACAGTGCCTGAAAATATAAGTGTGCTATTTAAAGAGCTTGTGAAATTTCAGGAATGTCATATATTGGTAAACAATTCAGAACGACATGTGTAAAGAGGCAATTAATTTGTTGAGCTAATGAAAAACAGTTTCTTCTACAGTTATTTTTGTCTCCAAGCCAATTCTGGGGTGATCTTTCCTGAATTCAGAAAAGCACTCGCAGTTTTGTCCCAATGGTACAGTCATGAGTGAGGTCCCATTTCTTAATTCCTGCATCCCGCTTAACTTTCAACATCTGGCCAATAGGCAGATGCTCAGACAATAAACTTGCCCCGTGCAGGGGCTATGACAAAGGAAAGAGGGAGCGCCTAAGTGGGACAATGTTGCAAAAGGGCACCAGCTTCCCTGCTCACCCTCCCTTGTCAGAGTAAGTCCGTCCACACTGGCCTGAAGCAACTTCAGGACAAGCGGTTAGGGCAAGATACTTCCCTTCACGTCAACGGATTTTTTTTCCAGATTTGCATTTTATGTAAAAATCCAGGTTTTATTTTTACTTATTCTTACATTGGCAGGAGCTGATGCCAAGAACTTATAAACAAACAGTAACTTTTGTTCTCTACCTCCTAGCTGAACAAAAACACACACCATGTAGCATTATCATTAGGCAAGATTTGCTTTTTTACATTTCACACAAGAATCCAATATTATCCTTTCTTGAACAAAATGCCCAGATTACTAAGAAAACTATCTTTGGTGAAAGTGTTTAATAGGCACATTTTATTTAAATAAATCTTCCAGGAGGAAATGGGAGAATTCACTGCTTTCACTTAGAAGAAGACTCTGTAAGTAGTTATCTGTCAAATTTCTCTGTGCAGCTCACCAACATTTCCTTACTGGAAACATCAACATTCCCCATCACAGTTTCCAAAATGACTTTAAAGTCTCAAAATTCTGTATCTCCTTTGGCTTCCTTCTCTCCTGATTCCGCCCAGGCTGTATTAATGGTTTGCTTCATGTCATCATCCCCATCTTCATGAATTTCCTTTAGAACATTCATCAATTCCTCACTAGGATCCATTTCAGTGTCGTGGGAGGGCTTTTCCTTCTCTTTGCATTCTTTTTCAACGTGAGTCCGGTAGTCCCACCATGTGTTTTCTGCCTTCTTTCTATGTAAGATAAGAACTGTATGTGTCTTGACTTTTTTTGAACCACCTTCCACAGAGATGGGTTTCAAGAGATTGTTCACAATCATGGAGTAACTCTTCCCATTTAGATTCTTTACCAAAAGATCAAATGACCTCTCTCTGAAACTCACCTGCACGTTCTCAGTGGGGACTTGATGAACTCCAGTTAAGGTAACAGAGATTTTCGCAAACTTGTCTGACTGATCCCATCCGTAATTACTGATTTTCACTGTATATCCCATGGTAATGAGAGCAACCACAGCAGCTGGCTTTTCATTTTCCAAGAGTTCTGCTTTTCTCTCTTATTTCTACTGCATCTTCTTCTTGATTTCTGTCACAATCTTAGATTTTTCAGCTGGCCAAAAGGCCCAGTGGCCTTTTCCAGCAGCAACTTTACCCTTCTAGATCCTTCCATAACGCTTCTAAAGCTGAGGCCATGGTCAGGCTGGGTCAGGCAAGACCCAAACTGCAGCCACACAGGGGAGAACAAGAAACACTGCACCAAGTGCACTCACCTGGATACAGAGCCCACCGACACGAGTTGCAGTCCACTTCAACGAATTTTGTTAAAGCGGTCCAGAGCAACCTCAAAGTTTTTAGTCTTCACTGCAACTAGTGATTCTGGAAATTCCTTATAAGGACACATTGACTCTATAAAGCCAGGTCATAATGACCACAGCCATCTTCCTTCTAGAAATCTCTGCTGTCTCCTCTGCTAATCTCACTGCAGCACCTCACATGCTCTGTCAGGGGGTCAGGGACAGCTAACCATGCTTCAGGTATATGAAGGCCCAGATGCAAAGACATATACGGAGGCAGAGCCTCGGTTTCATTCAGTAAACCAGCTCAACCAAATTATCGTAACTAACTATAGTAACAACTGACTTTCAATTCTAGGTCCTCTGGTCATGTCTTCAGATGCTTGCCCGGGCCCTTCCATGCATCCTAGCACAGAATATTAAGGACTCAGGCTTGAATCAAGAAACCAGTATCCAACTCCCAGCTTCATCACCTAGTCACAAGCTATTATATTAACCATATCTCTATTTCCTGCATTCTGAGGCTCTGACATCTGGGGCCCTGATGACCATGAAGAGACCGTCCCTCCCATGGTTAGCCAATTCCTAGAGAGAGTAAACAACTGCATGCTTTTCAAATGCAAGCCAACCGTCCAGAGTCTGCACCCTTAAGCACCTCCTTTACTGGGCTCTCACACTCCAGGCCACTCTCTGCCTGCCCTAAACAGCCCAGAGCCAGGAACCAAGGCAAATCGGAACAGCACACAAACTCCAAAGCCCACTAGAACTACTCAAACTGGCCAGTCCTTAACCTGCTTCCCTGCCTCTCTTGTTCCTTTCATGGAAATCACAGTAAAGGCTCTTGCCTACAGTTTCCTCCTCCCCCTCTGTCTCCTGACTGACTCTGGTGCTTCCCCATGTGCTCCCACCACCTCATCCCCACCAGGCCCTGGTGTTGTATGCCCCTTCTCTTGGAATCTGTTGAGTGTGACAAACTATCTTTTCAACAGCAATCATGTTCTGATTTATTGGCCTCACCATATTTTAATAATAATAAAACAGCTGTGTGACCTTGGAAAAAAGACAGAACCTCTGCTTCCATTTGTTCATCAGTAAAAAGAGGATAATATTTCCTCTCCACAGCGTTCTTGTGAAGACAACTAAAATAATAGTATATAGTAAGTGCTCAATAAATACTGAAGTTCCAAATGAACAGATTTTTAAAAAGTAAGATTTAGAGATAACTCATTAAAGGCTACATGGCTAGGAAGATGTAGAATGTAAATGTCACCCAGATTTTTCTCACTTTAAACCCCCTTCTTTTTTAACTTCACGGTACCTTCCGCAGTTAAGCACAGACCCTCCTATTGCACTCGAACCTTTTTCATAGTAGTGAACACATATTGGATGATAATTCTGTACAAGTACATCACCAGGACCTCATGTGATCAATGAGTTGTTTGAAAGAAGGATAAGGAGAGGGAACAAAGGAGAGAAGGAGGGAGGAAGGCATACAGGGAGGGAGGGAGGGAAGGAAGAGAAGAAGGGAGGGAGGGAGAATCCTTTCTATCTTAGGAATACAAATAAGAATTATTTCTCTCCTGGTACCTTTCTTTCTTTCTGGGCCCCCAGTCTACCTTTGAATAGAGGTAAAACAGCTTTAACCCTAACTATAAAAATCACCAACCTGGAACCACACACCCAGTTACATAAATTTCCCTTTATCAGTCTCTCTCTTTTATAGACCCAAAACTTCTAATAATTTCTGCCAAATTTCCTCCTCTCATAATCTCAACCTTCAAGATGTTTTTAAAATACCACTCTCTGGACCCATTCAAGGTCAGTTCTGAATTCCTCATGCCTGCAAAAGCTTGTATATACTGATCACTTCTTTCCTTCTCCTCCCCATCTCCTGTGTCACATGCCTGGGCTTCCCAACTTCGAGTGGCCCAGAGACATCAAGTTAACATTTCATAGCCTCACATAGAACAAATATTAGCAATATAAAGCTCTGTTTGATCACTCTAGACCCAAATTAGCAAGTAGTATTCTCAAAACTACCTGTAACTTAAAGACAGTGGTTTTTTGACAAAGAGGCAACCCGCAGAATGGGAGAAGATATCTGCAAATGAAACTACAGATAAAAGGCTAGTATCCAAGATCTATAAAGAACTTCTCAAGCTCAATACATGAGAAACAAATAATCAAATCAAAAAATGGGCAGAAGATATGAACAGACACTTTTCCAATGAAGACATACAAATGGCTAACATACACATGAAAAAATGTTCAGAACAATTAGCCATCAGGGAAATTCAAGTCAAAACCACATAAAGATACCACCTTATGCCAGTCAGAATGGCAAAAATTGACAAGGCAAGAAACAACAAATGTCGGAGAGGATGTGGAGAAAGGGGAACCCTCTTAAACTGCTGGTGGGAATGCAAGTTGGTACAGCCACCTTGGAAAACAGTGTGGAGGTCCCTCAAAAAGTTAAAAATAGAGCTACCCTATGACCCAGCAATTGCACCACTGGGTATTTACCCCAAAGATACAGACGTAGTGAAGAGAAGGCCATATGCACCCCAATGTTCATAGCAGCATTGTCCACATACCTAAACTCTGGAAGGAGCCGAGATGCCCTTCAACTGATCACTGGATTAAGAAGATGTGGTCTATATATACAATGGAATATTACTCAGCCATCAGAAAGAACAATTACCCAACATTTGCAGCAACATGGATGGGACTGGAGGAGATTATGCTAAGTGAAATAAGTCAAGCAGAGAAACACAATTATCATATGGTCTCACTCATTTATGGAACATAAGGAACAGTAGGGAGATTAGTAGGAGAAGGAAGGGAAGAATGAAGGGGGTAAACAGAAGGGGGAATGAACCATGAGAGACTATGGAGTCTGGGAAATAAACTGGGGGTTTCAGAGGGAAGGGGGTGGGGGATTGGGCCAGGCAGGTGATGGGTATTAAGGAGGGCATGTATTGCATGGAGCACTGGGTGTTATTACACAAACAATGAATCATGGAACACTACATCAAAAACTAATGATGTACTGTATGGTGACTAACATAACATAATAAAAATTTTTTTTTAAAAAGGGTGGTTTTTTGGTTTGGTTGGTTGGTTGGTTTTGTTTTTTTAACTTTGGGCAGAAGTTGCAAACTTAAGTGCCTCTAGGAGGAGCAGAAAAGTGTCCTGAAAATGAGTGAAACTGGCCAGGTGAGGGCTGGAAGACAGAGCACATGGCCTCCAAGCAGTCAGGCAGCCCCCACTGGCTGCTTCACGCTGGGAGAGCCCATCTGGTCAGAGATCACACATTTTCAAGGAAAGCTAAAAAATCTGTATTTTTAAGTGAAGAAACTCCTTATATTTAAAGTTTGCCAACTAATTCTCTTTTTTAAAACACCAAATGAAAAGAATTTTGTGTGAGTTTAAGTCTGAAGATCTCTACATTAAGATTTTTTCCCTAAGGTATTTTACACATATTTTCAAATACATATGAAGACAGCACAACATTTATCCTGAGGAAGACCTACATGAAAGAAAGTTCATTTTATTGGAATGGAATGGAATGGAATGTTTAAAAAGTCATAAAATTTTACAATCTAAGTGAAGTGAATTATATTAGGTGGAGAAAAAAAGAGACTATAAATGTTGGTTTTTCACCTTCTTAAACATCTCTCATCCATTGCCTTGATGTGCCCATTGCCACCAGTCTTGTCCACGCTACCAGTATAACTTTCCTGGAATAGTGCCCTAGCCCTCCAAGTGGGAGGCAGCATGCACAGAGTAGTCTGCTTTGTTTTATTTTTTAAGGGACAATTTCAACCACATCCACCCTAGCATGATATAATTTAACTAAGTGCGTGTGCCCTACTAATTTTCATCCTTTATGCTGACACTATTTAGAACTCTTAAGTTGAGGAGTCTAATTGTAACAAAAAATAAAAACTCAAAAATCTAATTTTTCTCTCTCAAAATTCATGTGTGCATACATACATAAAATAATACAAAACACAGAGTATCAACCAGCCAAAATTAAACAAAAAGGCCAAAATTCATTTTCAACAATTAAAATCAATTCAGACTTAGACCTCAGAGTCACACTTAGAATGCCACAATTTCCCACAATTCATGGTGAAAGTAAAATCTTGGCAGGGCTCTGGCTCATTGCTAAAGTACTGGACCCAGGATTTGATATCTCCTTTCAATTAACAATAATGTAATTTCTAATTTTTATTCAATTTATAGCCCATAAAATCCTGGCCTGCTAATGGAAAAATAGGATTTGAAACAGGAATTTCATTATACTCTTGGTCAGGTCATGGTTCCTCTGAATATGTTTCCTCTGAATAAAACAATGTATCAAACTGGGTCAAATACTATTAAATCTAAACTTTGCCATGTTTTTTTAGGTATGAAGCATTTACTAAATTTTAATTCATTGCTACTACACTGTTCAGTTTTCTTAAAACAATGAGAACAAAAGGCAGCAAAATTTTAATATAATTTTTACTTCTGTTTATGTTTTTAACCTCTATCAGCCTTTGAGAAAACAAATTTTCTTTTCTGCAGACTTTGTCTTTTAAAACTAAAAGGTTCTAGTTTTAGATTATATGCATAGCTCTACTACCATTATGATTTCTTAACGTACAGAAACCAGAACTCATGAAATAGTCCAGACATTCATTCACTTTATTTTTGAAAACTAAATAAAAATGTTCAATTTTTTCTCAGTGGTATTCTACATCTTATTGGTCATTATGGACATAGCACACATTTCCCGATAACTGCATTTTTCTGACTCCTTAACTTAAAGAATCAGCTGAAAAAAATTTAATCTTAGGGAATGTAATATAGTATACATAGGTTTTCAAATGAACACCAATTGGAGGATATTATATAGTCTACATGATAGGATCTTTGGAAGGATGATGTCAGCAAAAATAGCAGAGTTAGCGCCTCACAAAATTCTCTTCCCCATAAAAGCAATGATAAAAGGAGCAAAATCTATCAGAATTAACTTTTTCAGAACTCTGGAAATTAAACAAAGGTTTATAGCAATCTAGGGAGCATTTATTCAAGAAAAAAACACTGAATTTTGGTTTAAAAAAAAAAGAGCATGCTTTGCAGCATTTTCTCATGTCCTATTCTGATCTTCCACTCTATAGCTCTGAGACAGCTTTAAAAACCAAAGCCTGCGATCACAGTGAAAACCAACAACCTGCAATCACACTAAAAACCAATAGCTTGATAGCCACCAGAGGGGGAAAATGAGAGTGCAACTCCTTTAAAGCCTCATTTCCAGAGCACTGTTATTATTTGCCCTGTCTTATAGTTCCATGGAAAACTCCACACTCAAGGTTGTGTTTTTTTGCCTGACTTTGAGCTCACTCAGTGCAAAAACTATTTCCCCAGGAGCATTTGTCAAAAACAAGGGCAATTAACTTCATGGCTGTATGAGGGGTAGATAACAGTTTGAATAAACAAAATGAAAGGGTAGGGAACAAGATGCCCACAGGGGCATTGAAAATCTCCCAACATATTTCTGGGAATCTAGAAGCCCACATGATGTGTAGGACTATGTAGATGTCCAGGGCTGTACACATGCTCAGGAAAGATCTGAGAAGGCCCTAAGTTCTCACAGCAGGCTGACTTTAAGACTCTGCAAAATTAAGAAGACAAAGTTATTAACTGCATAACTGAGTGTTGAAGATTTGCCCCAATATATACAGAGCACTCTTAAGCAAGGCAGAGAAACACTGAATCTACTAGGTGTTTAAGAAAATTTCTGTCCAAACATTAGCTGACTACTTAGGTAACCAAACAGAGACTCTAGTGACAATACATGGGAAAAAAAATACAGATTTCACAGAATTAGCTCAGAAAAGACGCAGGAAAACAAACAACAACCATGGGAAGGGAGAAGAGTCTGATTTCTAGAGTTGCCACGTTATATTATTTAAGATGTCCAGTTTGGGGGGTACCTGGTTGGTTCCATCAATAGAGCATGCAACTCTTGATCTCAGGGATGTAAGTTCAAGCCCCATATTCAGTGTAGAGATTACTTAAAAATAAAATATTTTTTTTAAGTGTCCAGTTTTCAAAACAATTTCTAGATGTGAAAAGAAACAAGAAAACACGGCCTATCCACAAGAAAAGAAGCATTCAACAAAAAAACTGCCCTGAGGAAGACCAGACACTGGAGCTACTAGACAAAGACTTTGAAGAAGTTATTCTAATTTTGTTCATATATATAAAGAAAACTATGACTACAGAACAAAGTATAAGAATGATAAGTCACCAAATAATAAAAAGTAAAAAGACAGAAATTACTTAAAACATACACACACAGAAATTCTGGAGTTAAGAATACAATAACTGAAATGAAATGTTTACTAATGGGACTGCAATTCTGACCAAGGAGGAAGAAAGAATCAACACACTTGAAGATAGTTGACTGAGATTATTCAGTATGAGGAACAGGAAGAAAATGAATGAGAAAAAAAAAAAAAAAGAACAGAGCCTCAAAGACCTAGCAGACAATATCAAGTGTACCATTATATACATATTAGGAGGCCAAGAAGGAAAAAAGAAAAAGAAAGGGGAAAGATTATTTGAAAAAATAATGATTCAAAATCTCCTAAATATAATGGAAAAAAATAAGGCTACACTTACAAAATCTCAATGAAATCCAAGCAAGATAATCTCAAAAAGAGCCATGCCTACACATATCACAATCAAATCATTGAGAAAGAAAGATAAAGAAAGAGAAAATCTTGAAAACAGCAAGAGCAAAGTGACTCATCACATACAAGCAATCCCCATAAGATTAAAAGCCAATTTCTCATCAGAAACCATAAAGACCAGAAGGCAGTGGGAATGACATATTAAAAGTGCTTAAAGAAAGAATAGCAACCAAGAATTCTATACCCAGCAAAACTATCCTTCAAAACTAAAGGAGATATTATAACATTTCTAGGTGAAGAAAAGTTAAAAGAATTCATTACTTGCAAACCTGTCTTACAAGAAATACTAATGAGAGTCTTCCAGGCTGAAATGAAGCACCATTAGAAAGTACTCAAGTCCACATGAAGAAAGAGAGAGCACTGGAAAAGGTAATTGCATAGAAAAATATAAAAGACAGTATAATTTTTTGTTGTTTTAAACTTTTTTTCTAATATATGATTTAAAAGATAACTGCATAAATCAACAATTATAAATCTGTAAGGGGCACACAATGTATAAACATGTAATCTGGATAATGATAACAGTACAAATGAAGGGAAGGAATGAGAATTACATGGGAACAAAGTTCTGACATGCTATTGTAATTAAGCTGGTATTGATTCAAACTAGATCGTTAAAAGCGAATATGTTAATTGTAATTCTCAGGGAGATATGGAAGAAACTAACTCAAAAAACAGTAAAATAAATGACAAGAGAATTAAAATGGTACACTAGAAAATACCTATTTAACCAAGAGGCAGTAATGTAGAAATAAAGGAATAAAAAAAGGCATGAGACATTAGAAAATAGCAAAATAGCAGATGTAAATCCTACCTTCTTAGTCCATACAATGAAATGTTATTTAGCCATAAAAAGGAATGAAGTACTAATTCAGATACAACATGGATGAATCCTGAAAACATTATACCAAGCGAAAGAAGCCTCAAGAGGTCACCTGTTTTTATTTTATTTATGTGAAATATCCAGGATAGTCAAATCCATAGAAACAGAAAGTAGAAGTGGTGCTAAGGTCTGAAGGTTTGCGTCCTCCCCCCAAACTTACATCAAAATCCAAAACCCCAAGGTGATAGTATTAGGAAGTGGGAAGTGGGACCTCTAGGAGGTAACTAGGTGATAAGGGCAGAGCTTTCATGAACAGGATCAGTGCTCTCATAAAAGTGACCCCACAAAGCTAGCTTTGCCATGTAAGGATAAAACAAGAAGTCAGAGATGCCTGTGAACTGAGAAGGGTCCTCACCCAACCATGCTGGCATCCTGATCTAGGACCTCCAGATGCCGAAACTGTGAGAAACAAATGTTTGTTGTTCAAAAGCCACCCGGTCTATGATATTTTGTTAAATCAGCCCTAACAGACTAAGACAAGTGGGAAGTGACTTCTACTAGGTACACAATTTCTTTTGGGGATGATTAAGTGTTCTGGAATTAGATGGTACTGATGGTTGTACAAATTTATGAATATAATAAAATGATGAATTTTATGATATGTAAATTATATCTCAATTTTTTTTAAATACTTAAGAATCAGAGACTATTTTATTAGCCCTCAGAGCACCTACCTCAGGATGCAATCAATGAGCACTGAATAACAGACAACTGAAGGACAATGCTAATGGTAGGGCATGGCCTACACCAAATCTTTAAAAAGGAGAGTTGGAAACTCGGACTTGATCAATAGTTCTGCAACCCTTTTTTTAGAGAGCATTCACTAATCTAAATAACACCTCTCAATTCTGTAGGCAGAAAAGGCTTTGGTGTAGAGATATCAACCATTAACCGCATTTTCATGAGTACTCATCACTTTTTTTTCTTTTTTTTTTTTTTTTTTAAAGATTTTATTTATTTATGACAGAGATAGAGACAGCCAGAGAGAGAGGGAACACAAGCAGAGGGAGTGGGAGAGGAAGAAGCAGGCTCACAGCAGAGGAGCCCGATGTGGGGCTCGATCCCATAACGCCGGGATCACGCCCTGAGCCGAAGGCAGACGCTTAACCGCTGTGCCACCCAGGCACCCCATCACTTTTTTTTCTTTACTACGTTTCCTGTCATCATACTAGGAAAAAGCGATATCCATGTAATTAACCCATCCCACACCCTAGCCTCTGATTTCATTAACTGCCTCAACTCCAATAATTTCCCAATAGCACTCCTCATGAGCCATCACCCACATATATATAGCAACACCCTGAAACTTGTTTTTACCTAAAACTGCCCCATCACAAAAATATGTATTGTAAACATCTCTTTTCCTGACCATAATCTCCTAATTTTCACGTTCTCTTCCTCTGCATGCTCACTTTACTTGTTTACCTACCTCAAAATATTCAACATATTTCTATGTTTTATCCCATTCTATTAATCACTTATTTCGCCTAAAAAGATACCACTGTGGACAGAAAGTAATGAGAAGACAGGAGAGAGGTAGGAAATAGAATTTGGAAAGTCATGGAGAGATCCAGTTTCATAGGGACAATTGGACCTGGAAAGAAGTTGGGATTTTATGCTATTGAAACACTTTATTCTATCAAAATTTTATTAAAAGCCATTTAAACAGAAAAATGACAATCCGATTTTTAATTTTAAAAGCCTACTCTGGCTCTTGTAAAAGAAGAGTGTAAACAGGGAGGCAAATAAAGAGGATAGTACAGAAATCTGGGTAGGACATGAAAGCTATATGTGATGATAGCAAAAATGAAGAGAAATTAATAAATTTAACATACACCTTGGAGATACAATAAACAGGATGAATCAGATGCGGAGGATGACAGAAAAGTATGTATCCTTAATGATACCTTGAGTTTTTGCTTCTTCTTGGTGAATTGGCTATATTATCATTATATAATATCCTTTTCTGTCTCTGGTAATTTTCTTTGTTTTAAAATCAACTTTACTTGATATTAATACAAAGCTCACTTGAGCTTTCCTTTGATGCCTGCATGATATTTTTTCTATCTTTTTACCTTCAATCTGCCTATATGGTTATGATTGAAATGAACTTCTTATAAACAGAATATAGTTGGGTCATGTTTTTTAATCCAATCTACCAATCTCTGTCACTTAATTGACATACTGGACCATTTACATTTAATGTAATTATTGCTACGGCTTAAATCTATCACTTAAGTTTTTTTCTTTTTTGTTTTCCTCTGGTTTTTTTCTCTCCATTTTCTTTTTTCTACTTTGCTGTGGGCTACCTGAACATTTTTTAGAACCCATTTTGAATTACCAATAATTTTTTTACTATCTCTTTGTACAAATTTCAGTGGCTGCTCTAGCTAGCACATTATCAATCTAGCTATGTAATTATCCAGAGATATTATCTAGATATTACATTAATTTTATATGTATATCATTTTATATACATAATATTTACAATATACAAAATCACAATCTACGGGTACCATATTACTGTTTGTCTGAAGTATAGGTAACTAAACTTCCATTATGTCCCTTTACCACTCTCCACTTAGAATGTGAGTGTCCTATATAATTCTTCTACATTCATTTAGAACCACATGGGTGTTATAATTTTTGTTTCAACCATCATACATAATTTAGAAAATTTAAGAGAAGGGAAGCCTATTTTATTTACCCATATTTTAACTTAGTGTATTCTCACTTCCCGATTTTCTAAGGTCCCTTCTTTTATCATATCATTTCTATTTAGCAAACTTCCATTTTAGCATAGTTTTGCTAGTGACAAATTCTCTTAGTTTTCCTTCACCTGAGAATGTCTTGATTTCCACTTCATTCCTGAAAAATATTTGTGTGAAGTACAGAATTCTGGGTTGGGGGCGCCTGGGTGGCTCAGTAGGTTAAACATCCAACTCCTGATTTTGGCTCAGCTCATGATCTCAGAGTTGTGAAATCAAGCCCGAGTAGGGCTCTATGCTGGGCATGGAGCCTGCTTAAGATTCTCTCTCCCTCTCCCTCTGCTCCTTCTTTCTCCCCCACCCCTCCTCTCTCTCTCTCCCCGCCCCTCTCAGCATCTGATAATATTGTGCCACTTCCTTTTGGAATCCATTGGTAATAAACCCACAAATGTCTGAAATTTTTCTCTGGTGCTTTAAAATTTTTTCTTTTTAGTATTCAGAATTTTAAATATGATGTAACTTGTCAAGGATTTATTTAGGTTTACCTTGTTTGGAATTCATTTAGCTTCTCGAATCTGTATATTTGTATCTCTTGCCAAATTTGGGAAGTCTTCAGCCATTATGTCTTTGAATATTTTTCAACTCCACCCTCTCTCTCTTTTTCTTCTGGGACTCTGATGACAGAGATCTTTTCTTCTAGTCACATAGGTCCCTAAGGCTCCAGTCCTTCTTTTATTTTATTTTATTTTCTGGTCCTTTTTTAATAGTGTATTTTTTAATGATTTCTTTTATTATATTATGTTAGTCACCATGCAGTACATCCCTGGCTTCTGATGTAAAGCTCGATGATTCATTAGTTGCGTATAACACCCAGTGCACCATGCAATACGTGCCCTCCTTACTACCCATCACCGGTCTATCCCATTCCCCAACCCCCTCTCCTCTGAGGCCCCCAGTTTATTTCTCATAGTCCATAGTCTCTCATGTTTCATTCCCCCTTCTGATTACCCCCCTTTTCTTTATCCCTTTCTTCCCCTACCGATCATCCTAGTTCTTATGTTCCATAGATGAGAGAAATCATATGATAATTGTCTTTCTCTGCTTGACTTATTTCACTTAGCATTATCTCCTCCAGTGCCGTCCATGTTGCAGCAAATGTTGAGAATTCGTTCTTTCTGATAGCTGAGTAATATTCCATTGTATATATGGACCACAGCTTCTTAATCCAGTCATCTGTTGAAGGGCATCTCGGCTCCTTCCATGATTTGGCTATTGTGGACAATGCAGCTATGAACATTGGGGTGCATATGGCCCTTCTCTTTACTACGTCTGTATCTTTGGGGTAAACACCCAGTAGTGCAATGGCTGGGTCATAGGGTAGTTCAATTTTTAACTTTTTAAGGGACCTCCACACTGTTTTCCAGAGTGGCTGTACCAACTTGCATTCCCACCAACAATGTAGGAGGGATCCCCTTTCTCCACATCCTCTCCAACAATTGTTGTTTCTTGCCTTGTCTATCTTTGCCATTCTAACTGGCGTAAGGTGGTATCTCAGTGTGGTTTTGATTTGAATTTCCCTGATGGCTAATGATTTTGAACATTTTTTCATGTGTCTGTTAGCCATTTGTATGTCTTCATTGGAAAAGTGTCTGTTCATATCTTCTGCCCATTTTATGATTTGTTTATTTGTTTCTCGTGTATTGAGTTTGAGAAGTTCTTTGTAGATCTTGGATACCAGTCCTTTATCTGTGGTGTCCTTTGCAAATATATTCTCCCATTCCGTGGGCTGTCTCTTAGTTTTTTTGACTGTTTCCTTGGCTGTGCAGAAGCTCTTTATCCTGATAAAGTCCCATAAGTTCATTTTATCTTTTATTTCTCTTGCCTTTGGAGATGTGTCGTGAAAAAGGTTGCTCTGGCCGATGTCATAGAAGTTGTTGCCTATGTTCTCCTCTAGAATTTTGATGGATTCCTGTCTCACATTGAGGTCTTTCATCCATTTGGAGTTTATTTTTGTGTATGGTGTGAGAGAGTGGTCAAGTTTCATTCTTTTGCATGTAGCTGTCCAATTTTCCCAGCACCATTTATTGAAGAGACTGTCTTTTTTCCACCGGATGTTTTTTCCTGCTTTATCAAAGATTAGTTGCCCAAAGAGCCGAGGGTCCATTTCTGGGTTCTCTATTCTGTTCCATTGGTCGATGTGTCTGTTTTTGTGCCAGTACCATGCTGTCTTTGTGATCACAGCTTTGTAGTACAGCTCGAAATCCGGCATTGTGATGCCCCCAGCTTTGTTTTTCCTTTTCAACAGTTCCTTGGAGATTCGGGGCCTTTTCTGGTTCCATACAAATTTAAGGACTATTTGTTCCAGTTCTTTGAAAAATGTCCTCGGTATTTTGATCGGGATAGCATTGAAAGTGTAGATTGCTCTGGGTAGTATGGACATTTTAACTATGTTAATTCTTCCAATCCATGAGCATGGAATATTTTTCCATCTTTTTATGTCTTCCTCAATATCTTTCAAAAGTGATCTATAGTTTCTAGCATATAGGTCCTTTACGTCTCTGGTTAAGTTAATTCCAAGGTAACGCATGGTTTTTGGTGTTATTGTAAATGGGATGGATTCCCTAATTTCTCTTTCTTCAGTCTCGTTATTCGTGTATAGAAATGCAACTGATTTCTGGGCATTGATTTTGTATCCTGCCACCTTACTGAATTGTTCTATAACTTCTAATAGTTTGGGAGTGGATTCCTTTGGGTTTTCCATATAGAGTATCATGTCATCTGCAAAGAGAGACAGTTTGACTTCTTCTTTGCCGATTTGGATACCTTTGATCCCTTTTTGTCTTCTGATTGCTGTTGCAAGGACTTCTAGTACTATGTTGAATAATAGTGGCGAGAGTGGGCATCCTTGTCGTGTTCCTGATCTTAAGGGAAAGGCTTCCAGCTTTTCCCCATTGAGAATAATGCTTGCAGTAGGCTTTTCATAGATGGCTTTTATGAGATTGAGAAATGTACCCTCTATTCCTACACTCTGAAGGGTTTTAATCAGGAAAGGATGCTGTATTTTGTCAAATGCTTTTTCTGCATCAATTGAGAGGATCATATGGTTCTTGAGTCTTTTCTTGTTGATATGATGTATCACATTGATTGATTTGCGAGTGTTGAACCATGCTTGCATCCCAGGTATGAATCCCACTTGGTCATGATGGATAATCCTTTTAATGTACTGTTGGATTCTATTAGCAAGGATCTTGTTGAGGATTTTGGCATCCAATATTCATTAGAGAAATCGGTCTGTAATTCTCCTTTTTGAGGGGGTCTTTTCCTGGTTTGGGGATCAAGGTAATATTAGCCTCATAGAATGAGTTTGGTAGCTTTCCTTCTGTTTCTATTTTTTGAAATAGCTTTAGGAGAATAGGTATTAGCTCTTCTTTGAATGTTTGGTAGAATTCCCCAGGAAAACCGTCTGGGCCTGGAGTTTTATTAATAGTGTACTTTCTGTACCAGTCCAATCCCAAGAAGAATCCTCTTGGTTAGAACTTCCCCCAATGGGGGGGGGCAGGAAGAACCTAGTATCCTCTGCCACCAAGGACCCCTACAGCCCTAGCCACAGTTACTGCTGAAGACACCTACTTGACTACCAAGGACCCTTTCAGTTTGGGACATCTGTCAATCCCAGCTGATAGAGCTACATGGAGACAACAGCACTGAACCCCCACAACAGATCCAGAGACTCTGCACTCTACTGGCCTGCTTGTAGCAGCTCACAGGTGAAAGTCATTCCCCACCAAAGTCAGTTCAAAAAGGCTGGAAGACATGACTGTTCCCTCAAATAACCAGATATTAACACAAGGCCATTAGAAATGTGGAAAAGCAAGGAAATATCATACCACCAAAGGGACACGATAATTTTCCAGAAACTTACCCAAGGAAATGGAGATCTGCAAGTTACTTGAAAAAAAAATTCAAAATAATTATTATAAGGAACTCAGTTAAGATTCTGGAAATATAATGCATGAACAAAATGAGGAGTTCGACCAAGAAATTTTTTAATAATCATAAAATAGAACCAAACAGAAATTATGAAGCTGAAAAATACAATGAAAAATGTGATACAGAATGCCTTAGTTTGTTCAGACAACTATAACAAAACATTACAGACTGAATATCTTATTGATAACAGAAATTTATTTCTCCCATATCAGGAAGCTGAAAGTCCAGGATTAGAGTGTCATCATGGTTGGTTCTAGAGAAGGCTTTCTTCCTGGTTACAGACTGCTGACTTCTTGCTGTGTCTTCAAATGGTGGAAGGGGCAAGCTAATTCTCTGGATCCTCTTTTATAAGGGTATTGATTCCATTCCATGATGGTTTTACCCTCGTGATCTAATAACCTTTTTAAGATCCCACCTCATAATATCATCACACTGGGCACTAGGATCTCAACATATGAATGGGGGTAGGTGACAAACATTCAGACCATAGCAGAGAGCTTCAAAAGCAACTTGATCAAGCAGGAGAAAGAAAAAAACAAAGGCAATAAGCTCCTTGACATTGGTCTTGGCAATGATTTCTTAAATATGACACCAAAAACACAGGCAACAAAAGCAAAAATAAACTGGGACTACATCAAACTAAAAAGCTTCTGAACAAAGAGGAAACAATTAGAAGAGTGAAAAGGCAAGTGACAGAATGAGAGAAAATATTTGCAAACCATACATTTGATAAGGGGTTAAAATCCAAAATACGTAAAGAACTCATACAATTCAATTGCAAATAAATAAATAAATAACCCAATAAAAAAACGGACAAAGGACCTAAAAAGACATTTTTACCAAAGAAAATATATAAATGGTCAAAAGTATATTTGAAAAGATGCTCAATGTCACTAATAACCAGGAAAATACAAATCAAAACCACAAGAAAGATCACCTAATACCTATTAGAACAGCTATTATCAGACAACAGGTAAATGCTGGTGAGGATGTGGAGAAAAGAGAACCATTGTAACATGGTTAATGGGAATGTAAAGTTGTACAGCCTTTATAGAAAACAGCATGGAGGTTCCTCAAAAAATTAAAAATGAAAGCAGGATCCCAAGGAGATACTTCTACCTCCATGTCCATTGCAACATTATTTATAATAGTCAATGTGTGAAAACAAACTAAGTACCCATCAATGAATGAATGGATAAAGAATTCATGGCATACACACATACACACAAGAATGTTATTCATCCTCAAAAAAGAAGGAAATCCTGCAATTCACAACATGGATCAATTTGGAGGGCATTATGCTAAGTAAAATAAGCCAGACACAGAAAAATAAATATTTCATGATATCACTTTTATGAGGAATTTTTAAAAGTCAAACTTACAAGAACAGACAACTGAATGGTGGTTTCCAGGGTCTGGGAGCAGGAGGGACAAGGAGATGCTGGTCAAAGTTGGTTAAACTTTCAGTTATAAATGGAATAAGTTCTAGAGATCTAACATACATATGGTTAATAATAATGTGTTCTATACTTGAAATTGACTAAGAAAATACATCTTACTTGTTCTCATCACACACGAAAAAAAAGGTAACAATGTGAGATGATAAATAGGTTAATTAGCTTACTGTGGTAATCATTACCCAAGGTACTTATATCAAAACACCACACCACTTGTAGAAATATATTCTATTTCTAATTGTCAATCTTATCTCAATAAAACCAGAAAAAAAGTAAGGGGTTTTTTTTTCTGTTGTTCAGACGGGGCCATTTCTCTTTTTCTATCTTCCAGTTCATCGATTCTTTCCCCTGTCCCATCCATTCTGCTGTTGAATCCATCCACTGAACTTTTTATTTTGGTTACTGTATATTTCAGTTCTAAATTTCCTTTTGATTCTCTTTTATATCTTATATTTCCTTGCTGAGACCTTTCAGTTCTTTACTGAGGCTTTCTACATTTTCATTGGTTTCAAGAATGTTTGTAATTGCTTGCTTTAGCATTTTTATCATAGCTACTTTAAAAACTTTGTCAGGTATTCTAACATGTCTGTCACCTTGGCACTGACATCTATTATCTTTTTCAGTTTGAGAACTTCCTAGTTCTTGGTATAATGAGTGATTTTTGAATTAAGAACCTAAACATTTTTCTGTTGTGTTATAAAACTGTGTGTTATGAAACCTTCTGTTTTAGCTGCCTTTTTTCTCTAAAACTTCTCAGGAAGGTTAGGGGAAAGTTGGGCTGCTTCATTTCTGTTAGGTGGAGGAAGAAGTCTAAGTTTCCACTTAGCTTCAGCTGACACCTGCAATGGCAGGGGGAGGATCTCTTCATTACCACGTGGAGCTCCAGCTCCCCATGTGGTCTCCACTGACACCACAGGGACTTGTTACAATTCTGACAGGATAAAAGTCCCTACTTCTCTGATACCACTCTGGTGGCATTGATGGGCCACCTTGTTATAGCCTTGTGAAGATGAAACTCTAGGCTCCCCACCTTTGTTGGCATGCATGCAGTGGAGCCACAGTTTTTGGACAGTGTTTGACTGGAATAGAGAGCAGTTAATGTCTAAAAGTTTTCTGATTTCCCAGACTGCCCCTTTTGTGGACTTTTGGATAGAAAGAAACTGCTTCTATGGATTCTGTCTGCATTCATTGGCATTTCTAGGTTACTGGCTTTTCAGATACAATTCTCAAGTCCCAAGTTCCCCAGCAGGTCTGCCTTTTTCTTTCCATCTTCAAGTGGCTTTTAATGTTTATTTTATATATAAGGTACAAGATTTGCAGCTGTACTTAGCAGAAGGAACAGGAAAAAGTACATCCAGTAGTGGAAGTTCTTTAACTTTATTTTAAATATTAGAGTTACAGTTCTACAATATCTTTGGGAATGTCACTTTACACATTATTTTTTTTCTTTTTTTTTAAGATTTCATTTATTTATTTGAGAGAGCAGAGGGAAAGAGCAGAGGGAGAGGGAAAAGCAGGCTCTCTGCTGAGCAGGGAACCTGACATGGGGCTCAATCCCAGGACTCCGGGATCATGACCCAAGCTGAAGACAGATGCTTAACCAACTAAGCCACGCAAACGCCTTCTCTTTTTTTTTCTTATAATAGTCTGTGTAGGACTTAACCACAGTCCTTTCATATTGTTCCTGTTTAAGCACAATAAGTCTTTCTGAGCTCCTGGGGGTGGCGGGGGGGTGCTTTAGGGGAGTAGGATGAACCAGGATACTTTTCTTAGTTCCAGGATACTTTTCTTAGTTCCATGGTTTCAGGGCTCACAGTTCTATAATTAGTGACCAATAATTCAAAATATGCCCACAGTTCTTTCCGAAATCTGCTTTCCTTTCTCCCTTCCCACTCTCATCTGAGTCGTCTTCTTTTCTTTCCCTTTGTCCTTAGTGTCAATTTGATTCTACCTCCTGCAGTTTCTCTTCAATACGACATTTTGTCCTGGAAAGGAACTTCAGCAGGTTTCAAGAGTTCATAGGGCCTAGACTGACAGCAATGTCAAGTTTTTGTATGTCTCCCTGCATTCATACACACATTGGGACATACAAAGCCCTCTCCCAGTTCGGGCTGGTTTTCCCAGATTGGGTGAGTTTCCTACCACTCTTGAGTGGAGCCCCTTTCTTTTGAGGGTGAGCATTCATTATTGACTTCAAAATTTCCTAGCTCTCAGCTTCCTTCTGCAGTTTCAACGATAGCAGTGTTTTGCTATTTTGGAGTTTGGGGATATCTGATCACCCAGTTTTGTTGAATATGTTGTCTGTGGGATTTTGGTCTTATTATCCTAGTTTTTACATCTGTTTTGTGAGAACATTCATGTAGATTCAAAAACTATGCCACCATTGCCACCTGGCCTTCCTTCAAAACTCTCCATTAAAAGATGTATAAACTCCCTCCTCTATAACAACATGTTTCCAAGTTTCATTTGCCTTCACAATTCTATCCTATTGAATTTATCTTGCCAAAATCACCAATTACATTCTTGCAGTTAAACCTACTTTCCTGTTTTTTCTCTGACCATTCCAAATAATTTATTTTTCACCCAAATAGTAGCAATCAATTCCTTAAGTATATATCAGGGCCTTTGCACTTGCTAGTATTTCTAGCTGGATGCACCTTCCTTTCCCCTTCCCATATTCCTTCACTCTCAGATTTCAACATTCATCAATCCCTCAAAACTGGGTTGTATCTCATATACATTTCTTATGATGTGCTCAAGCTTATAATAGCTCTTAGAATGCTGTGTCATAATTGTCCACTTATCTCTCGACCCTCACCATAAATAATGTCTTTAAGTGCAGGTACTATGTTTCACTCATCTTCACAACCTTAGTCATAGTGTAATCCCTAGTACATTTCTTTAATAAATATGGAATGAATTAATGAAAGAAATAGTCCTTTTTAAGAACCTAGTCTTTTCAACAGAAATATGTTTGCAAATAATCTTATTTTTCTTAACAGATGTATTATTTAATTGAACATAAAGGTAACCATCTATACTGTGACAAATTTAAGGAAGTACCAAGAAGTAAAATTAAAAGCACCTGTGCTATAATAATCCCAATATTCAATGATAACTGCTGTTAAAAATTTTAATTTATATCTTTCCAGTTTTTTTCTGTGTGTTTATGTGTATATAATGAGAATAATCTTGAAAATATCAAAAATATATATTTTTTATCTCACTTTTAAAGCTTTATACATGAGGCAACTTAAAATGAAAGTGTTTTAAATGTGAAGCAACATGATGTAGTAAAAAATGTATAGGCTCTAAAGCCAGAGTGCCTTAATTCAAACCCTGACTCAATTCGATAGTAAAATGGTCATAATGATAGTATCCCTCTCATGGAATTGCAATGAGGGCTAAATGAATTCATTTTTGTGAAGTATTTAAGATAGTCCCCTGCATATAAGTGTTATAAAGGCACTTGTAAAAGAAATAAAGTAAATAATCATAATTCTCTGCATGCTTCTTGTCATAAACATCCTGAAAAATAACATTATGCAGAGAAATTCTCAGCCAGATTGGAAAGGAAAATAAAAGAAAAAGAAAATACTTCTACTTCTGAAAGAAAGAGGAAGTCATGAAAGGAATAGAGCAAGGAGGTCAAATTCCAAACCTCCATGGGATATGGGAAATGAACTGCAGAGACACTCAAATAAATATCAAATAGTAGCAACATCAAAGCTACTGCCCACTCTTCCAGGTGTTGTCTAGGGGAGGCTGCAAACTCTCTCAGAAGTCCTGCCTTTGGCCTAGGACCACATCCAATATGGTGCAACAGAAGTAATGCAGCACAATCAGAGGGAAGTGGGCAGACAAATCTTTTCAATGTTGTATGTGGTATGAAGGAAATGCAGATATTTTTAACCCTCCTACCCAAGGGGAAAGACTGGTGCCACAGAAAAGACCTGGAATCAGGAAACAGATATTTCCAAGGGCCAAGACTTCAAAGCAGAGGCAAGGACGGTTTATGACCAACAGTAGCAGACAGCATCACAGGCCAGTGACCAGGTAGGACCAAGTACCTCAGCAACATGTTCATGAGAAAGAAGCCAAAGCCAAAAACAAGTAGAATAAGATCTCTCAACAGGTGAAACTGACCTAGAGGACCACCCAGTGACCCCTGCACACATACTCAAGACTTCTCCCTTTACCAAAAAGTCTTATCTATGGAGATATACCTGGAGGCCAGATATATTGAGAAGAAGAAGGGGGAAGGGGAAGAACTGTTGTAGGGTGAAGATTTGCCCAAATAAGACTATATTAACAAAAATCAAACCAAAAAAAGCCTCTTTTTAACTAGAAGAAAATAACTTACATTTAATTGGCCAATTTAAGTAAGACACATGCACACTCCTATACTGAGCCTAACTAGATAAAGGGGGACAGGAGCAATATGAAAGTAGTTGAGAGTAGTCGTGAGAGAAAATGAAGAAGCTACATTTTCTTTATACCTTTCAGAAATGACACACTAAATTACCAACTCTTCCACGTAATTTTTTTAAAATTCTGGGATCATATTTTGCATCTAATATGTACCCTTAAGAACATGTGGGAAAAAACTTTTTTCCTTAACATTCTTCCAAAATGTATTTTATAACCAATAAAAATTCATAGAGTGAGAATAATTTATTTTACTAATCTTCTATAATAGGACATCTACGTTGTGTGCAAATTTTCACTGTCATAATTAGTAATGTGATGATTATTGTATTTCCTCATAATACATTTTTCTTTGTAAAATTCCTAAACGGAGGCAATACACAGTTTGTAGCTTTTTGGCTTTTTGGATTTTATTTAGTATTTTAGAGAGAGAGAGCACAGGCAGGAGGGGCAGAGGGAGAAGGAGAGAGAATCTCAAGTGGACTCCACGCTGAGCATGGGGCTGACATGGGGCTTGATCTCATGACCCCGAGATCAGGACCTGAGCTGAAACCAAGAGTCAAGACGCCCATCTGACTGCACCACCCAGGCTCCCCCACAGTTTATAGTTTTAACACTTATTATCAAGTTGCCCTCTAGATAAAGTTCAAACTCCTTAGTAAAAACAATCTATTATAATTTGGTTTCTGTTTCCTTGTACAGCTTAAATTCTCTTTATCCCCATCTACCCCAAACCATACACTTCAGCTAGCCTCTATACTCTATTACCATTAGGACTTTGTACATGGTCTTTCTTCTTGCTGGAACACTTCCCCTCATTCTTTCAACTTCTCTTTCACCTGGCTGAATTCTCCTCTTTGTTTAGGTATTAACTTAAACCTCATCTCCTCCCTCTCTCTCAACACTTGCTTGTACCTCACACACAACAATATTGAGTCCTTTCCAAATGACAATTTGATCTCCTTAGGAAATTAATAAATCTTCCCAACTGAATAAGTAGTCTTATTCTCGGAGTAGTAATGTATCAATAAAGACAGAATTAGATCAGTACATACTAAGTCCCAGGAACTGTGCTAGCCACTAGGAGTATAAGCATAAGAAAGACATGGTCCAATGAATACAAATTCCCAATAAACAGCTGATTAAAATTCAATCTAATCAGAGGTCAAGTAAATAGCAATTACAACACAATACTATTTTTCTCCTATAAATCCTGCCAATTTTTAAAAATGATATCTTGTGATGATAAAAGTGTAGGAAAATAAGTACCCTCATACCTAGCTGGAGAGAATGGAAATTGTTACAGCTTTATAGAGGGTAATTATAAAAAAAAATCTACTGAAATAATTTCAGTGTATAAATTGAACAAGAAAACAGACTTAAATGTATGACAATTTCCAAGTAAGTTTAATAAAATTTACTATATATGTATATAGTAAAAGACTAAAACCCAAAATGTTAACATGACATGGGGTTGGGGTGAAGGAGATTATTTTTTAATTTGAATACTGTCATATGTTCTAAGTTTCCTACAATAAACATCAATAGAATTTTATCAAGAAGAAAAATGTCTTTATAAAAACCATACTCTTGGAGCACCTGGGTGGCTTAGTTGGTTAAGCATCTGCCTTCGGCTCAGGTCATGATCCCAGAGTCCTGGGATCAAGCCCTGCATTGGGCTCCCTGCTCAGTGGGGAGTCTGCTTCTGCTTGTCCTTCTCCCTCTGCCCCTCCCTCTGCCCATTTGGGCTCTCTCTCTCAGTCTCACTCTCTCTCTCAAATAAATAAAATCTTTAAAAAAATACTCTCTTATCTTTTGTCAGCCTTTTTCAAGTTAAGGAAGCCATTTTTCTGGGAAACCTCTCAGTAAAAAGGTAATCAAGGCTCTAAGCCTACAAGCTAAGAGATTCGATAGTGATATTTGGAACTCAACTAGGATGAAACCACACCTTATATTCAAGTCTGAAATAGTCATTAACACCTCTCATATTATTAGTTTATTCATTACCTGACATTTAACTATGTATAACTAATCATCCAGATTACTGATAGAAATGTTACTCTAGACATGTGTCAAAAATAGTTTCTAGGATGTCACATCATCAATAGTTCTTATTTCAGAAAAATGCTGTACATCTGTGCCTTTTATTTCTTGACAGAAAACAAAGACTTTACGGGAAGGAAGAACCCCTCTGTCATGGCTTATTTAATTTCCTTTCATACTAAAGCTTATGAGTATTTTTCAAAGATTAAATAAATTATGTTTCCCAGTTTATCTTTGTTCTTGTTTTTTTGGCCTCCTCAGAGAATTTTAATAGAAATTATTCTGCAGATAATTTCAGTCGTAAAGAGAGATTTTTTTCATATACCTTTATCTTGACCAAATGTCTTGAGCGATTTTGTTGTGTGAGGAGGCCCTCTTAAATGTTTTCGAATTCATTATGTGAAATGAAACCATCTGTAACCTTTTCAAAGCAAAAACTCAAAGCGCACAGTCATTGATAATGAAAGCAAGAAAATTAAGCACAAAAACATGATGGTCAACATTATCTGAGACAACCCTAACCTAGGAAGTTTCATACGTCTAGTTAGTCTCTCCCCACCTCCATTAAGTGGATCTGTCAAGCAAAGGCAATCAGACATGAATGGCACTAATAGCAAACTGCTAGAAATTGGAGCAGATTCTCAAAAGCTTTCATGATTATTCACCAAATAACCAGAGACTAAAAACATGAGACATGATCAATCTGGGACAAGAAAGACCCAAGAAGTTATAATCAGCAACTGGAGCCATCTGGGAAGGCTCTCCCTTCTTTTAGGTCACAGTTTGGCAACTTCATTAGCCTTAAGCTTTAGGTTATCATTTTAAATGATGGGGAACAAGACAAAATAAAGGACAGCTGGAGACAGAGATTCCACTGTCGTTACGTGCTGTTGCATGTTGAGATTAAGACATGATGGGGCATTTACAAACCGGAATTAAAGGTGACTTGCTATATAAACTTTGTAACCATTCCCATTTTCAGACCTGCCAGCTGAAGATAAGAGCCCCCAACCCCCAAAATATTAACTTTCTGAAGATTTATGAAAAGTATCACCCCACAGCAATGACAATTTTTTTTTCTTACAGAGCTTTCTGGTTTTTACTGGTCTTTGTCCACAGAACGTCAGCAATTTGAAGCAGTAATACAAAGTTTTCTCCTTGAATCTCTCCAGAGTTTACTACTCAAAGTTTACTCCCTGCACCAGCAGTAATGAGATCACCTGGAAGCTTGTTAGAAATGCAGATTCTCAGGTTTACCCCAAACCTACTAAAGAAGAATATGCATTATAACAACATCCCCAAATGTTTCATATGCACATTAAATTTTTGCATGTATCAGCATCATCTAGAGTATTTATTAAAACATAATGCCTGGGTCTCACCTTGAGTTTTTGATTCACTAGGTCTGGAGTAAAAAAAAAGAATTTACATTTCTAACAAGTTCTCAGTGATGTTCATGCTGATGGTCTGGAAACCACACTTTTGAGAACCACTGCTCTGAACTAAAGTATGCTTTGTGTTGCCCCTAGTTTGGTAATAGATTATCCTTATGTCAAGCAAAATAGTGAGTGGCAAGGATCTAAGTTTAAACATATTCCACTGAATAGCTACTAATGTGACTGATAAAAATATTTGAACTTATGTCCACACAAAACCTACACATGCTGTTTATGGCAGATTTATTCATAATTGTCAAAACTGAGAAGTAACCGAGACGCTCTTCAGCTGGTCAATGGATAAATACACTGTGATCCATCCAGACAATGGACTACTACCCAGTGCTAAAAACAGGTGTGCTATCGGGCCGTGAAAAGGCACAGAGGAACACGTAAGTGCACATTACTAAGTGAAAAGAAGCCAATCTGAAACGACCACGTAATGTAGGATTCCAACTACAAGACCTTCTGGAAATGGTAAAACTATGGAGACAATAAAAAGTTCAGCAGCTGCACCAGACAGTGGGAGAAGAGAGTTACAGACACAACACAGAAGATTTTTAAGACAGTGAAAATACTCTACATGCTATTACGATGATGTATATATATCATTATACATTGGCTCAAACCCACAGAATGTACACCACCGAGAGTGAACCCTAAGGCAAACTATGGACTCTGGGTGATTATGATGTGTCAGTGTAGGTTCATCTTTGGTGGGAAAAAAAATTCTGCTGAGTGATGCTGATAATGAGGTAAGATATGCATGGGTAGGACTGGGGGTATATGGGAAACCTCTGTACCTTCCTCTCAATTTTGCTGTAAACCTAAAACTACTCTTAAAAAAAAGTCTAAGGTAGACAGGTAGGTAGGTAGGTAAGCAGGTAGGTAGGTAGATCGACAGATTGATAGATCAATAAATAGAAGTATTTTCTAACTACAAAATACATATTTGACCAATATAAGTGCAAACACACTGCAGGGAGTGGGGCACTGCCCAGCTCAGAACACTCCAATCCTAGCTGCTCTGCTCCCTGTCCTATCTCCTGGCAGTATGGATCCTGGAACCAAGCTAGAGTGAAGATACTATCTGGCCCAGTCAAATTCTCTCACCCAGGAGTTTGAAAACCTCTATAAAGACAAGGCCTCTATTTCCTGTCCTTCCCCATCTTGGTTGTTTAATTCTTCTACCAATCCTGTAAGCTGCCAATATTTTTCCAATAATCTGTCTTCCCCACGTTTGAAGAACGATCAGAAATGCGTTTAGTCCTAAGTTTTTTCAAGAACCATTTTCTCTTTAAATATTTTTTTGGTTTTGTTCTACTAACGTCTCCATACAGGATCCATGAGTGAGTGCCAGAGTATAAATAATGAAAACAGGCACCTCTTATACAACCCCAGTGGCCATCATCCTTATTCTCTATTGTTTATTGTCTGTTGAATGAAGATTGCACACTCTCCGGGAAAAGCCCAGATAGGGATTCTGTTGGTGTTGGTACAATGCCTAGAACTAACAGTTACTGTGGAGTGCAGCTCTCACACACCTTCCCTTTTATGGGTAGAGAACAGTCATAAACATGCTGAAAAGGGACTCCAGGAGTGTGGGGGAAGCTGTGTGGAAATCATCAGGAAAGGGAAGCATGGGGCATGCCAGACGTAGGAAAAATCATGCCTAGCTCCAGCAGTTTGAATGAAGCACTTACCACTCTGTGGAATATGCCAAGATTCCATCTTTGACATAGTTTTGGTGCTTGAAAAAGACGTTACCCTGAGCAGGAACTCAGTATATGAAACTGCATCAATAATTGAACTTAAAAAGATGTATATATATTAATTTGCTTGAGTTTGGTAATAATTTTGCAATATATACATATATCAAAATATCGAGATGTATACCTTAAATATATACAATTTTTTGTCAATTACACCTTAATAAAGTAAAATAATAATTATTATTATCGAACTATGTTACGGTAGATCTACAGACTAGATGCAGGACTCTTAAAAGCAAAAATGGTCTGATTCACCACCACTTCCACTACCACCACCATAAAAGATTTCAATGCTTAATCTCCTTACCTTTTCAGATTTTTATCGTTGATATGGGAAACAAAGGCAGAAGGAAATGGAGGTAAAATTAAATGTCCGTATAACCTGCAGCCCACTGACAAACACTGGAGCCAGGTAGAGCATACTGTTCCTCCAGGAAACTCCCAACTGTCTTAATGTAAATGCCTTGGGAGAGGGAAAAACTACCTTAACTTGACAAGAGCCAGGCCTCCAGTATCCTGTGAGTCTTCTTTAGCATATGAAAAATCCCTCTGGAATGTCCCTTTGTCTTTACTTCCCCCAACCCCAAAGTATATCATCAGTTGCTCTCACAATCCCTGGGCAGCAGCTCCTTCAGCCCATGGGTCCTGTTCACATGCTTTAATAAAACCACCTTTTTGCACCAAAGCTGTCTCAAGAATTCCTTTTTGACTATAGGCTCAGGACCCCAACATACTCAAAAAACACATGATTGTCATCTAGGTGAACAAGATGTTGAGAAACAACACTCTCCATGCCACACTGAGGTCTAATTAGTACCACATTGGGTCCACCCTTAGCTTCAGATGAAATCCTTCAACTGGCTTAAAAATATTCTGAACTCACACGTGGAATTTAAGAAACAAAACTGATGAACATAAGGAAAGGGAAGGAAAATAAAATAAGACAAAAACAGAGAGGGAGGCAAACTGTAAGAAACTCAGCTATAAAGAACAAACAGGGTTGCTGGAGGGGAAAGGGTGGGGGGATGGGGGAACTGGGTGATGGATATTAAGGAGGGCACGTGATGTGATGAGCACTGGGTGTTATGTAAGACTGATGAATCACTACATTCTACACCTGAAACTAATACTACACTACACAATAACTAACTTGAATTTAAATAAAATCTAAAAACAAAAAAACAAAAAAATAACAAAAACCATACTGAACTACTCAGTACTGAAACTGACCAGTAAATTCACAGACCAGTGCCTGAGCCTGGAGACCACATGGGGAACTGGGAATAAGCAGCAGGAAGCACACCTGTTTGCCTCCAATCCCAAGGCCGTTGTTTCTTCCTTCCTTTCTTCACATGCTCACAGAGTTTTACGGATGAAGGTGTAGATGAACTGAAGCAGGAGGGTGTAAACCGCTCGTCTCTGAATTTCCTCAGAACAGAGATCATAATGGGAAGTTGCAGGCAAGAGGTTTGCATGGCCCCACAACACCTCTCTTTTCCCCCACAGCTGGAATGGAACTGTGAAAACACTGTCCTTCTGGTACATCCTTAAAAGGAATTCCCTCAAATGATGGGCTGACAGGGCAGCTCCTCCCTTCCGAGAGGTTCGAGAGTATCCAGCCTTCATTAGGAGGCCAGAATAAAGACAATGTGCAGCAAGGAGCTGTTACCTCCATGCAACACTCAAGGAATTCGTGAGGGAGAGACAAACCGAAGCCTCTCAGGTTGTGAACTGAAGAAGTGTACTGCACTCTGCTTATCTGACGACTTCAGGATAAACACAAAGTAGATGAGAGCTGTAAAAAAAAAAAAAAACAGTAACCCAATTAGCTGAGGCCTCTCTCTCCTGGAGAACTAGATAGGCTTGCTTCAAACCCCCAATTTCATGTCCTGGGCAAGCCCAAATCCTTCTCCAAGATAACTCTCAATTCCAGTGAGGGGCGGGGAGGGTGTAGGGGACTACTACTGCGTACGGATCACCTCTGGCTACCACCTGTCACTTTAGTTTGCCAATCACTTCATGACCCCAAATGTGCTCTCTCTCCTAAATGGCATCAACCCTTAGCAGAAATCAGCAGCTAATTCCCTCACCTAGGCACAAGCATATCCCTCTCTGTGTGCCTCTCTCTCCCTCTCTCTCTCTCTCTCACACACACACACACACCCTGATAGGAAATGAGTGAATCTGGCATATTTTAAGATTTGCCCAGATATGGAGGAGGGACTTTTAAAGACCTCCAAAAACTTCTCTACCAGGTTCACTTTCATAGCACCTTGATCTTTAGCTGACCCTTCAGCCTCAGGCTGTCTTAATCATGCCACTTCTCTCCCTCGTCTCCCCTCCTCATTTCCTCTTTCACAACAGCAAAAACGTATTTCTTTGATCGCCTCATGCAAAGCACTTTGGTGATCTCCCTTGCCCCTCTGGCTCCTGCACGTATCATGCATTCAGGATCTCAACTGCTACGCCAGCGTCGAACTTTAGGGCAGTGGTTCTGAAGCGCGGTCCCCAGAAAAGCAGTGCTGGCATCACCGGGGGAACCAGCAGGAATGAAGATGCTCTGACCCCACTCCACGCTTCCTGCAGCAGAAACTCTGCAAGTGGACCTAGAAACCTGTTTTAACACATCTGACAGGAGACTCTGACCCATACTAAGGTTTGAGAACCATTGCTTTAGGGAATAACAGTTCAGGGACTGGTGGAGGAAGAACTACCAAAAAAAGTAGACAGAGAAAGGAAGTTTCCACAGTAGAACATTACTTTCAATGGCACTGCCAACAAGTGGCTTGAAGGGGGGATAGTTCAGCCACGACCACCACCACCACCACCAGCCTGTAATCCCTTGTTGCTTTATTATTTAACTTCAAGACAAATACCCCATTCTCCCAAGTCCCATTAAATTGCCACATTCCAAAAACCACCTTTATAATAAAGTCTGAAGCTACCAGTGGTTGCTCTAGTGTTGCTGTACCTATTACACAGGTTGATGATATAAGATTCAAAGACAGTATATTTTTAATCAGAAAATAATTGTTAAAGGTAGATACAAAATAAGGATAGGGTGGCTGAGCACAAATACTATGGAAACCAAACAGAATAGCTGAGAATAAGCAATTATTTCTAGCTCTGCTTTATACTGTAAATCATAGGTTCTCTTCGCTATTTTTTTTCTATAACTAAATTGGAGCACAGAGCAAGAAATATATTCAAAAGACACCCTGGTTTTGGCTTCAAATTCTAACAAATAAATCATTACAGACACGGGCCACTGGATTATTATTTTGTGATGTATCCTAGCACAAAGGTTTTGGGATGCCTCCATGCAAGATCAATGTCAATCACTGCAAACAAACCTCACAAAAGTTGCCATATAGCCTGCAGCCTTGGGGTGGGGGAGGAAGGCAAGGGAGTGTGTGGGAGGGGAGGATGGAGAAACTCAGAACGTCCCATGCTCCAGATTCTCCTCTACCCCAATGATTTAAGAAGCAAAAACAACCCACCCTCATAGTTCAGGCAATTCAGTGATCGTCTCTTGGCCTGATATTGTCTTATGCCCAGAAGGCTGTTGTAATTATAAAAGCAAAGGTAGGATTTTTCAATGATGTTAAAAATACCCTCCTACTTTCTAATATATTTTATATGCCTTCCTACATATTGATATTTGGGTTAGTTACACATTGTTGCCTAAAAAATTACTGCAAAATGTAGTGGCTTAAGAAAACAAGCATTTATCATCTCACATTATTTCTGGGTTCAGAAACCTGGAAGCTAGCAATTGGGGCTCAGGTTCACTCATGCGGTTACAGTCAAGATGGCAGCCAAAGCCATACTGGAAAGCTTTACTGAGGCTGGAAGGCTCACTTTCAAGATGATTTACTCACATGGCTTTCTGTAGAACCTCAGTTCCTTACGACCTGGGCGTCTCCACCTGGTTGCCCACAGGATGGCAGCTAACTTCTACAAGAGTGAGTATTCCAAGAGAGGGAGGGGGGTGGTCTTTAAGACCTGGTCTCTGAAGTTGCATACCATTACTCCCACTTTATTCTTTCTGATAGAAGTAGGTCACTAAGTTGAGCCCATACTCAGTAGGATGGAAATTAGGCTCCACCTCTTGAAGAGAGGACTACTGAGCAATCTATGAATATTTAAAATGACCACAATATTTTAAAATATTTTTTAGTTTTTTTCTCCATAGATATTTCACACTCCTTCAAAATTTTTCAACCATAACCCCTAGCAGTGGTTACACAAATCTACACATGTATGAAAATGGTATAGAACCATTCACATGTGTTGTGTAAAACGTCAAGTTTGTGGGTTTGACATCATTCTTACATGTATGAAAATGGTATAGAACCNTTCAAATTCTAACAAATAAATCATTACAGACACGGGCCACTGGATTATTATTTTGTGATGTATCCTAGCACAAAGGTTTTGGGATGCCTCCATGCAAGATCAATGTCAATCACTGCAAACAAACCTCACAAAAGTTGCCATATAGCCTGCAGCCTTGGGGTGGGGGAGGAAGGCAAGGGAGTGTGTGGGAGGGGAGGATGGAGAAACTCAGAACGTCCCATGCTCCAGATTCTCCTCTACCCCAATGATTTAAGAAGCAAAAACAACCCACCCTCATAGTTCAGGCAATTCAGTGATCGTCTCTTGGCCTGATATTGTCTTATGCCCAGAAGGCTGTTGTAATTATAAAAGCAAAGGTAGGATTTTTCAATGATGTTAAAAATACCCTCCTACTTTCTAATATATTTTATATGCCTTCCTACATATTGATATTTGGGTTAGTTACACATTGTTGCCTAAAAAATTACTGCAAAATGTAGTGGCTTAAGAAAACAAGCATTTATCATCTCACATTATTTCTGGGTTCAGAAACCTGGAAGCTAGCAATTGGGGCTCAGGTTCACTCATGCGGTTACAGTCAAGATGGCAGCCAAAGCCATACTGGAAAGCTTTACTGAGGCTGGAAGGCTCACTTTCAAGATGATTTACTCACATGGCTTTCTGTAGAACCTCAGTTCCTTACGACCTGGGCGTCTCCACCTGGTTGCCCACAGGATGGCAGCTAACTTCTACAAGAGTGAGTATTCCAAGAGAGGGAGGGGGGTGGTCTTTAAGACCTGGTCTCTGAAGTTGCATACCATTACTCCCACTTTATTCTTTCTGATAGAAGTAGGTCACTAAGTTGAGCCCATACTCAGTAGGATGGAAATTAGGCTCCACCTCTTGAAGAGAGGACTACTGAGCAATCTATGAACATACTTAAAATGACCGCAATGTTTTAAAATATTTTTTAGTTTTTTTCTCCATAGATATTTCACACTCCTTCAAAATTTTTCAACCATAACCCCTAGCAGTGGTTACACAAATCTATACATGTATGAAAATGGTAACCATTCACATGTGTTGTAAAATGTCAAGTTTGTGGGTTTGACATCATTCTTTATGTTTAAGTAAAATATAAACATGACCACTCTATGCTATCTTTGCAACTTCTTGAATCTGTAACTATTATATATAACGTTCTTGAGATGACAAAACTTTAGATAAAGAACAAATAAGTGGCTGCCAGAGATCAGAGGTGGGAGTAGAGGTGGGAGGGAGGTGAGTGTGGTTAGAAAAACACAACATGAGAGATCCTTGTGGTGATCTGTTTTTCATCTTAACTGTTGTGCAGCAGTAGATCCACAAAACTACACATGTGAAAACACCGCATAGAACTAAATACACACACATATACAAGTAGGTGTAAGTAAAACTAAGGAAATAAGAATAAAATTGATATATGTTATCAATGTCCATACCTTACTTGTGATATTATACCCTTGCAAGATATGACCATTGGGGGAGTCTAGGTAAAGTGTATTAGGTAATAGGATCTCTCTACAATATTTCTACCACTGCATGGGAGTCTGCAATTATCTTAAAATAGAAAAGTTTCATTAAGTATGTATATCTTTAAAAACCTGTCTTCATAACCAAATGCAAAGTCTGCAAAGACATTCCTACTGAGCACCTAACTAATATAATATTACCACCCCTGCGGCATGTTCTGCATTCGCCATCGTGTTCGCTGGAAGGTTTTTGCGAAGATGCAAATGTGGGGTATTAGACTCCCTTTTCATGGAAAATGTGATTATAATCCTGAAGAAAACACAAGATCACCAAAGATTTAGAACTTCCCAATGAATGAAAAGTATTGCTCTAGCCTGAATTCCTGCTAGGATGTGCAAGATAAGCAAAAGGCTGCCTACCGGTAGAAAGTTAAATATATTATCTTTTAAGGAACTAACAACCACAATAAATGAGTTACCAGACATAAGTTGGGTTTTTTTTTTTTATTTTTCAAATAGTAGCCTGATTGTAATAATTTGTCTTCACAACTTAATATTTATAAGTAAGGACAAAACAAATTAAGTTCATTTTTGTTAAAGTTTAGATTATTCAGATTTAACAAAAGCTAGCATGCTATGTTGTTGATATTTCTTATCCAGAGTACTATTCAAACTTGGAAGAAATGCTTATTTTTGCAAGATGTTTTGCACGTAAAAAACATTAGAAAGAAAGAAATTAAATATGGAAACTGACTATTTCAGGTGATGTGATTCATAATAATTTTAATTTTCTTCGTGATCAAAAATGTCTTATTTTCCAAATTTGTTACACCAAGCTTGTATTACTTTTAAATCAGAAAATAAATTCTTGAAAACAATGATATATTGAATTTTGTTTCATATTAGATATATAAAAATAATATGTTCAGCCACAGATTGAAAGGAAATACATCTAAATGCTAACAGTGATTCTTCTCTGTTCAGCTACTGGTGATACGGCTTTCTTCTTTTCCAATTTTTCACATTTTGCATAATGAGCATTTATTAACTTTGTGACCAAGAGATAATGTAAAACATATTTATACTACCACCCCTCCCCAATGTGTTCTTTTTCTCAAATACAGATTAGCAGCAGTTTATGAAATCTTGGCTCTAGCTGCCAACAGAAGAGTTTGCCAGTAGACAGAGGTTTACGCTGGGATTAGTCACCCAGCAAAGAGAAAGAAGCAAATAACTAAACCCATAAAGAACATTAGCAATGACAAAAGAAATCAAATCAAGCATACACTGGTGTACAAGTGCCAATACATGATTTTTACAGTTATTCATAACATAAATATTTCCTCTTACCTTCTTGCGATACCAGTATAAGCAGCTCGAAGCAAAGACAGAGTGACCTGGAGTCAGTTAGAGAGAACGGTGGCTTATTTAAAAATACAGGTTATCACAGACACAGAATCCGACAGAGCATTCACTTTTCAGACAGTGCAATTCATGTACAAAACTACAAGAGCTCTCATCCCCAAAACAGTTTTGAAAACTTCACAAGGGCTCCCTGATGCCAGAAACCCAAACCCAAAATGCAAAACACCAAAACACCCTACTTAAGAAGAAAGTGTAACTGTCAGAGGAAAACAACTGTTGAATTAGTACTAAGTGGCGATAGAAAAACTTACAACAGTGCTTCAGTTTCAAAAGACTACCAACACTGGCTCTGGTCGCCACACAGGGAGGGCAAGAAGAAATCGAACAAACAGGCAGGCGGCTCCAGGCTGGTAGGTGGCAGGTTTCGTCATCAAGGGAACTTAGATACGGGGCTTGTCTTGGATGGCTACAAAATGAGTAGCTCTCTCAGCCTGCCCACCAGAATCTTAAAAGTTTATACAGTGGCCTTAACTGGGTTCAGTCAGGTACTCAGTCCGAATGGTCTCAATAGCAGCTTGCTCTCTCAAGGCGATGTCCTCCAAACAGCTCCTAGTGTGGGAATGGCAGGCAGAACATACATTTCAGGGACAGGGAAGGTGGTGAGGAGCCTCCAGCTGCCCAAGTCTAACTGGAGGGTCAACCAGTGCTCATAGACTCTTGATGACCTCCAATACTGGCTAAATTAAAACTTAGTCATCCTTTGTATATTCTTATCTTGATTTCTCTCAGTCATAATAGACCTTAATGAATATAAAATAATTTTAAATAAAATTAATTGAAATAATAAGTACTAATTTATCATATATTGATTGCTTTCTGCCCTAGTCTGGGATTCCCAGAAAGCAAAATCTAAGGCAAAAGCTGATATGCTACTCCTTTATTTGGGAATACAATCTCTAGGAAGCAGGAGTGAAGGAAAGGGAAAATGAGTTAGAGGAGAGAAAACAAATGTAAATAGTGTATACACCCTCCTGGATCATTCTGTCTTCTGTACCCATCTTCCAGTAGGCTGTATAAACCACTAACTCAGAACAATCCACTCAAAGGGGAAAGGAAGAAAAATTTATCCACTGGTTAACATCTCTCATTGACACTGACATTGACACCCCTGGACCCCTAGGTTGCCCATGCATGGGGACAAAGGGGCTCCTGCAAGGTCTCACACTTCATCAGAGAGTAAGAGGTGAAAAGTACACAGCACAGGCACAAAGCAAAGCACTGTCATATTTTTCTCTTGCGAAATCAGTGGCTGCAACAGTTCATTGCAACAAGTGTCCAAATACTCTAGAAAGAGGTAAATCCAAAAAGATCTGAATTGCCACATAAAAGGTATCTGATACAGCCCACCCCTTTGCATTGCTCAATCCATTCACACAATACACAGCTCCTATATAATAATTCAGGCTTCTCTTGTTAAAACAAAATGCCTTCACTTGTTCCCTAGTGAAAGATATAAGCCTAATTAGTCAGGATCCTTTTCAAAGTAGTGACCACTTTGGAAATGAATTAAAATGAAAACACAACATATCAAAATGCGAAGATAGCACTTAGAGGTCCAGCAAAGATAGCACTTAGAGGGAAATTTACAGCACAAAATACTAGGTTGCCCATGCATGGGGACAAAGGGGCTCCTGCAGGGTCTCACACTTCATCACAGAGTAAGAGGTGAAAAGTACACAGCACAGGCACAAAGCAAAGCATTGTCATATTTTTCTCTTGCGAAATCAGTGGCTGCAACAGTTCATTGCAACAAGTGTCCAAATACTCTAGAAAGAGGTAAATCCAAAAAGATCTGAATTGCCACATAAAAGGTATCTGATACAGCCCACCCCTTTGCATTGCTCAATCCATTCACACAATACACAGCTCCTATATAATAATTCAGGCTTCTCTTGTTAAAACAAAATGCCTTCACTTGTTCCCTAGTGAAAGATATAAGCCTAATTAGTCAGGGTCCTTTTCAAAGTAGTGACCACTTTGGAAATGAATTAAAATGAAAACACAACATATCAAAATGCGAAGATAGCACTTAGAGGTCCAGCGAAGATAGCACTTAGAGGGAAATTTACAGCACGAAATACTCATATTAGAAAAGAAGAATGATCTCAAATCAGTACACTCTTAAGAAACTAGAGGAAAAGAACTAATTAAATCTAAAGTAAACGTTACAAAGAAAAAAAAATTGGGGCACCTGGCTGTCAATAATAACAATAAATTGTTTTTAAAAAAGAAAAAAAAGAGAAGCATAAATCAACAAAACAGAAAAATAACAGAGAAAAATTTAAAAACCAAAACCTGGATTTTCGAGATCAATAAAGCTGATCAATTACTGGCCATACAGAACAGGAAATAAATGAGAAAAAACACAAATTATTAGTATCAGGAATGAGAGTAGTGACAAAACTACAAAAGTCACAGATATTAAAATGATAAAATAATAAATTTTGCCATTAAACTTAAAACTCAGATGAAATGGATAATGCTCATTCAAGAAATGATAGATAATCTGAGTATTTATTAAATTTGTAATAACAAACATTCACACATTTGCACAGTGAAAACTTGTGGCCGAGATGACCTCACTGCTGAATTCCATGAACACTTAATCCCACAAATTTATCAGGAAATAATGAATAAGGAAGACGTCCAAACTCAGTCTGTAAAGTCAGCCTTAACGAAATACCAAAATCAAAGTTATTACAAGAAAAGAAAATTACAAATCAATATTTTCTTGGACATAGATGCAAAAATTCTTTTAAAATTTTCACAAATGAATTCCAACAATACATGAAAAGGATAATAAATTGTGATTAAGTGGGGTTTACCTCAGAAACGCAAGGTTGATTTAGCAGTAAAAAATCAGTCAGTGTAATGGAAGGAAAACTTCCCAACTCTTTCTGTGATGCCAGCATTACCTTGATCTCAAAACCAGACAAAGACCCCAGCAAAAGCGAGATTACAGACTTGTATCCCTGATGAACATGGATGCAAAAATTCTCATCAAGATATGAGCCAATGGGATCCAACAGTTCATTAAAGGATTATTCACCATGACTAAGTGGGATTTATTCCTGGGCTGTAAGGGTGGTTCAACATCGGCAAATCAACCAATGTGATACCCTACATTAATAAAAGAAAGGACAAGAACCATATGATCTTCTCAACAGATGGCAGAAAAAGCATCTGACAAAGTAAAGCAAGCCATCTTAAAACTCTTCCCAGTGTAGCGATAGAAGGAACATACCTCAATATCATAAAAGCCATATATGAAAAGCCCACAGCGAATAACATTCTCAATGGGGAAAAACTGAGAGCTTTTCCCCTAAGGTCAGGAACATGACAGGGATGTCCACCATCACCACTGTTGTTCAACATAGTACTGGAAGTCCCAGCCTCAGCAATCAGACAACAAAAAGAAATAAAAGGCATCCAAATCAGCAAAGAAGTCAAACTCCTACTCCTCGCAGATGACATGATACTCTACGTGGAAAACCCAAAAGACTCCACCCCAAAATTGCTAGAACTCATATAGGAGTTCAGCAAAGTGGTGGGATATAAAATCAATGCACATTATCAGTTGCATCTCTATACACTAAAAATGAGACAGAAGAAAGAGAAATTAAGGAGTCAATCTCATTTGCAATTGCACCAAAAACCATAAGATACCTAGGAATAAACCTAACCAAAGAGACAAAGGATCTATACTCAGAAAACTGTAGAACACTCATGAAAGAAACTGAGGAAGAAACAAAGAAATGGAAAAAATGTTCCATGTTCATGGATTGGAAGAACAAATATTGTTAAAATGCCCATGCTACCTAGAGCAATCTATACATTCAATGCAATCCCTATCAAAATACCATCAACTTTTTTCACAGAGCTGGAACAAATAATCCTAAAATTTGTATGGAACCAGAAAAGACCCCGAATAGACAGAGGAACGTTGAAACAAAGCTGCGAGCATCACAATGCTGGACTTCAAGCTCTATTACAAAGCTGTAATCATCAAGACAGCATGGTACTAGCACAAAAACAGGCACATAGATCAATGGAACAGAATAGAGAACACAGGCATGGTCCCTCAACTCTACGGTCAGCTGATCATCAACAAAGCAGGAAAGAATATCCAAAGGAAAAAAGATAGTCTCTTCAACAAATGGTATTGGGAAAATTGGACAGCCACATGCAGAAGAATGAAATTGGACCATTTCCTTACACCACACACAAAAATAGACTCAAAATGGATGAAAGACCTAAATGTGAGACAGGAATCCATCAAAATCCTAGAGGAGAACACAGGCAGCAAACTCTTCGACCTCAGCCGCAGCAACCTCTTGCTAGACACATCTCTAAAGGCAAGGGAAAAAAGGCAAAAATGAACTACTGGGACTTCATCAAGATAAAAAGCTTTTGCACAGCAAAGGAAATAGTTGACAAAACCAAAAGACAACTGACAGAATGGGAGAAGATTTTTGCAAATCGCTTATCAGATAAAGGACTAGTATCCAAAATCTATAAAGAATTTATCAAACTCAACACCCAAAGAACAAAAAATCCAGTCAAGAAATGGGCAGAAGACATGAACATTTCTCCAAAGAAGACATCCAAATGGTCAACAGACACATGAAAAAATGCTCCACATCACTTGGCATCAGGGAAATACAAATCAAAACCACAATGAGATACCACCTCACACCAGTCAGAAGGGCTAAAATTAACAAGTCAGTAAATGACAGATGTTGGTGAGGATGCAGAGAAAGGGGAAACTTCTTACATCATTGATGGGAATGCAAACTGGTATAGCCACTATGGAAAACAGTATGGAAGTTCCTCAAGAAGTTAAAAATAGAGCTATGCTATGACCCAGCAATTGCACTACTAGGTATTTACCTCAAAGATACAAATGCAGTGATCCAAAGGGGCACCTGCACCCCAATGTTTATAGCAGCAATGTCCACAATAGCCAAACTATGGAAAGAGCCAGATGTCGACAGATGAATGGATAAAGAAAATGTGTGTGTATGTCTGTGTGTGTGTGTGTGTGTGTGTGTGTGTACACAATGGAATACTACTCAGCCATCAAAAAATGAAATCTTGTCATTTTCAATGATGTGGATGGAACTAGAGGGTATTATACCAAGCAAAGTAAGTCAATCAGAGAAAGATAATTATCATTACGATCTCACTCATATGTGGAATTTAAGAAACAAAACAGGATCATAGGGAAAGGGAGGGAAAAATAAAACAAGATGAAATCAGAGAGGGAGACAAACCATAAGACTCCTAATCATAGGAAACAAACCAAGGGTAGCTGGAGGGGAGGGGGTGGGACATGAAGTAACTGGGTGATGGACATGAAGGAGGGCACGGGATATAATGAGCACTGGGTATTATATAAGATTGATGAATCACTGAACTCCACATCTGAAACTAATAACACATTAATGTTAATTAAGTGAATTTAAATTAAAAAAAAATATTTTAAAAAGGACAAAAAAAGTCAGTCAATGTAATTCACCACAATAATGGACTAAAAAGAAAAATCATGTGATAATCTCAATAGATACAGAAAAAGAATTTGACAAAAATCTAACCTCCATTACTAATTTTTTTCTAATCCCTAGGAAACTAAGAATAGAAATAACTCAACCTTCTGAAGGGCCTCCACAAAAAAACCTACAGCTAACATCATCCTGAATGTTGTTCGCCTAAAGTAGGTAAGAAGGTAAGAATGTCCACTCCCGTTACTTCTAACCAGCATATTGGAAGTTCCAGTCAGTGCAATAAGGCAAGAAAAAGAAATTAAAAAGTTAAGTAATGTGAAAGGAAAAACTAAAATGTTATTCATAAATAATATAACCATTTCTGTAGAAAATCCTATAAAAGCTACAAAAAAAAGTATAGAACTAATAAGTAAATTTAGCAAGGTTACAGGGTATGGAGTCAATATACAAAAATCAGCTGTATTTCGAAGTAAAGCAACAAACAATTATAACTGATATTAGAATACAAATCAATTACCATAAGATCAAAATATAAAATATGTAGCAATAAATCAGAAAATAGGTATATGACTTATACACTAAAAATTACAATAAAGTACTGAGAGAAATTAAAAATACTTAAATGGAAAAACATACCATATTTATGGATTGGAAGACTCAGTATTCTAAGACATCAATTCTCACCAAATTGATCTATATCTTCAATGCAATCCTAATCAAAATCCAAGTGACCTTTTATGTAGAAATTGACAAGCTTATTTTTATATTTATATGGAAAATCATACCTAAAATAGCCCCAAAAAACTTTTAAAAAGAATAAAAATCCTGAGTAATTCCATACCACTACCTGATTTCCAGACTTAAAATATAGTTAGTAGTCAGGATAGTGTGATATTATTAAGGGAGATAAATAAATCCATGTAATGGAATAAAATTCAGAAATATCCCCACACATACATGGTCAACTCATTTTCAACAAAGGTATGAAGACAATGCATTAAGGAAAGGAAAATTATTTCAGTAACTAGTGCTGGAATTACTGGACAGCCATATGTAAAAAACAATTAACCTTGACTCACTTCACACCATTTACAAAAATTAACTCAAAATAGATCAAAGATTAAATGTAAGAGCTAAAACTACAGAACTTCTCAAAGAAAATATAGGGAAAGATCTTCATGGCTTTGAGTTTGGCAAAGATTTCTTAAGATGACACAAAAAGCACAAACAAAAAAGAAAAAATCAGTAAATACGATGCCATCAAAATTTAAATCTTTGTTCCTTCAAAGATCAGTTATGAAAATTAAAAGGCTACTCACAGACTAGGAGGAATATTTGCTAAGTATGTATCTGATAATGGCCTTATATTTAGAATATATAAAGTACTCTTAAAACTCAATAACAGGGGTGCCTGGGTGGCTCAGTTGTTAAGCGTCTGCCTTCGGCTCAGGTCATGATCCCAGCGTTCTAGGATGGAGCCCCGTTATCAGGCTCCCTGCTGCGGGAAGCCTGCTTCTCCCCCTTCCACTCCCCGTGCTTGTGCTCCCTCTCTCGCTGTCTCTCTCTCTCTCAAATAAATAAATAAAATCTTTAAAAAAAACAAAACAAACAAAACAAAAAACCAAAAAATTCAATAATAAAAATAGGGCACTTGAGTGGCTCAGTCAGTTGAGCAACTGACTCTTGATTTCAGCTCAGGTCACAGTCTCAGGGTGGTGGGATGGAGCCTCCCGCTCAGCAGAGAGTCTCCTTCTCTCTCCTCCCTCTCACTCTGCCCCTCTCCCCCGAGCTCACTTTCTCTCTCTCTCTCTTTCTCTCTCAAATAAATGAATAAATCTTAAAAAAAAAAAAACCTCAATAATAAAAAGACAAAAGATCCAATTTTTTAAAATATTCAAATGATTTGAACAAACACTTCACCAAAGAGATCTCTTATGAGGAACCTGAAAAAATGATTTGTTGTTAAAAATATATAAATTAAAACCAAATGAGAAATCACCATATACCCATTAGAATGACTAAAACTAAGAAAGACTGACCATATCAAGTACTGGCAAGGATGCTACTCATACATAGCCAGTTTGAATGTAAAATGGTATAACTATTTTGGGAAAAAATGGTTCAGTTTTCTAAAAGTTAAAACTACATCTACCACACCACCCAAGGCTTCCACTTATCTAGCCAAGTGAAACAAAACCATATGTCCATGCAAAGATACATACACAAGTGTTTACAGCAGCTTGAGCTGTAATAAGCAGAACTGGAAAAGAACCCAAAAGTCCATCAACAGGTAAGAGAATAAATAAATTTTGTTACAGCCATATGATGGACTACTACTTAGCAATAAGAAGTAATAGACTATTGATACTCACAAAAGTATGGATGAATCGAAGAATAACTATGCCGAGTGAAAGAAGCCACACCAAGAAACCATGCCATACAATTCTTGAAAATGCAAACTAATCTATAATAACAGAAAGGTCCCTAGTTACTGGGGATGGAGGTTGGAGGGCAGAGAAAAATTACAAAGGACACAAGGACATTGATTTGAAACTTCACATCGTATTAATTCTGTCATTGAAAATATTTCTGGATCTGGCCCAGTGGTGGTCTCTTATGAGTATTTATCAAATGACCATCATTTTATTCTTGTTGCTTAATATATTTAAGAAAAATACCAGTCCTCTCAGGAAAGCAGTGTGGTTTAGGAAATCTTTATCCCAATTAAGTGGTATCTTAACTGGAAAAGTCCGGGAACCACTGACAATGTGAGTTTGTTTTTTTGGAAGGAGGGGAGAAATGGGGGTAAAGTCCATGCTGTTTAAGCCTTTGATCCTCTTTGATCAGCCTGGACCAACTTCAGAAGAGCCCTCTCTGTAGTAATAGCAGCATTAATTATGAGTGACTAGCAACATGAATTATGCCACACTTACAGAGCTTTAGTATCTATGTTCTTATAAGCTACAACTGGAAGACCACTGGATTAAGAGCTAAAAAACTTCTGTTATCATTGAGTTACAATCACTAGGCAGCCTTAGCAAATCATTTGTTCCCTCCAATATTGACGTGTACCTATTCTTTATGTAGCAAGCACTTTTCTAGGCTTTACAGATAATAAGAGGAAGGTATCATCTCTGCCCTCAAAAAGTTCAGAGTCTAGTGAAGAACTGTAAGTTTAATGGAAAAAATAATATTTCAATGTAAAAGTCTACCTGAATCTCTAGATCTCAGTTTCCTCATGGAAAATGGAGTCTAGAGTTTTTATAAGATCCTTCCAGCTCTATGAAAACTTGGCACCTACAAAACAAACAAAGCAACAAAAGTAAAGAAGGCAGAAGCCCCATCTCTCATGCCTTTCTGGGCCTAGTTAGTTCAGAGTAGCTTGACGTTGGAACACTGACCACCTTCCAGCTAATCCAGCCTCAATGCACACGTCTCAGGAGGCAGAGCTGGCAAGCTACTACCTAGATTTTATGCCAGATAGAGCTCAAGGTCATTATAGTCAAGGTCAGCTTTATGATTATACTGTTGACCTAAACATGGCTTTTTCTCTCTGTGCATTGCTATCCAGCATTCCTCAAAGCAAGGGTTAGAAAGGATGGCCTTTGAGATTCCTTCTAGTTCTAAAGGTTCTACAAAATCTTGGTTATGTGCATATTTATTTAGTCTTTTACAGGAAAGAAAAGCATGGCCTGTGCTCGAAGGTCTGTGGGGAAGCTGGCATGTAAGAAGCCACATTTTAATACTAATGAAAGCGCTATAATCACTGCTTGCTCAGAGTACTTTGAGTTTATGCAGAAAGGGGCACCAAGGGCACATATGAAGGAAAGACAGGGAGAGCTTCCAGGAACGGGCAACACTGGAAGGAAGAAGCATACTAAATAACCAAGAGCCTCAAACTGTTCAAGTTGCAATGTCTTTCTATGATCAGCTTAGCCACTTTGACAAATTCCAAAACTTTTGTTCATAATAAGACTCTTAGGTGTAACTAAGTATTATATTAATTAGGCATACACCTGGAGAGAATTTGTACCTCCTGTGGGAGAGATGATGGACCATCGTTTCAACCCTGCATGCTCCTCTTGGCAATAAAGAGAGAATGATAATCCCTAGAACTGTGCATCTCAATATTAAGCCTGAATAGGAAACCCCTGGAAGTCTTATCAAAACCCAGATTCCTGAGACCTAGATTCTTGGGACCCTGCCCCAAGAGATTCTGATTTAGTAGATCTAAGATAGGGCTGAAGAATCTGCATTTCTAGCAAAACCCCAGATGATGTTAATGGTGCTGGTCAGTAAGTCTGGACCACACTTGGAGTAGTATTGCTTCACAGCAATAGTTCTCAAATGTTAGCCTATTTCAGAATCACCTGGACAGCTTGTTAAAACACACTTTGCATCTGAGCCCTACTCCTAGAGTTTCTGATTCAGTAGGTCTTAGATAGGGGCTGAGAATATCCATATATAACAAGGTCCCAGGTGATGCTCATGCTGCCTGACCTAGGACAACTCTCTAAATAGCACTGCCTAGAGGAACTTCCTGCACAGCACTGTTTTTTATCAACAACTGTCCTGCCTCCTAGAAATCTTTATGAAAGATGTACCGGAGCAGTAGACAGTATATGTAGGCTAGAGTCAAATGGAAGGTAGAGGATATCAACAGCAAAGAAGAGATGATGGGTAGAGACCAAGTAGAAGGAGAAAGAAAACCTTTTAAGCACACACCAATGAAGGGGTGAAGTAGAAAGACAGTTTTTTTTAATCGCACAGATATGGGTTCAAATCTCCCACATGGAGCTCTCTGGCGCAGGAAACATATTCTAAACCCTTTTCTTATCTGCAAATGGAGATAATGACTTTTTAATAGAGTTCTTGTGTGTGTTCCATGTAGGGGATATATTTAAATACCTAATACATAAGAAGAAGCAGTAAAATAATAGGGCAGCTCCTTGTACACAAGTTCATGAATTTTAAAGTATAAAAGGAAAAACCTGGGTTGTTTTTCCAAATTTCCTGTACATTTTTTCCCCATAAGTGTTATGAGATTTCAGTCAAGTGTTTACACATTCCACAAACGTTTGCTTTCTTCTCAGTAGAGATTAGAGTTAGATGGCTTTAGGTTCTCCTCCTTCATTAAACTATTTAAAGATTAAGAAAAAAAGATTTCCACTAAGAGCTTGAATAAATGAAAGTACATCTAAAGTATATTATCATTCCTGAAGCAGAAGAAAATAGTGCCTGGCAGACTTGGTCCAATCTGGCTTCATAAGGAGACATCGAACAGAACTGAGAAAGGAATGAAATCCACTGCTGATTTCAAGCCAACAGATAAATTGAACATCCCCACTCACCACCAGGTCCTCTGCATTCACTCACCCCTCCCACCCCAAAGAAAAATAGTTTAGTGCCTTAGGATTGGGGATATAGGCATTTCCAAAGATTTACATGTTAATAGTAGCACTCTTCAGGGTGCAGTATGTAGGGAAGGGAGCAAATATAAGTCCCATCTTCACTCCAGCCCTCTGGTCTCCCCAGCATATGGCATGCTAAAATCTAGGTTGAAATGATTTAGGTTTCTGCCTATTCACTCCAAGCAAGGTTCACAGCACACATCAATAATGTTTCCCTACTGTTGACATGGGCAGGATTTATTTTGATATTCCCAAAGTTCGCAATTCTGTGTGTTTTCCAACTATTGTCTGCCTTCTTGAAAGAGTGCTAATTTGACCCAGGAGTCCATTCCTGTCAGCATCAGATGGGAAGATTTTTATGATGTATTTGTACCACTGTCACACTAGCACAGCAAGGAGGTAAAGTAAGTTCCCTGATGGTGTTGCCCTTCCATCCTCCACCATTTTGACCAATACCATACATGGTTCTAAGCTTTTAATATCCTCTCTAAGACAAAGACAAGATCACAAACCAATACCCTTTTTTCTATTTTTAAACATTTATTTTCTATAACAAAAATATACCTACATCTTTTTAAAATATCAAGTTAAACCAAAATGTTTATAATTAAAGTGATCATATAATTTGTTATCCAAATTGGGACACTTTTGTCTGGCACATATATTAAATCAAATGCGATATGAAACATGCGGCCTAAACTAGAACTGTCATGGGTAAACCACTATATATTGTTTTCTACTTCTAATGCAAAACAGCAGTTCTTGACCTACTCCAAAACTGATCTCATTCTCTACCATCACTGTTAACTCTTTAAGCTATTTCTCCTGGAAAAATGTCTCCATTTTTCTAAGTAATATAATTCTATGACTAGTTCTTGATTAATCAATTTTACACCATAACTACTGATTTCCTATTATGATAGAATAGGACTGAGTACTCTTCCATCACTAATCACCCTTCCCCCTCCTCCTAATATAATTATTTTACTATTTCTAGTTAAATGAATAATTATTGTTTACAAAATTAACTATGTAAACATTATTCACTGTCAAGTAATATAAAAGAATTTTATAAAATGATTACATTGTCTTTCTTATACTTTATACCTTTTTCCTGAATTTAACAGTTGCCTTGTTTCTTGATTTACATAATTTTCAATACACGAATCTTCATTTTCTTCCAAATGCCTCACCATATCTGCTATGTATTCTCCTCACTTTTACTCCATGCATTATATATCATACGTTCTATCAAGCCCCCTTTATTGCCAAGCCATCTTCTCCCTGGAGCCCCCAATCCTCTTGCTCCAATCTGAACCAATGGCTGCTGCCAAGATGTCATCTCGAATATGCTTTGTATTGCTTTTTTGAGTTGCATTAACTGTTTCTTGAAAACTAGATCTTCCTGGGGGCATCTGGGTGGCTCAGTTGGTTAAGCATCTGCCTTCCCAGGGTCCTGGGATCAAATCCCACATCAGGCTCCCTGCTCAGCGAGGAGTCTACTTCTCCCTTTCCTTTCTCTCCCTGTGCCCCCCCCACCTTGTGCTCTCTCTCTCAAATAAATAAATAAAATCTTAAAAAAAGAAAAGAAAAAGAAAACTAGGTCTTTCTGTTCTTGATTTATTTCTTCAGTGTAATGAAACACACATTCACTGGACGCTTTCAAAGAACGCATGAGTGCATGAATCCTCACATACATGGAAATGTCTTTATTTTAGTTAATACTCTATTGATCGTATGACCAGATGACAGAATTATAAGTAGGAAATCACTTTGGTCAAAAAGCATACTTCTGCCATTAAGGATGAGGTGATTTTATTTTTCCTTTCTGGAAAGTTTTAGAATCCTCTTCTGTACCCCTGGCCCATCATTAAGTGGTTTGGAGTGAATCTTTTTCAGTCATGCTACTGGGAATTCACTGGACCCATATCAATCTGTTTTTTAGAAGTATTATTCTATTACTTTGTGATGATTTTCTACTTTCGTTTCATCTGTTCTTTATTTCTGGAAGTCATTTTATTCAAATTTTGGACATTAGAGATACACTCTGGTCTTTCGTTATTTTTCTAAGTAATCTCTTTTTCTCCTTTTTTCACTCTCTGGGAGGTATCTTTGACTGTATCTTCCAACCATTTACTTAATTCTTTATTTCAGCAATTACATATCAAACTTGTAAAACTTCTATCTCTTTTTCTAATTTCTTCTTCTTCACAGCTTCCTCTTAAGTTTTTTTGAGTACAATAATCCTCGTCTATTTCTGAGTATGCAGAGTGGAATACTTCTTCTCTTTCCTGAATTATCTTTGTTTCTTTGGGTTCATTTCATCTGTTTATTCTTGTCTGTTTCTGAAAGGAAGCTTTCTTCAAGTGGACAGTGGTTCACAATTGTCCATTCATGTTTAACAATAAGACACTGAGATACTAAAGATATGATTGGAAATTCTCTGATTACAAATGAGGATCATTAATGAGAGCTTTAGGGTGTTCTGTGGTAGTACCTCCCTTTAGGCCATTCTAAGAGCCCCCAGTGTCAGTGTATGGGTATTCCAGTTACCTAGTGCTGTGTAACAAGCCATCCCAAAAGGTAGTGGCTTATAACAAAAACAACATTTACTGTGCTTATGCATCTGGACTTGGAGCAGTGCTCATCAGGGACATCTGGTCTCTGCTCTGCTTGGCAACATCTAGAGCAGCTCAAGGGCTGGGGGCTGCAACATTTAGGGCTCCTTAGACACCTATCTCTGTGCAATCTCTCTATGTAATCTCTCCAACTTGGGAGTTTCAGGAAAGTCAGACATCCTATATGTTGGCTCAGGGCTCCCAGAGGGTGTGGAGAGAGGGAGAGAGAGAGAGAGAGAGAGAGAGAGAGGTCTCCGGGTAAAAGTTATAAAGCTGTATCCCTTTTATTGTCTAGCCCCAGCAGCTGCAGAGTATCACTTTAGCCGTATTGGCTGGAGCATCCACACTGGTTCCCAGATTCAAGGGAAGGCACAGAGACTACACATCTCAGCATCTCCATGAAAGAATAGTCAGGTTATATGTATTTCCCACCTCACAGGTGTATATTTGTGTATATATACACGCATATAGAGTTGTAAGTTACATTTGGAAAATAAAAACTGCCTCAATTTGCCATTTATTTTTGAGGCCTTTTAATATCTCCAAAAAGGTGATTTCTGATCCCCTTTGGGCAGAGGAGAGGGACAGACTCTTCCTGCTGGTGTTCCACATGCAGGGAAGAGCAGAGGGAAGCTAGTATTTGCATCTTCAGCCTCTGAAGTTCAACTCTCCACAAGAGAACACTCTGGTCTTCAATTTGAAAGCTAAATGCCTGCCTGCCTGCATTCTGGATTCTGAATACTGACTTTCAAACAATCTTTGTATTTTCAGTACTGCCCTCCTTCAGAATCTTAACCTGAAACAGCTCTGCTAGGAACATTAACACTTTTCTCATTAACACTTCCCTTTGCATACTATAGCTTTCCGTCTGTTTGGGTCTATATAATTTTTCCTTCTTTACTACTACTCAACTGGTCTTAGGAGGAAGAGGTGATAAACATTTATAGTCAATCAGTCACCTTTAACCACATCCCAAGGCCCCAAGGAGAAGGTCTGTATCACAGATATAAAGGCCTTTGGCCTTGTTTTGAAGACCAAAGCTTCAGACTTGAAAAGGAAGACAGTGGTAGTAGGGGAAAAAGTTAGCTTTCTTGATATGATTTGCCCTCCAGTTCCCTGCACTGTCACCTATAAGCAGCGTGGCACAGCGATTACCAAACTGCCTCTTAGAAGCAGGATGACCTGTCCCCAAGCCTTCACTCTATTCTACTAGTTTTGTTGGCAAATGATTTAAGATTTCAGCACCTGGTAAAAGGCAGCTGATACCACCTACCTCACTGAGCCATTTTACAATGCATCTAATGTATTTAGAACAATTCCTGGCAAATAGTGACCACACTAAATCTCAGCTGTCATCATCTAGTAACCATCCTGACTCATTCACACTTCTTTTCATTCTTCCTTCAAAATACACTCTTGGAAAATTTTTATTTATGTCTTCACCAGAAATTCTTGTCTTCTTTTTCTCTTCAGTCTATAAGCTCACAAATCCTTAACCATTTTCAGTCTACTGCAGCATTTACAATAAATTTGGCATCATTTCTTTATGTGGCTTGAACATCATTTATGGCTGTACACCACTGAGAGCACAAGAGAAGAGAGAATAAGCTCAATAGCAATTTCATAACTGACCTGATTTATTCATTTAAAATAAATTCTTATTTTTTGACTGCCTGAAACAACATCTACCATAAAATGTATTTCAGTGTACAAGAAAGAAAGAAAGAAAGACCTAGTAACTGTTCCCCAGCTTTCACTCATTTCCATTCTCTGTGTATGTACATGGGAACATTTAACGAACATTTTTTGAATTTTTCTAGCCATACATAATGAATATTAACCCAGGACAATGTCTTGGATTTTTCTTCGTGGTCAGTTAATATTTGTTATATATTAAAGAAAAACCTATCGAGATGCCTGGGTGGCTCAGTCGTTAAGCGTCTGCCTTCAGCTCAGGGCGTGATCCCGGCATTCTGGGATCGAGCCCCACATCAGGCTCCTCCACTGGGAGCCTGCTTCTTCCTCTCCCACTCCCCCTGCTTGTGTTCCCTCTCTCGCTGGCTGTCTCTCTCTGTCAAATAAATAAATAAAATCTTTAAAAAAAAAAAAAGAAAAACCTATCATGAAGAGTTTTAGGATACATCAGTTAAAAAGCTTAGATCTCTGCAGACTACAAAATCAAAAAGAAAGAGGCAACCAAGGCTAACACAGGAAACCTGATTTACAGTCTTCACTCCACCAGTGGAAATGTTTGCAGCTGCAGAAAAATCTATGTACATTGCTTAGATATTTGTGGTTTGACCCTAATTCTCCATTGATCCAGCAGTCTGATTTTTTAGACTCATATTTGCAGAATATCCTTTTTTAATCTGCTAAATGGATTTTTCTTTTATTACTCAAGAAAGGTGAGAACCAACTTCTGTAAATATTTCCATTCTTTGGAATAGATTACATTAAAGGTGCATTAAAATTTGAGGATATGCATTTAGCGTGCCATTTATTACACTATACTTAATTACACTCAGTCTTACTGCTGTGATTACATTTTGATAAGGTAGACAGGAAAGACACACAAAAAGAACTAGAAAAACGGTATTTCTCATAAAACAGTTCTCTATCGTGTTTAGTATTCCACCCAGAATGTTTATAAAACAGGTGAAATGCACAGACTCGATCATTAAAAACAAAGAATTTGACATTCCTTACATCATTTTTACATATGACAATGCTGCAAACCAAGAAATTTGACACTGAAATCAAAATATCTGTAGAACAGATGCTTCACAATCCTCTCTCTGTTTTTCAAAGTCATTTATAACTGCTTGCCCACTTGTTTTTCAGATGACTCAGGACTGTGGACTGCCAAATAGGCCAAAAGTGCAGGAGGCTCCGAAGTAATTAAACTCATGGTGCAGAATGAAATAACGTTGTTTTCATCTTTTATTTCTTCCAGAAAGAAAAGTCAAATGTTCATATTCTCTAAGAGAATACATACTTTCAAGTCTTTTCAAGTTGTGGATTTTAAGTTGTCATAAATAACTTATGAACTGAGAGGGAGTGTGTTCTCAGTACGTCTCTATATTGTCTGCAGGAGCTGAGACAAAACCAGAGGCAGACATGACGACTTGCCTTCCAACCGTCCGTGAATGAGAATCAACCAGACAGCCAAACTTCTCAGTTAACCAGCATCTTTCAAAAACAAAATGGGACCATCTACAGCCAACCTTCTCTAAACTTTATGAAATACAAAATGGCTGCTATTAAAAGCCCTCCCCTCCTGTAGTACCAGATAGTGATGGGCTCACAGTGAGAGGAGTTGCAAAGGACAGCTTCCTATGATCGTCAAGCTATGAAAACATGTCCGAAGATATTCAGTACAGGCTAGAATATGAATTTTTAGCATCAGCATGAAGATTCATATTGCACATGAACAGAGCTCTAAGTGTTCATCGTGACAACCTACTCTGAAAGGAGTTCTGATGAACGTCCTACGGTGGTCTAAAAGAATCATGGAAGAAAAACACATGTCTTCTTTTTACAAAATAAACTACTGAAAAACACCTAATTCGTGAACATGAGGTAGGAATGTTTAGGGAAACAAACAGTTGGATCTGATGCAGCTCCTTAAAAATTATGATTTTCATTGTATCGGGTCTCCTAAGCGCTTCCCGTAAAACAGATCTCTAGTTATTAATATTTGCCACCAACTTTTATTGCTAAATGTAGTTCCTAAATTTGAAGGCCTCACATATTTCCAGATAATGCCCACAACACCGATCCAAGCACCCACACTCCGCATGACCCTAGAGGAACGCCTCTGAATAATTGCCCTGACCTCTAGGCATCTTTACAGAAGGGATCCTGGGGCAGTAGATGGCAGACACGCTGCACTAGATTGGAAAGCAAGAGTGTGTTGGTGGGGAGGAAGAGATGGTGGGTATAGGCTGAGTAGAAAGTGAAGAGAAAACATTTTTGCACATACGACAAAGTGGTAAAATAAAAAGAACACTTATTTTCTAGTCACATGGACATAGGTTCATGTTCAAATATCATCTCTGGAGCCATGAATGACGCTATCTGGTGCAAGACAGATGCCCTCAGTCCCTTTTCTCATCTTCAAATGAGGATAATGATGTTTTTCTCACGGGACTGTTGTATGTGATCACTGTAGGAAATATACTGAAGCAACTACCACATAGGAAGAAACAATAAAATAATACAATGTTTCTTGTACACAAGGGCATGAATTTTAAAATACAGAGGAAAAGCTTGGATCATTTCCCCAAATTTCCTCTATTTTTTCCCTGTTATTTGCATGACCTCCTTGGCCAAGGCGCGTGAAGTCAGCATGTCCTGACTGGATTTCCAGTGACACACAGTTCCCAAGTACAGCAGGTTGTATTTCTTTTTCTGATTTCATTTCCATCCCCAAATGTACATGATAATGGAATCATTTCATCTAGTGTAAGAGGCAGCAGCTTTTCATTTCACGAGTGATGATGAACTACACTTTTAAACCAATTTTGGTGGGTTTTTTTGTATTTGGACAGATTTTTTAAATTCTTTAATTTAAATTCAATTAATTAAGATATAGTGTATTATTAGTTTCAGAGGCAGAGTTTAGTGATTCATCAGTTGCATATAACATCCCGTGCTCATTACGGGGCACCTGCACCCCAATGTTTATAGCAGCAATGTCCACATAGCCAAAATATGGAAAGAGCCCAAACGGCCATCAAAAGATGAATGGACAATTTCAGTATTTTTTAAGACACCAGAGGATAAATAAAGAGTTACATTTTTATTTTGAGAGACTAGAATCAAAGGAAGTCACAAGTTGCTTTTGATGCAAGAATCATTTTTTCGTCTAAGCAAAACATCATCTCTGTGCTTTGGTTTTATACACATTTTTCTCTCCTAGGCATAAAAATATTGAGATGAATTATTATTTTCTATTTTGCTATTTCTAGCTATAATAGTTTTATCCTCATGAATACTTACTTGATGCTGAAATGCATTAAGATTATACCACATTTAGAATAAGGCCAAGAATACTTTAAATATATGTATACGCTATGTTACTGAAGTTGTCATAACAGACAGTGGTCACTGATTGAACATCTCCTATGTGTCAGACATTACACATGGGCTTTACATTCATTCTCTCATTTCCTTGTAAGAGAGCTGGGGACATCTTTCCACAGTCACCAAGGTTCAAAGGGATCAAACTGGAAGTCTCCTATCCTCTTCACCAGAGTTGATTTGCACTAATTCTTTCCCATGACAGATCACGTTCACAGGCCATAAATCACTTTAGTTAAACCTACGGTTATTATCAGTTACTGGGTCCACACCCAGAAGGTAATTATTGATAAACATGGGCTACTAGGATCCCAATGTCCCCTGTCACTCACTCCACCCCATTCTATTCACGACTGCCTTACCAGCCATGAGGCAAACAGGCAGCTCTATAAGAAAGTGATGACAACGGCATCCCTGCAGGAATGTGTGAAAGTGAAAGGGCATGACCTCTCACCTTTTTAATCTCCACTGGCTTCTTGCCTTCATCTTACAAATATGCTCCTCTCTCTGTTCTTCTAAAAGAAGTCCTTTTACCTCACTTCCTTCTCTCTGTCCTTCCTCTACTAGACTTCTTTCACTATTTATGCCTAAACAGTTATAAAGGTACTCTTAAAATTCACTGGCTTCCTATTTTGAATGAGTTATTTGGCATATATGTTTTTTTAAAGAGGTATTTATTGAGGTGCCTGAGTTGCTCAGTCAGTTAAGCATCTGTGTTTGGCTCGGGTCATGATCCCAGGGTCCCAGGATCAAGCCCTGTGTGGCTACCCACTTGGCAGGAATCTGCTTCTCCCTCTCCCTTTGCCCCTCCCCCTGCTCCTTCTCTCTCTCTCTCTCCCCACCCCTGTCAAATAAATAAATAAAATCTTTTTTTAAAAGATAAAAGATTTTTAAATTTTTTTAAAAAGATTTATTTATTTGACAGAGAGAATGCGTGCCTGACCATGCAAGTGAGGGGGAGGGGCAGAGGGAGAGACTCTCAAGCAGACTCCCCACTGAGTGCTGAGGCCAACATGGGGTTCCATCTCACAACCCTGAGATCATAACCTGAGTGGAAATCAATCGTCAAGAGTCAAGATGTTTAACCAACAGAGCCATCCAGGCGCCCCTATTTGCCATATATTTAACCCTCTGAAAACCTGTAATGACAATGAAAAAAAATTGTGGATCAGAAAACTTCATTACTAGGGTTCAAATTCCACATCTGTCTGAGGCCAAGGCCCAAGTATTGCTTCCCATACCACCACAGAACATCCAAGAGATGTCGAAACCAGCTTAGTCCCTTCCTCACCAGACCAGAGTACAGGTCAATCTTCTACTGCAAACTGACATTTTTAATTTTCACTATGAAGCTGGGTTATCAAATGCAATTATCTCCTGTGCTTTTCACGTGTCTAGAAGTGTCTTCATATAAGGTCATGTCAGGATCATCTTTTTGGAACGTTCCCTTGGGGGACAAGGCAATGGCCATTTAATTCTGAATCTTTAGTCTCTTTACTGGGAGGTCTGTAAGAAGAAAACTTTCAACGGAGGATAACAAGTCTGAAAGACAGGGAGAAAGAGCGGTGCAGGAGGAGCAGAGGAAGAGGAGGAGAAGTGGACAGTTAGGAGGGGCCTCCATTTCCAAGCCTAGCAAATAAGCATTTTTAACTAGTGGCTAATTAGATCCACTTGGTTAGCTCCAACCAGTGTTAATATTCCACTTAACCCTAACAACCCAGATCCCTGGGATCCGACTAACTAGGCACTCTCTACTTCAGGGCCCTTGCACATACTCTCTTTTCTGCCTCGACCACTTTTTCCAAATGCCCAAATAACTCTGTCTCCTCTATCAGGACACTATTCAAATGTCACTTTCTCAGTAAGACCTTCCTTGATTTCTAGTTTTTAAATTGCAACACCTATGCCTCAAACCATTTTTCCTCTTCTCCTTTACTGCTGTATTTTTCTCTATTACACTGACCACTGCTTTACATGCTATATAGTTCACTTTTTAATTTTACTTTTTGTCACCTCCTTCCACTAGAATGTAATCTCCATGAGGACAGGGATTTCTGTTCGCCACTATATCGCCAATGCCCAAACAATTCCTGGTATACAGTAAGTGATCTAAAATGTTTGTTGAATGAATGGATGCATTGGAAGATAAGTCTCCTTCCACCCAACTTCTCTCATTATATAGCTAAATATTAGCTAAGGTGATACAGGCATACCTTGTTTTATTGCCTTTCACTTTACTGTGATTTTGTAGATAATGAATTGTTTACAAATTGAGGCAACCCTGCGTGAGGCAAATCCATCAGTGCCATTTTTCCAACAGCATCTGCTCACTTCGTGTCAACACATCACATTTTGGTATTTTAAACTTTTTCATTATTATATTTGTCACAATGATCTGTAATCAGTGCGATCTTTGTTACTATTGTAATTGGGGGAACCACAAACCACTCCCATAGAAGACAGCAAACTTAATCAAGAAATGTTGTGTTTGTTCTGACTACTCCACATACAAGCAGTTCCTCCATTTCTTTCTCTCTCCTCAGGCCTCCCTATTCCATGAGACACAACAATCTCAAAATTAGGCCAATGAGTAACCCTACAAAGGCCTCTAGGTGTTCAAATGAAAGGAAGAGTCATATTCCTCACAGGAATGTCCCTTTAAATCAAAAGCTATAAATGATTAAGCTTAGTGAGGAAGGCACGTCCAAAGCCAAGATCAACTAAAAGCTAGGCTTCCTGCACCAAAGAGTTAGCCAAGTTGTGAGTGCAAAGGAAAAGTTCCTAAAGGAAATTACAAGTGCTACTCCAGGGGGGAACACATGAACGACAAGAAAGTGAAACAGCCTTATTGCTGATATGGAGAAAGTCAGAGTGGTCTGGAGAGAAGATCAAACCAGCCACAACATTCCCTTAAGCCAAAGCCTAATTCAGAGCAAGGCTCTCTCTTCATTTCTCTGAAGGCTGAGAGAGATGAGGAAGCTGCAGAAGAAAAATTGAAAACAGAGGTCAGTTCATTAAGTTTAAGGGTAGAAGCCATCTCCAAAACATCAAAGTGCAGGATGAAGCAGCAAGTGCTGATGGAGAAGCTGCAGCAAGTTCTCCAGAGGATACAGCTCAGATCATTCACGAAGGCGGCTACACTGAACAACACATTTTCAATGTAGATGAAACAGCTTTCTATTGGAAGAAGATGCCATCTAGGACTTTCATAGCTAGAGAGGCAAAGTCAATGTCTGGCTTTAAGCTTCAAAGCATAGGCTGACTCTCTTGTTACGGGCAAATACAGCTGGTGACCTTAATTGAAGCCAAAAATCCTAGGGCTCTTAAGAATTATGTTAGATCTACTCTGCCCGTGCTCTATAAATGAAACAACAAAGCCTCGATACCAGCACATCTGTTTACAACATGGTTTACTAAATATCTGAAGCCCACTGTTGAGAACTAATGCTTGGAAAAAAAGATTCCTTTCAAAATATGACTACTGCTCATTGACAGTGTACCTGGTCACCCAAGAGCCCTGATGGAGATGGACAACGAAATGATGGCTGTTGTCATGCCTGCTGACACAGCATCCATTCTGCGGCCCATGGATCAAGGATTCATTTAAACTTTCAAGTTTTATTTTTTGTTATTAATATTTAATATTATTATTTAAGAAACCCCTTTAGACTGTAGCTGCCATAGACAGTGATCCCACTGACAGATCTGTGCAGTCAACTGAAAACCTTCTGGAAAGGATTCGCCATTCCTGATGTCACTAAGAACACTGGTGATTCATGGAAAGAGGTGAAAACATCAACATGAATAGGAGTTCGGAAGAAGTTGATTCCAACCCTTGTGGATGACTTTGAGGGGTTGGTTCAAGATTTCAGTAGAGGAAATAACTACAGATGTGTGGAAACAGCAAGAGAACTAGAATTAGACATGGAGCTGAAGATGGGACTGAATGGCTGCAATCTCATGACCAAACCTTAACAGATGAGGGGCTGCTTCTTATAGATGAGCAAAGAAAGTGGTTTCTTGAGATAGAGCCTACCCTGATAAAGATACTGTGAAGATTGTTGAAATGACAACAAAGGATTAGAATGTTCCATAAACTTAGTTGATAAAGCAACAGCAGAGTTTGAGAGGACTGACTCCCATTTTGAAAAAAATTCTACTGTGGGTAAAATGGCATCAAATAGCATCACATGCTACAGAGAAATCATTCATAAAAGGAAGAATCAATCAATGCAGCAATCTTCACTGTTGTCCTATTGTAAGAAATTGCCACAGCTACCCCAACGTTCAGCAACCACCATCATGATCAGTCAGCTGCCATCAGCATCAAGGCCAGACCCTCCACCTGCAAGAAGATTATGACACACTGAAAACTCAACTGATGGTGAGTGTTTTTTAACAATAAAAAAAAATTTTTTTTTCAGAGAGAAAGAGAGAGCATGAGTTGGGGAGGGAGGAGCAGAGGAAGAGAGAGAGAGAATCATAAGCAGGTACCCACCTGGCACAGAGCCTGACATGGGGCTCAATCTCACAACCCTGAGATCACGACCTGAGACGAAATCAAGAGTCGGACACTTAACCAACTGAGCCACCCAAGCACCCCAACAATAAAATATTTTTAAATTAAGGTATATAAACTGTTGTTTTAGACATAATTCTACTGTATGCTTAGTAGGCTACAGTTCAGTACAAACATAACTTTCATATGCACTGGGAAATCAAAAAATGCATTTGACTTGCTCTACTGTGATATCCGCTTTATTGCAGTGGTCTAGAAATAAACCTGCAAAATCTCCAAGGTATGTCTGTATATTCCGGGCACAGCCCGGTTTTCCTTGCGATGGCAGAGCCCACCTCAGTTCAGTGGAGCATCTTTTCCTTGGTCCTGGGCCTGTAGGTCACCAGGAAGATATCTGTTCCAGAGTTGTACGTCAGCCCTGGTCTACAAGCTGGTTCTTACCAAGACACCTCTGCCCTAGACACTGAGAGTGATGTTCAGGACAAGAATAATGCTCACAACATTCATACTGTGAATGGTAGAGATGAAAGCAGCTGTTTAGTAACCAGTGCTTAAAGTCAACTATCAAGGATAAAGAGCTGAAATGGCTATTCTCAATCAACATCATCTTCAAATCACAAAATGTTAGTCCCACACGCCATAGGGCTGGTTGCTTCAGAAGGGCCCATGATATCATCACATTGCCATGTTAATTAGGAAATACCCTAATTCCTTTAAAAGCCAATTTACATTACTGTATATTTGGTGCTGTTTAGTGAACATACTTATTTTGCCCTAAAAACCTAAGAGCTCTAACAATACTGGTTTTTCCATTTTCTCTTTTGTTTTTTTTCCTCTTGGGGAGGGTGTAGGGGGGTGGGTACTTAGTATACTTGGCTTAAACCTCAATGAAAATGAAAGAAAGATTTATAAAAGTTATTCCCCATTGGCCTTTCCCAAGAACAATTTATACTGGGGTCTATGGCAGGGGTTAAACACAGAGTATGCTTACAGCTCAGATTTCACAAGAAGGGGAACACATGGTGTCTCTGCAAGGAATGTCAAGTCCAAGAAGCTGAAAGGGAACTTGAGAAAAATTAAACATGTGCGAATTTTAGTTGTATTTTATTACAAAGCAAACAGGAAGTCTGACATTAAATGTAACAGCCTCATACGAGGCTCATTAGAAAGGCTTTCATTTAATGAAACCGCGGTAAAGTTACAGAAATCTCAGTCGATGGCTAAAAACCTAAAAGCAAAAGATAATTCTAACAAAAGCTTGTTTTTAAAGTTTAATAAATTTAGCTAAAACAATGGGCTGAAACCCGGGGGCAAATCCAGCAATGAGAGCAAACACAGTCTCTGGAAACCTTCCTGGAGTCATCTCTGCAAGTCAAAAGCAGTTCCTTGCCTCTTGTCTGGTGAATTAAGGCAGCTTCTCAATGATGAAGCCAACCCCAAAACTGTGAGGTGCTAACTTTAAATTTTACGACACTTCTGAAAGCAAACTGAAGTTCTGTATATGGCGACTTGGATGAGACTGAATAATGTGTATTGCTGGTGAGGCTTTTACTGTGGTTTAGAACCATATGAATTTAAAATGGGATCATTAAATAGATTACTGGTCAACACCAGGGTTTCCCAATATGTGGTCCTAAGACTACTCAACCAGAATCACCAAGAGGAGGAGGACGTGTGGGGGTTCTGGTTAAAAATGAAAATCCCTCGGGGCGCCTGGGTGGCATAGCGGTTAAGCGTCTGCCTTCGGCTCAGGGCGTGATCCCGGCGTTATGGGATCGAGCCCCACATCAGGCTCCTCCGCTATGAGCCTGCTTCTTCCTCTCCCACTCCCCCTGCTCCTGTACCCTCTCTCACTGGCTGTCTCTATCTCTGTCAAATAAATAAATAAAATCTTTAAAAAAAAAAAAAAAAATGAAAATCCCTCAGGCCTTAGCCTGAATACAGAATGTCTGAGGGTAGGGTCCTAAATGTTTCCCATAATCTTGATGCTAGCTAAAGTGTTAAGGCCAACAGAAGAGTGGGTCCCAACTTTAACTACATATGGGAACACATGAGGAGCTTTAAAAGTAAAGCCTGGTCCCATGCCCAGAAATTCCGTGGAATTATTTGGGATGCGGCCTGGACACTGGGATTTTTAAGAATCATCCTCGGATGCAAAGTTAAGAATTACTGTAGAAGAGTCTCTTCCCAGTAACAGTCTTTTCCTCCCCCTCATGCAGAAATAAAACATGAATCAGAAAATGACTATTATCAAACAGGCAAATTTCTGTGACTTATTTCTAAGGCACTGCTAAGAAGTTGAAATTATTCTCCCATTTTATGGGGAAACCCAAGGATTTGGGACATAAAGTAGCTCAAATAAACTGTCTGAGGTGTGATTAATTATCACAGACAAAAAGAGAGAACTGAACAGTCATGCTGTAGACTTTACAATCCCTGAAGATAAGCCAGAGAAATAGGGCTCACATTTCTAACAGATATGTCATTTTTATCTGTTCTGTTAGAACACTTCTTGTTCCTTCAAAGTTGATAAAGGAATTGGGTCAGGTTTTGTAATTTGTGGCCGCGGTCAAGCCTTATTCAATATTTTTTTTTAAAGATTTTATTTATTTATTTGACAGAGATAGAGACAGCCAGCAGAGAGGGAACACAAGCAGGGGGAGTGGGAGAGGAAGAAGCAGGCTCATAGCGGAGGAGCCTGATGTGGGGCTCGATCCCACAACGCCGGGATCACGCCCTGAGCTGAAGGCAGACGCTTAACCGCTGTGCCACCCAGGCGCCCCTATTCAATATTTTTAAACCTTAATTATTTTATTTCTTTATAAATCAAGAGTACCAGTGGTTAATAATAACATCCAATACTGACTGACTTCTTACTACGTGTCAGACACTGTGTGAAGCACTTTAAATACATTATCTCATCTACTGCTATGTGGTAAGTACAATTATTAGCCCATTTAATAGAATAGAAAACTGGGACTTGGTGAAGTTAAGTATCCATGGTTATACAAGGTTTTAAGAACTTCAAAGTATATGTTCTTAATCCAGTTGTTAATACCACAGATTTAAATAAAGATCTAGCAGTCACCCTGTAGTCATACAGAAGGAAAAAAAAGAGGAATAAATTTATTTCTATCCAAAAAACTATTCTTTGATCATACCAGATTAGCCAAGCTCTGATGAATGAGTCCCTATTCCTGAAGTTGCAATGCTTCTGTAAGTACAAGAAACCTAAACATGTTTCAGTGAATCCCACCCACCCTGGGAGCCTGCAATAGACCAATCTGTCATGGAAGGTATGGTCTTCTATTTTCTTTCTTTCTTTCTTTATTTTTAAAGATTGTATTTATTTATTTGACAGAGAGAGAGACAGCCAACAAGAGAAGGAACACAAGCAGGGGGAGTGGGAGAGGAAGAAGCAGGCTCCCAGTGGAGCAGGGAGCCCGATGTGGGGCTCGATCCCAGGACCCTGGGATCATGCCCTGAGCTGAAGGCGGACGCTTAATGACTGAGCCACACAGGCGCCCCAGTCTTCTATTTTAAACTACCATCAGCTCTCAGGCAAATCCAATAATCTGAAGGAATAAAGACTTTGCTTTGAAACCAGAGCGGAAATCTTAAAGATCCATAAGGACAATAAGCCACAAAATGACATGTGTTAGAGGTCATCTGTGCACTCAGTGGGAGCCCCAGGCCTCGCGTGTTCACACGTCTATGTGTTCAATGATCTTCATACCTCACTTGCTCCCATTGCTGAGCTGGACCCTTGTCTTATTCAATACTTAGAGAATAGATGCCTTTTTAATTCTATCTATCCTTTAATTCTGTCTTTTAATTCTAGATTTTCCTATAGACTGTATTGTTACACCATTTTTTTAAATGTTTAAATGTCATGGGAGGACGAGGCTTACAATACTTAAAACACACAAACAAACAAACAATGCTGGTGCCCCATGGACTGATGACTCTCTTCAATCATCTTGGGGAAAGGAGAAACTTCCATCAAATGAAAGTACTGCAGGCAAGAAGATGAGTGGGAGAAATAAAAGCATCTGCTGATTTCTACAGTCAGCACCTAACATCTTTTCATCAGCTAAGATATTTCTAACCTAAGAAGAAAAGCAAGGAATCCTGATTTCTCATCCCTTCCCCACTTCTGATTCACCGTGGCCTGAGCAAGCTGCCGCTTCCCTGGGCTAGTTCTTCCCTCTCAAAAATGGAGATAATGATATAGTTTTTAGCCACTGAATCCCAGTAATGGTGCTAGGATTAATGAGAGTGTTTTAGAAGGAAAAGAAAAAAAAAGTCTTTGATCAAAGATGTGCGGTAAGTACAGTATTTTATTATCAACAATAATAATGGGCCTTATGCTACTGATGCCTGGGGAGCACACCATTCCCCGCTTGGCCTGCATTAATACTTGGACCCAAGGGTGCTAATTAGTGCAAAAACGTATGTGCTGAAAAGCACCCTAGGGGCTTAAAGGAATTAATCCATCTCCAAAAGGTGACTAATTTACCCTCCACCCCCCACCCTTCCCACACAAGGCTCCTGTCTACTATTATTAGTGTACAATAACTGCACCCTTCTTGCAGGTCTACTGGGCCCCATGTGCTTCCTCCAATTTACTTAATAGAATATAAGGGATTTGAAAGCGCTGTTGGAATAATATCTTCTCTTTGAATATCTGCTCTTGCTTGATTCATTGGGGAGCAGCCACAAACTAATAATGGTTACAATGTGACAGCTTATAATTGGTACAATTTCCTATCTCACCGTCAAGGTAATTTTTTCCCAGTGCACAGAATAAGTCTGTTCTCTTCAGGCACCATACTTTTAAAAATATCCTTCTTCCTCCCCAGCGTCTCTGTAATACCTTTTGCATTTTGGTCAATACAGCACACTTTCTGCTCCCTTTGCTGAAAAAACCTTCCCGTAGGTTAGCACAGAAGCCACCAAGACCTGGCTAAGTAACCGAGATTCTAGCCTCTACTTACCAATCTTTTTTTAACCATATTAATGATTATCATAAAAATCATTACAATTTTAGCCTAACAGGGTCAATTAACTTGGAAAAATCATACCCTTGATAGCCATCCTCTCCCTCTCTTTCATCATAAATACCACTATCAATGTTATGCAGAAGGGAGAAAATCCCAAGGAACACTTGCAGTTAGTAAATCACCTGATCTTTACCAAACAAATGTCTCAGCAGTCATCCTTATTGATTTATAAGGTGTTGGGACTGTTACGTGAGCTTAAGGGCGTGGCCAGCATATATATCACGTGGAAAAACCTAACAGTGAATGTAAATGCTGCTTACAGTGCATCTTATGGTAATTTATGAAGCCCAGACCACTGGAATTACCATAGCAATCATCTAAGTCAAAATTTTACCTTAAGAGAAAGTTACCAAAGCCCAGGAAGGTGAAGTGGCTTTCTCAAACATCATGTCTACCCATTCATGGTTCTCTCCACTAATAAAGGCAAAATGTAGAAAAGGAAAATACTTCATTTAAAGACAACTCCAGTCAATTAAGAAGATTCTAGAGATTTGATAGAAAAATCACCTTAGGGTAACATCAACACTATCCAAACCAAACTGAAATGTTACTTCAAACTACTGTATCAGTCCTAGTCTAACACAGAGTTGAATTTTATTTTTCTTTAACACAAACTAATCTCATAGGGAAAAAATTAACCATTTCTGTAAATAAGACAGAAAAGAAAAAAGGCCAGAGAGAATGAATTTAAAAAGTGTATAAGTGCACGTTTATGTTAGCTTGCCTTACTCCACAGCAACCCTGCATTCCTGACACCAGTAGATAAAGAAAAGCTCTCATAGATCAATTTGATAACAAGGAATTCCCAAACTCTCCCGAAAGTATTAATCTTGAGTTCCTGAAAGGCAGAGCTTGTCAGGAAGACTTGCTGGGGATCTTAATGACCTGGCAAGAAAAGAGCTGTTACAGGATGATAACTAGACAGAGAAATGCCTCCAGGTCATTGAGAGCAGGAAGTGCAATGGAGACCCGTCTCCTCCACCTTATATATAACAATGTTAAGCTGAGACTCAACCAGCACTTGATCTCTATTTTCTCATCCACCACTCCCTACCTTAAGTAAATGCAAAAGGAAAGACAAGTGAACAGTTCTTAAAAAAACACTCTTCAGGAAAGTTTCCAAGAATCATTTTACCTTTGCAGAAGCAAGGAATTAGATGTTCTTTTGACTGAAGCATAAGGCTTGAGAGAATACTTATGAGAGTTGATAAAGAATTCTTTTACTACACATGACTGAACAATTAAATAAACTTTTAAGCTGCATTTATTTTTTCTCTATTTCTTCTATCTTTAACCTCCAAAGACTGTCTTATTGTGTTTATGGCCTATTAGTGATTTTTTTTTGTTTTTTGTTTTTGTTTTTGTTTGAGAGAATGACCTTTCCGGGACTCTGGAACGAGCATTAAGGTACTGCCGTCAACTATGACTACAACTTTAATGAAGAATTTAAACCAAGAAGTGAACATATAAGCCAAGTGACTTATATTTAAGAGTATTATTTTAAAATATGGTTTTTAAAAGTTCTTTTCTTTCAATTTTATCTACAAAATTTCTGTGGTGCTTCTCTACCATTTGATATTAAATCCACTTTACTTTCCTATGAAATCAGATGTATTACCATCAGCTTTATCTCTTAGTGTATTACAGGTAAATTAAGATAAGTAAAGCATGTCTTCAGTAAAAAAAAAAAAATGCTGTATGAATTAAAAATGAAGCACCAAATTGGCCTACATACTTTAGAGCAATAGCTTAAAATATGTCTGTAGCCCAGATTCTAACACAGTGTTTAAATTTTACCCTGTGGAATAACATGATGTCGGGCAATAGTTGATTACCTGATGCATGCTTCACAAATAATACCAATTAATTTACAAAACATTTGTATTTGAAGCTCCAAAAGATTTCACTGATGCTTTTATACAGATAGTCTTTCTAGGAAGACTAATTACTGCGGTTAAATCTGTACGTTTTTGAAATGAGATTGTATTATATGATCAAATTAAAAATGTGCTGTATTTCTACATACTAACAATGAACTATCTGAAAAAGAATTAAGGAAAACAATCTCACTTACAATGGCATCAAAACAATAAAATTCTTAGGAATAAATTTAATCAAGGAAGTGAAATATCTATACACAGAACACCATAAGACTCTGATGAAAGAAACTGAAGAAGACACAAATAAATGGGAAGATAGTGTTCATGGATCAAAGGACTTGATATTGTTAAAATGCCCATACTACCCAAAGCCGTCTAGAGATTCAATGCAATCCCTACCAAAATTCCAATGGCATTTTTCAAAGAAATAGAAAAAACAATTCTAAAATTTGTATGGAACCACAGAAGACCACAGTGAGCCACAGTCATCTTGAGAAAGAAACAAAGCTGGAGGCATCAAGCCTCCTGATTTCAAACTATATTACAAAGCTACAGTAATCAAAAGAGTATAGTACCAGCATAAAATAAGACACACAGACCAGTGGAACAGAATCAAGAGCCCAGAAATGAGCTCACAGATATACGCTCAACTAATATTGACAAGGAAGCTAATAATATGCAATAGGGAAATAATAGTCTCTTCAGTAAATGCTGCTGGGAAAACCAGATATCCACATGCGAAAGAATGAAACCAAAACCCTATCTTAGCCCAATCCAAAAAGAGCAACTCAAAATGGGTCAAGGATTTACATGTAAGACCTAAAATCATAACACTCCTAGAAAAAAACAAGGGGAAATCTCCTTGACATTTATCTTGGCAATAATTTTTTTGGATATGACACCAAAAATACAAGCAACAAAAGCAAAACTCAACAAGTGGGATTACATCAAACTAAAAAGCTTCTGCACAGCAAAAGAAACCATCAACAAAATGAAAAGACAACCTACAGAATGGGAGAAAATATTTGCCAACTATACATCTGAAAGGGGTTAACATTTAAAATATATAAGGAACTCATACACTCAATAGCAAAAACAAATTTGATTTTAAAATAGGCAGAAAATGCAAATAGATATTTTTCCAAAGATGACATAGAAATGGCCAAAAAGTCCATGAAAATATGCTCAATTAACCATCAAGGAAATGCAAATCAAAGCCACAATGAAATACAACCACACATCTGTTAAAATGATATTTTAAAAAAAAGTAGGAGAAAAATAAATGCCACCAATGATGTGGTGAAAAGGGAAGCCTGGTGCACTGCTGATGGGAAGGCAAACTGGTGCAGCCACTCTGGAAAACAGTATGGAGGTTCCTCAAAACATTAAAAATAGAGCTACCTTATGATCCAGCAATCCTATTTCTGGGTATATACCCAAAGAAAATGAAATCAGGATCTCAAAGAACTATCTGCATTCCCATGTTCACTGTTGCATTGTTCGCAATAGCCAAGATATGGAAATAACTTAAATGTTCACCAACAGCAGATGAATGGATAAATAAGATGTGAAATGATGGAATATTATTCAGTCATGAGAATGAGGGAAATCCTTCCATTTGCAACAACATGGATGGACTTTGAGGGTATTATGCTAATGAAATAAGTTAGAAAAAGACAAATATTACATGATCTCACTTACATGTAGAATCTAAAAACATCAAACTCATAAAAATAGATGGTGGAATGGTGGTTGCCAGGGACCGAGGAGTAAGGCAAATGAGACATGTTGATCAAAGGGTACGAAGCTTCTGATATAAGATGAGTAAGATGGGGGCGCCTGGGTGGCTCAGCCATTAAGCGTCTGCCTTCAGCTTGGGTCCTGATCCCAGTGTTCTGGGATCGAGCCCCGCATCAGGCTCCCTGCTCAGCGGGAAGCCTGCTTCTCCCTCTCCCACTCCCCCTGCTTGTGTTCCCTCTCTCGCTGTCTCTCTCTGTCAAATAAGTAAATAAAATCTTAAAAAAAAAAAGATGAGTAAGATGAATAAGTTCCGGAATATAATATACAGCATGGTAATCAACAATACTGCATAGTATAGTTTAAAGTTACTATGAGAGTAAAAGTTTAATGTTCTCAACATAACAATAACACGGCAGTTATATGAAGGATGTGTTAACTTTCCTTATTATGCTAAACATTTTGCAATATTTATGTGTATCAAATCAACACACAGTATACCCTAAACTTACACAATGTTATATGTCAATTATATTTCAACAAAGCTGGAAAAATAAATGAGTTTTTAAAATTCACAAACCGATCTTGATCAAAAGCACAAGATAATTTCAGGACCAAAATCACATGGAACTTTTTTTAAAAAATGAAAATAGGAATAGTCACATGGCTCTTATCCAGCTCTCATATAACTATGAAATAGTCACACAGTCAAAAATCTAAAATAAAATGAAAAACACCTGCAAAAGCCAAGCTACATATAAGCAACTCCTTGCACTGATCTGTATGTACTTCATTTGTAAAAATGAACTTAAGTGACTTCAAGCCACTTTCCCTTATTTTGGGCACAATTTTATTTGGCTCGGTAATCTGTTTCTCTAAGACATAACATAATAAAAGCAAAAAACTAGGAAGGGGGAGTAGAGCTGGGGAGAGTTATGGGAAAGAAATAAAAATACTAGCTGACATAGCTAAACAGGGAGGAATCGATTTGTTTTTTAATAGAATTATAAAAAATAGATCTTAGAACCCAAAATGCAGCTTGGGGTAATTAGTGAAAGGGCACAGAGCCTTAGCAGTCCCAGAGAACATTCTGATATTAGACCATAATAACAATTTTATATACTAATGATCCTGAGTCATCAAGAAGTGGTTCACTTATTATAATAACTTCTATTCCCTAAGATGTAGATGTGCATATATCCAAATTTTAAAGAAAATGTACATGTGCATAATATATATTATTTTAAAAATATATTATCAAAAGGGATAAAAATTTTAAAGTTTTAGGACTTTTTATGACTCCTCAAAAATACTAAACATTGTTATAAAGTAGATACTGTACCAATAAAACAAAAATTAAATAATCATGGCACTTAGTTTGTACATTGAGGTATTGTCTAAAATCTAGCAATCTGAGAATTCCAAAAATACTTAGGATGAAATGCATGAAGATCTGGGAAGGAGCATTCCAGGCAGGAGGGAGCAAATGCAATGACCCCAAGGCAGGAACAAGCCAAAGCCAGCTGTTAGGGCTGCCATGATGGGACCAAAGGGAGATCGGTATAAGAAAAGTTGGAAAATTAATTAGGGATCACATCACATAAGGAGTTTGGATTTTGTCCTAACTGCAAAGATAAAATATTATAAAGTTTTAGGACAAACAAGAATGTGGTATGATGTGGGGGGGGGGTTGTTTGTTTTTTAAAGTTCTATGGCTGCTGAATGGAGAATGGATTGCAGGGAGTAAGAGCAGAAAATGTGAAATGAGTTAAGAGGCTTTTGGACTGTTCTAAGCAGAAGATAACGGTGCCCAATAAAAACAGAAGCTATCCTTTAAATAAACAGAGCACTAGTTTGAGTATCAACAATAACACAATTGCACACTCTTCACATAGCATCACTAGTGATCAAAGGTATATATTTCATTACCCTTAAAACTTGTTTATTGCATGAAGCGACTCTAAAGGCTGAAATTGCCATTCAGAAAGACAACCTGTAGAGGTGTTTGACACACTGCCCTAGGCAGAAAGTGACCAAACAGGAGCCAGAGGGTACAAAGGAAATTGTTTACCTAATGTCCATATTTCATTCCACTTACTCTTTCCAGAGTTTGATTTTAGAAATGCGACTGATTTTAAACTTAATACTGACACCAACAGCTTTATTATTAAACAATTCTTGGGTCACCATTCTTTTTATCTATGAACTGCTTTCTTGCAGAGACCTGAGACGAGATTATTTAATAATGAAATATAAGCTTTGAAACCCCTTCAAGTCCTTTACCTTCAGGTATAAGACCAACAATAAGAAATTTCTAGCTAAATATTATCTGAATTCAAGCAGGGCTTCTTTCACTACAGTGAGTTTCAATCCTCACTTGAATCTCCTTCCTTAGGCAACACCACCTTTATAAATGAGTTAAGGTCTTGAAAAGAAAAAAAAAGAAAATACTTGAATTTTTTTTTTCATGAAAGATAAAGAATCTTTCTATTCCTTACTCTCTTTGTAGATTCCCTTAGGAAGATATCTAGTGAAAGCCAAACTGGAAAGAATGGGATCAGTTTGCCAAAAGAATAGGACTAAGCTTGCTAACTTGATGGAGACGGAGATACTTTGTTTCATCTGTCATAAGTATGATTTCAGTTTCTAGAGTCCTTCTGTGTACCCACAAGCTCTTCAAGAAGGCTATATGGAGCTTTTACAAGTATCAAAGTGTTCACCCACAAATAGGCACTACAGTTGGCCAAACAATACATAAGAATCTTTATCTTTATTTATCCAAGTGTATTATGGTGGAGCAGAAGACCACTGGGGTGCTTTGCCCCCATCCTGCCTCTAACACACAAACAAGATCTGGGACAATCAATAAACAAATGACTGCATTTAGTGAGTACATAAATAGTTACAGCTACCAATTTAAATTTAGAACTATGTTCACATGTCTGTGAAAACAGAAGTTAACAAAAAGTGGGGGATAAATCACTGCAAATTCCTATCTGAGAAGTTACACCTTGTACGCTCCACCGAATTTTTCTAATAATGAAATACTATATTCCTTTATTCAAAAAGTCCTAAAGCATCTACCAAGAGAGAAAAAAAACCCTCTAACCACTAGCCCCAGTGTTCATTCTTCTCATACAGACTCTTGAAACAACTTCCGTGCCTCTCATAAACAGCAAAGCAGGGCAACTCTGATAAACATTGCCTGGGTTCAAATCCTGGCTCTATCACTACCAGCTGGACATCCTTGAACAAGTGCCTCATTTACCCATTTGTAAAAGGGAATAATAATAGTATTTACCTCAAAGGGTTATTGGGAGGATTTATAGGAGTTTATATATATAATGCATATAAAGAGTCTCTGAGGTATAGTAACTTTAATAAATGTTAATTAATACTATCCCTAATTTCACCAATCAACATCAAAAGTGTATTCCCTCCCCTCTCCCCCAAAAACAGCTATCCCCCACTTTTTGAAAATTCACATTACACCACTTTGCTTTCATGAAAGACCTACATAAGTACCTGTTTTCACTAACAAAAGAAATCTAAAGAGTAATTTTGCTTTTACAAAAAAAGGTGAAAAGAAAAAACAGCATTCAGCTTTTGTTTTGTAACAAGCCATCACGGAGGCAGCACAAACCCATGAACCCCAGCACCCAGAGTGGCTCCGCCAAACTCCTTCCCCAGGAACTACACTCAGCATCTCAGCATCAAGCTGCCACAGCCTTGAACTAAGTCCCTGAGCCTCTGTGCTTTATCTGGATTTATTTTCTGCATCCGTTAGCAAGATGTGTTCCAAGGTACCAGAAAAGCATAAGAGAAGCTATTTTGGGGGTCTGGGAATGCTCGAAACTTCTTCCATATAAATTAATGTTAATTGCTTCTTCACTTTAAGCCTTTAGGTTTACAAAAGATTTCATGGGGATCCTCTACTTGTGGACAGCACAGGAAACCTGTAAACAAATACGTCATCTAATCTCTTGAGAAAGTACCTGTTCGAGACCAACAGCATTGACATCACCTTGCTGGAAATGCAAAATCTCAAAAAGGAAAGAAGGAAAGAGGAAGGAAGGAAGGAAGGAAGGAAGGAAGGAAGGAAGGAAGGAAGGAAGGAAGGAAGGAGGGGGGAGGGAGGGAGGGAGGAAGGGAGGAGCTAAGCAAAGCAGAATCTCAATCTTCACCTCCCCCATTTACTGAATAACACTCTGCATTTGAACAAGGCCATTTGGACACACTTTATAACTTGGGCACCACTGGGCTAACACACCATCTGCCCGTAATAACTAGACTTCCTTCCGCAGAGCCGCCTTCCCCTACATCTACCCACTATGCCATCTAGAATTCTTCTTCCAAAATCAAACTCTCTACAACCTTCTCTAAGTGCTTCCCTGTCTCCTTACCATACCGAACCCCAACCTTCCCCTAAGACACAACTTTCTCTGCAAACTTCTGCTCAGCAGGGAGTGTGCTTCTCCCTCTGCTTCTGTTCCTCCCCCTGCTCATGCTCTTTCTCTCAAATAAATAAAAATAAAATCTTTAAAAAATAAATTAGTAAATAAATAGAACTTAAAACTAATAAATAAACTTTCATTAATCTACATGTCACCTAGACCCCTTTCAAGATATCTTTTATTCTTTACAAAACTATTCTAAAATATTTTTTACTCATTGATCCCATGTATTTGCCACTTACACATTCCTCAGTTCATTTCGATGTGACTGTGTCTCTTAACACTCCAGTGCAACTATACTCATGAAGTATTCTGATGTCTTACAGTTCGAACAACAATGTTTGACTTTGTCTTCTTTGCTACATTATATTCAAGACTGTTACTAATTCTTCTCCTTAAAACATCCTTTCCCCTTGGCTCTACTGATGATCACTCTTCTGGTTTTCCTTCTATTTCCCTGGCCATTCTTTCTCCACCTTCTTTGCACAAATGTCAGTTATTGTTATTGGCATCTTTAGAGCTGAAAGAGATTGTAAATATGCAGTATCTTCTATATTTGTATCTGTTTTAATATTAGCTCTATATTTAAACATAAATTAATATCATTTAGATTGTCTTATAATCATGTTCAAGTCTTACTATATGATAATCTTCAGCATGACTTATGAAATCTAAATTTCCCCTTGACAAATCTAATTTTAATTCCCCTCAACAAATCAACAAACCCAAAATTAGCATGCCCCTCTTATCACCCTGTAGCATAAGTTTAAATTTTTCGGTTTTGAACACAGACATACTGATTAGTCCAAGATTTAACAACTAAAACAAATTTCCTAAGTGCATATAGAGCCACAATGATGCTATAGAGAGATCATTTGGATATGCTATTTATATATCCTCCCCCTTAAATTAAAATGACACTGTGATAACTGTAGATGATAGGGGACTGGATATTGGACATTCTGGATAAGACTAAATGAAAAATAATGAGACACTTCTGAACTTTCCTTTCAATGGGAAACAATATTTCCTTAGAAAATTAGCTCTAAATACTCTCCCCCCAAAATGTGGGTTCTCGAAGTCACAGTGACCTTTTCCCACAACATTTTTATAACAAATATTCTCCCGGGGACAATCTGAAATTCAGGTAGTTTATGTCCCTTCAAATAACCAATAGGAAATAACGTAAATAAAGCAAGCTGAGATTCCTATTTCAGATCAGTTTCCTTCCAAAATTACACATTCAGAAAGCTAAGTTCCCACAAGTATCCAAATGTTAACTAGAATTATATTATCATCTCAGTAACACAATGAAATCCATGACTTTAAAAAGCTGAACATCACTGTCGAGGCCACTCTTAAGTATCCATGAACTAGGAGATTATCCACACAGCAAGAAAGGTTTCTCCACAGCTGCATTTTCTCAGGGAGGAGATCCACGTCTGACCTGTGGGGCTTCTCCCTTCCTTTCTCTGTGATAGAAGGGAAAGAGGACGTAGATTTGAATCATTTCTCTACCATCTATGAGCAGGCTGGCACTGGGCATGACACCATTTATTAAAGCTTCCGTTCTGGCATTTGTAAAATGGAGACAACAGTGTTTTCCTCACATTGTGGCCATAAATATGAGATTAAATATTGTAGCAGAGATGAGGCATAGACCCAAATAGCAACAATATAGGGGAAAATATTAAAAGATTGTTAAAAGACAAAATACAGGTGGCAGGAAGCATCAGATCAAGGAGGACCATAGTCAAGAGTCTAGAAAACTTGCCTTGGGGGGATAATATGGTATAAGTTCTGTGAAAGAGAAAATACGTGTATTAGTCTCTGCCCCTGGTTCCTGGCACTGGCTCCTAAAACCCTTGTAATTTCCTAAGTGTTAAGAATACTAGAAATACCTTTTGTTCTCTTATTTGGTCTTTGACCTCAGTCCCTGACATAGAGCTCCTAAATTCCTTGGAATTTCCTGGGTAACAGTGGTATCTTTTGTTCTAGTGAAGTGACTTTCGATGGGCTCCTGGATGGGAGCTGGTCACCAGAAAAACCAATCCATGAATAAAAGCTCAGAAATTTTGGCCCTACTGCCCATTTTCCAGAGAGGGAACAAGGGCTGGAAATGGAGTTAAGGCTTGATCAAACCTATGTGATGAAGCCTTCATAAAAATCCCAAAAGTCCAGGGTTTGGAGAGCTTCTGGGTACTGGGAAAGTGACATACCCAGAGAAGTCATGGAAGCTCCGTGCCCCTTCCCACATATCTTGCCCTACATATCTCTTCATCTGGCTGTTCATCTGTGTCATTTATCATATCCACTAGTATATAATAAACTGGTAAGCATAAGTGTTTTCCTGAGTTCTGCAAGCTGTTCTAGCAAACAATCGAATCCAAGGGGGAGGAGGTCATGGGAACCTACGATTTGAAGCCGAGCTGGACAAAAGTTGTGGGTAATCTAGGAATCTACTACTTGCAATCAGACTCTGAAGTGGGGGCATTCTTGCAGGACTGAGCCCTTAACCTTGGGATCTGTACCACCTCCAGATAGACAGAGTCAGAATTGAGTTAAATTTTAGGACACCCAACCGATGTCAGAGGGAATTGCGTGGTATGAGAAAACCCCCACACATCTGGTGTCAGAGTGTTGTAAGTGTGGTGGTGAGAGAGTAAAAGAGACACACAGGAAGGAGGGTGACTTTCTCCTAACTCAGGCTCTAAAAGGTCACGTGTTCAAATAGGTGTAATAAGTGGTAAAGAGACTGAGAAGGGGCAGGCAGGTGAAAAATATATATATTATGTAAATTTAGGCAAGATTCCACAAGACTCACATTAGAAATGCACTGTTAGGGCCTATGGGCTCTTCTGGAAAGGACTCAAGTATGGGGAACTGGTTTCTGGGACATTGATAAAAGATTCAAGGGGAAGTGGGACATTCATCTGAGACAAGAGAAAAGTAGATATTCTCCATAAAAAGACAAAGCTCAGCATAGAACAAAGATTTGGAATCTGACAGTCTCCGTGAGGAGAAAGAACAGCTTACATAAAGCACATAAATAAAATCAAGTACGAAGATGTGTAGTAATGACTATGAGAAAAAAAAGCATTCTGGAAAATTCTGATGGATGGTGGAATAGCTGAAAAAAGGATCCATGAAGGTTATGGGATCTAATTGGGAGCCTTCAAGGCTTAGAGGGAAGGCAGATATTCTAGTATTCAGCAAACAAGGAATAGGGAGTCCAAGAAAGAAATAACAGAAGAAGCTGTTAAAGAAATAGGAAATGTAAGCATACAGCATTCCGTTTCAACATATATATTCATTACCATCTCCTTCAGAAAAAGAAAGAAATCAAACTGTGGGTGCAAGGGAGAGAAGGGGAAACAGTTATTCAAAACAGGTGTCTTTGGTCGTAGTTTTTTCAAAAATGAAAATTTAAACTTGGGAATTCTCCACTGAAATAAGGCTTTTTCTCTCTACCATTTACTGATGATTATCAGTTTTCTGGTTGCAGTTTTGCATTTTATGGAGAAGAAAGTGTCTCTGGGTTATTATGTAAGTCAATGACAAGGTAAGAGTCAACTCAGTGTTCGTATTTTTGACAAGTTATGTGTAAACTGATAGGAAAGTGACTTTTCAGATTGTGCCTATCCTGATCTTGACCAATAAAGCATAGAAATACAAAAATCTCACATGTTTTTCTCAGTTCACCAAGAAATTCTCTTACGAAAAAGGTCAGAAGCCTTTACTATGCATTTACAGGACACTCCTCAGATCCACCCCCCACACTGACCCCTCCTCACCCTCCCAAGCACCCCCACCCCACTCCTGTTCCCAGATCCCCAAGCCCTCTTCTCTTCACATAAGCTTGTGGGGTGAGTTATGTCTCAGGTTCCGGGACCCATTAGTCCTTAAACATCATACTTTAGTTCACTTTGACTGCCGTTTGTTAAAACTGAAACCTCAATTTTGCACAATCTCTCTGGTGCCTGTCTGCCTTGCTCCTTTCTACCTGTGGCTTAGCAAATGGCCCAGAATGTATATCTTCTAGAACTAGGAACGAATCTTACATTGGCCAATCCTGCCCCCAGGGTGTGTGCTCAGTTCCATTCTGGTCTTCCCTATTCCTCTGCAGCTAACCTTCCTAGAACCCGTCCTGTCACAGGAAGCCACCCCCCCAGGCTGCTCACCTATATTTCTTGGGCAAGAATCAAACCACTGCCAGAGTACATGCTGATCTTTTAGACAAAATGCAACTTCCTCCTACCTCTTTGTCAATGGCCCCAAAATTTGACCCACCATCTACGTATTTTTTCACTGATCACTTTGTTCCATGCTATAGGTTAGTGGTTAAGATAATGATGCAGGTTATCTTGACTCTTTGTTAGCCTTTGTTAGAAGGAATGAAGTCCAAGAGAGAATTTAATCAATCTCTTCATGGAGCTGGATAGGTACACCTATGAGCAATGGGAAACCCATAAATTGCCTGCCACCTTCACAACCACACAGAGAAAGTCAATCTACCATTGTAAACAAGGAGCAGAGGAAAGCCAGAAAGTCTCAGACCACCAACCAAACCTTGGTTCCCTTGCCTTCTCATGGCTGCATTCCTCCCTCCTTGGGTTAATGAGCCCTAGATCTCTATAATAAATTTCCTTGAGTCTATTTCTGTTCTAAAGTGCCATAACCAATATACGTTACTTGTGATATACCCAAGGAGGGACTGCAGTGGCCTGTTGACCATGTAGGTCTGGTGTTCTAGAGGGAGATATTCAGGAGTACAGGACCTCTTCTCATTTAAAAAAAATAAGTGACCACTGAATGTGATGCTCTTCTAAATTCCTCCACCACCCCCTTACTCACTCACTCAAAAGCTACTCCTTGTGTCAAATGTCACCAGATAGAGATAGCCTCTCCCTTCTCTAAATTCCACTGTCTCTACAAGAAGGTAAATTATAGGGCACCTGGGTGGCTTAGTCCATTAAGCGTCTGCCTTCCGCTCATGTCATGATCCCAGGGTCCTGAGATCGAGCCCCGCATCATCGGGCTCCCTGCTCAGCAGGGAGTCTGCTTCCTCTCCCATTGCCCCCCCCCTTGTACTTTCTCTAATTAAAAAAAAATTCATTTTAAAAAAAATTTATAAAAAGTGGTGTCTGGGTGGCTCAGTTGGTTTAAGCATGTGCTTTGGCTCAGGGCATGATCTTAAGGTCCTGGAATTGAGCCCTACATCAGGCTTCCTGCTCAGAGCCTGCTTCTCCCTCTGCCCCTCCCACTCCCACTTGAGCTCTCTCTCTCAAATAAATAAATAAATAAAATCTTAAAAAAAAAAAAGGGAGGTAAATTATACTCTTTACGCTGTTTTTTCTAACAGTGGGTGGGGATGGCTAACTTATGTGTATGACTCTGCGACAGTTTTTCTCTCTCATGTAAGATTGCTGAACAATCCCACTTAGTTCCTGGTAGACCTGCTATTCAGAGAACGGCTACTCTGATAAATTCCCCCACTGGAAATCCCAGGACTTTTCTCTCTTCCCTGTAGGTCATGGATAGATTTTCACCTGAAGTCCGTGAGCGTGTCTGAGAGTCCTGCATTAAGAAGTACAGGATTTCAGAAGAGCAGATGGTTTCATTATATGAAAGACTTGCACCTAAAAAAACAAAACCATCACAGAAATCCCAAAACTAAGACATCCACATTTCCCATAGCATTAAATAGAATTATCCTATGTGTAAATCACATTTCCATCTGCTTTTCATAAATGGCAGTGACAGAAATGGGAGGAAGGGAAGAGCAGTGAGATGGGAAATTCGGTGGACATTCTATCCCACTGAGCCCCCCAGAGGAATGTGCTCTTATCCCACTCTCTTCCCCAGAACTGAGAAAACACCTCTCCATCACCACAGCATGGAGAAGCAAATTACACAAGCCCCACAACAGAATTATAAAGATGTGTTATCTTTATGTTAACTTAAAGATAGTGTATATCATATGAAAATAATTTTTAATACTTTATTTCTGAGTTTGCACAAACTCAATGTGGAATTGTCATTTGATATGACTTAGATGAAAGACCCCAAAGTTTTTTATTCTATAAACTTGTTTTATTTTCCTAATGTACACGTTTTACTTTTTATTTTCTTTTGTCCTTAAAAACAATAAAAAATCTGTCTATTTTCGTAAGAAAAGGCCTGAAAGTGCCCTTCATAAAGCCAGTGATGAGATATAAAATATCAAATTATTGTATATTAAACTTAATCGTTTAATGTGAATAGTTACTCATCAAGAAATTACAAAGCGCTTGCACATATTGGTATGTCTGAAGTGATATACGGAATCATTAGAATTTAATGTTCTTTTTGTTAATTGATCAAAGAGAAATGCAGCACCAGACCTGTCCAGTGTAAATAATACAGTGCACTAAGAAGATACAAATAAAAGTTTACATAAGGAAGAATTATGAGGCTTTAATGTTTAAATATCTTTTGAAAACACTTCAGAGTAAACCCAATGATTCTTAAGAATGGCCAAATGGACTGCTGCTGTGATGAGTATCAGGCCCTGGAGTCCACACCACTGGCAAGAGAAATATTGTAACCCCAAGCAAACCTCATTCCCAAATCAGATGGACATTAAGCTAACAGGCTGCCAAGAACAACATTTCTCATTCACTGCCCCGAATAAGAGTCCTTCCTATGTACATGGGAGGAAGTCATTTGCCAGATGTTGCTGTTTATTTTACAAGTCTCCCTTTGACTTATGCTTATTTCCTCTTGACCTCCCCAACTTCTCCCATACACATCACACGGAGAAAAATCAAGACCTTGTAAACCTTGCTAAAAAGTACCTAGCTGTTCTAGTCAATACCACAGTCTCCACATGTGTTCTTGTTTATGAATCCAGCCTAATTGCTGACAGAGCTTGAATGATTAGGCCTCCCCCACTTGATGCTATCTGGACATCCATCAGCAGAACACACTGTTTTACAACGTAGCATCATGAATGCCATCTATGATGGAAACTTTCTCTTTTATGATAACAACAAACCTATTAGTGATAAATCAAGATAAATAAAATAAAAGGAAGTCAAAACGAAAGGGAAAGATTGCATTATTTTCTAAAGGCATGTTATGTCTTTAGAACTCCCAAAGATCACTCAGCAGAATGTCAGAGGTTACACTTTACCAAATGGGATTCTAGCAGGAATTGCACTGTAATCTTGCCTTCTCAGCCTGATGGAGAATCAAACCGGCTGATTCAGCAATAAGGTCTTGTTTGATTTCTATGTTACACATATGTTGCTAACTTTATGTTCAAATAACACTGGTGTGCACGTCGGCTGCTATGTCCACGGGGGTCTCACACCTCCCACACCTACTTTCCAAAGCTAACGACTTCTGCAGTGGAAGTCGCTTCCGCAACGTGGCCCATCTTTAGCTTTTGCATTCTTCTGTGATTCCCATTGTCCTGCCCCATTTGCTATCTTCTGGGTCCACTTCTAAATTAGAAGCTGAAAAAACTGGGGTGACAGATAATGGGGCCAGGAAAATAGGAAAAGCATGGCTGAAGTCCAATCAGCTAAGAACATTCTGTAAATGTGCTTAGTGGGCTTGAGTTCTTCAAGGGTCACTCAAGGAACTCAAAGAGCCTGCATTTAAATCATCTCTAAAAATGTTTGTATGTATACAGACAACCCCTCATATTATTCCATCAGCACATTCTAATACGCAGAGAGTGGTGCTGGGCACTTACAAGATGCCCAATAGTCACTGAGCAAGTGAACAAATGAATGAATGATTGAATGAATGAATGAATGAAAGAATAAAGGGATATTTATACAACAATTCCCTGGGTGAGAGACTAAGCAAAGACATATTCATGGTATCTCTGTGAAAATACTCAACTGGTAGGCTAGTTAGTAAGGTGTGGCCTCTCCAAAGTTTTTGTCAAAATTACGCATGGGAATTAAGCAAAAATTGTCTCCATGTGATTGCAAACCCACAGAATCCTTTGGATCTTATTCACCTAGTTGACCAAGGTTTGAAAAAAATATCTAATGCTACAATTTACATATTTTAATTGGTATTTTATACTCAATGTGTTTTTAAAATACATTATTTTCAGTTCAGTAACAAACCTGACTTGATTGTGGTTTAGTATTGTATTCTCAGACTATCTGTAGGAGAAGACTAGTTGCTGCTTTTTTAAAGATTTTATTTATTTAGATTTTATTTATTTGAGAGAGAGAGAGCAACTAAACACAAGCATGGGGAGTGTCATGCAGAGGGAGAAGCAGGCTCTCCACTGAGCAAGGAGCCCAATGTGGGACTTGATCCCAGTACCCTGGGATCATGACCTGAGCTGAAGGCAGTTGCTTAACTGACTGAGCCACCCAGCCATTCCTAGTTTGCTCTTTTTAATTTTCAATCCAAAATAAGCAGATATTTTTGCAAAATAAAACAGAGATGAATCACCAGGAAGAGTAAATAAAAACGTCCATGTTCACTGCAGCACCATAGCCAAGATATGGAAATAGTCAAGTGTTCACTGGCAGATGGATGGATAAAGAAAATGTGATATATATATGATATTTGTATGCATTGTTTATGAACATGATAACTATATACATATATATGAATATGTATAACAGAATATTATTCAGCCACGAGAAAGAAGGAAATCCTGCCATTTGCAACAACATGGATGAACTTAGAAGACATTATGCTAAGTGAAATAAGCCAGAGAAAAGACAAACACTGTATGATCTCACTTATACATGAACAAACAAACAAAAAACACCTCACAGAAACAGAGAATAGAATAGTGGTTACCAGAGGCTGAGGGATAGGGGAGATGGGGAGATGCTGGCCAAAGGGTACTAGCCTTCCGTTATACAATGAATAAATTCTGGGGAGTCTAATGTACAGTGTAGCAGCTACAGTTGATAATACTATATCATGTAAAATGTCTAATAAGGGTATTAGGATGTTAAATGTGTTCCAGATATCTGACATTTCTGTTTATTTAATAATAAACATTAATATTACAACATTAAATAAAGAAATAAATAAAACTATATCATGGGGCATCTGGGTAGCTAAGTCAGTTAAAAGCACCAGACTCCTGATTTCAGCTCAGGTCATGATCTCAAGGTTGTGAGATCAAACCTGGCATCCAGTTCCACACTGGACGTGGAGCCTGCTTGGGATTCTCTCTCTCCCTCTCCTGCTGCCCCTCCCCACCACACTCTCTTTCTCCCTCTCCAAAAATAATAATAATAATATAATAAAAATAAAGAAATAAATAATACTATATTGTATTATTTGCTAAGAGAGTAAATCTTAAGTTTCTCACTAAAAACACAATGGTAACTGTGTGAGGTGATGGACATGTTAATTAACTTGAAGATGGTAATCATTTCACAATGTGTACATATGTCAAATTATCACATACGCTTTAAATATATACAATTTCGTTTGTGAATTATACCTCAATGAAATTAGAGAAAACAAGAAAATAAAAACAAAAAGCATAAAAAATACAAATGCCATTGTTTCTATCATTAGATTCAATAGGCATAAAATTACACTTTCAAATTTCTTCCAATTACCCAAATGTTTCTAAGCACTCTCAATGTTTGTATCTGTCTGGTCACAAGCTGTTTAAAATCAGTCTGGCTGGCAACACCAGTCTTCCTCCTTTTGCCCTCATGTAGGGCAATAAGTCAGAGTATGTTCACATTTTGTATTACATTCTTTCCATAACACTTAGAACTAAGATCTTTGCAGAAGAGAAAGAGCACTCTCTGTTCCCAATATTTTTCCAGCATAAAATTATGAAGTCATTTTCTTTTTTTTTTTTAAAGATTTAATTTTTATTTATGTGACAGAGAGACAGCCAGCAAGAGAGGGAACACAGCAGGGGAGTGGGAGAGGAAGAAGCAGGCTCCCAGTGGAGGAGCCTGATGTGGGGCTCGATCCCAGAATGCCGGGATCACGCCCTGAGCTGAAGGCAGACGCTTAACGACTGCGCTACCCAGGCGCCCCATGAAGTCATTTTCAATCACCATATGCTTCAAGTCTTTGAAAAAGTAAGGATTAAAATATTTGTCAAAAGTTAGAAAATAAAGGTCACGGAAAAAAAGTCTCTTTTTCACTAAGAGCGATTAATCTCACTTACATGCATCCATGTTCTCCCACTGAAATCCTCCCAAGCCCTATTTTCTTGACATCATATATGTCTAGGCAACACTGAGCTCACACAGAAGACTGCATGACCCCCAACTTGTTGCCCTTTGAAAGGATTGGGAGAGGGAAGGCTGTGTCTTCTTATGTGTTCTTTTCACCTCTCTCTCTCTCTTCCTCCTCTCTCCTTTCCTCCCTCCCTCCCGCATACACAAACACAAACACATACATGTGTGCACACATGCATACCACACGTCATAATGTCACATGTCACTCTTGGCAGTTAAGACTGTGGCTTTTAACCAGACAGGCTTTATTCAAGTCCTGACCATGCCACTTATTAACCATGAGATCTTGGGCAAGTCACTCTCTCTTTGTGTCCAGGTTTCACAGCTGATTCTCCACAAAGATTTTCTGAATGAGCAAAGGGATACAAAAAGAAAAATGGCATTGAAGAGCAGTATGCTAGAAGGTAGACACACAGCATCATAATTTTTCATTTATGTCAGGTTCACAGGGTTGGAGAGAAAAAATATATATATGCATATACATAATAAATTTGTATATACACACACATATATCCAGCAATTACTCAGATCATAGTCTAAAGTACATTATCAAAAACAGAAAGCACAGACTGTCCTATGAAAACTAATGATAGCGCCCTTTGTCCTGATGGCCAAAAAATTACCTAAGCAAGCAAATAGAAAACCTAAGTGAAAAATACCACTATTCTGTCTTGTCTGTGCTCACAGACTTGAATCAGAACAAACATATTTCTTACAAAAGCCATTATTTAATTCAACCACCATTTTATAAATGTTTGCAGGGTTTAAACATAAGAAAATGGAGAAACTTCTAAAGTTATTATTGCTCCATTACTCCTTCCCTCACAGTGAAAGATGCAGACTTAACAGACTCACACAAGCAGTCAAGTACAATTTCAGAAGAGCTTTGTTACACAAAGTGTAAAAATTTTAGAGAATTTTTACCCTGTAAATGGAATGGGGACCCTCCAGCAGAGGGGCCATAAATCATAGCAGATAGGGAAAAGGACAAGGAATTTGAGATCAGAGGCCATGGGAAGACCACGCTGTACTGCCAATTTTTAGTTGCAATTTAGTCTTCCTTCATCTTTAAAATACAAATAATGATATATACTCCCAAAGGAGTGTTACAAGAAATACATGATACAACATATCTGAAAAGCATTTTTGTAAGTTTTCAAATGTTTTTAAAGGTGATAGAAAAAAAAAAACCCTCTCCACTTTATTTTAATTTAAAACCTTCCATAAGGGCAGAAATGCAGAGAGCAATAACATAGAAACATATACCTTTGAAACTACTGACATAATCTTGGCATCAAGTGCACAGATCCCAAGGCCGAATAGTTTACCAAGAAACTGCCAAACACAGAGCAATGTGAGACACGTCATGTTTCCCTCAATAAACGCTCTTCTTATTCCCCATCTTTTACAGAGACAGAAAATGCAAACTTCTTCCCAACTAGTCAAAATAACTGTCTTTCCATAAGGAATTGTTGTTTTTTTTTTAAAGCAGTAATAAGCAGGGCAGCACCCAAAGCAGTGTTATGACACAAACAAAAATGGAAGCCAGGATACGTGCCCATCCCTTTTCTTAGCTCTAAATTGGAAAAGAAGCACAAAGGCTACAGAGGGAATTCTTTCCCACAAGGTCTCTTTATTAACTGTCTGCAGACATTTGCATTTTTGGAAATATACCTTCCCAAGTTCACTTCCCATTCCCTAGTGCAAATAGCATGTGGTCATTGTCTGCAAGCATGCTGTTCAGGTGATTCGTGTTAGAAAGAGGGTCTTGCCCCAGTACTGAACACTGAAGCATGTTAGTTTTGGCAGAGCAGACATATGGAAAACTGTTCTTCTCATATTCACTAGCTCTGATGCTTTGCATGTCAGATGAAACAGCAATGCAAAACTAAAATGATTCCAGACCAAGGAAGACTCTGAATTTTGTTTGGCATCCGGGAGACACAGAGTCATGGTGGGAAAGGCACTCCGATGGCAGTCTGGAGATGTGCATTCTAGACTCAGCACTGCCACTCGCTGTGGCAAATCACTCTGCTCTCTGCATTTCAATTTCTACATCTCTGAACCGGAGAATTTATCCTAGATTAAGATTTGATGATCAAAAGTAAAATACAACATATCAGATTAAATCTTCAACAATTTTTCTATATTTATATTAAGAAAGTTAAAAATAGAGCTACCCTACAACCCAGCAGTTGCACTACTAGGTATTTATCCAAAGGATACAAACACAGTGATTTGAAGGGGCACCTGCACCCCAATGTTTATAGCATCTGCAACAGCCAAACATGGAAAGAGCCCAGATGTCCATTGACAGAAGAATGGATAAAGAAGATGTGAGATGATAGATAGATAGATAGATAGATAGATATAAAGAGAGAGAGAGAAAAAGAGATAATGGAATATTGCTCATTCATCAAAAAGAATCTCGCCATTTGCAATGACGCGGATAGAACTAGAGACTATTATGCTAAGCGAAATAGGTCAGTCAGAGAAAGACAAATACGATTTCACTCATATGTGGAATTGAAGAAACAAAACAGATGAACATAGGAGAATGGAGGAAAAATAAAAATAAGATGAAAATCAAGAGGGAGGCAAACCATAAGTGATTCTGAACTCTAGGAAACAAACTGAGGGTTGCTGGAAGGGAGGTGGGGGGGGAGGGATAATTGGATGATGGGCATTAAGGAGAGCACTTGATGTAATGAGCACTGCGTTTTGTATGCAACTGATGAATCACTAAATTCTACCTCTGAAACTAATTTTTAAAAAGTGCTTTATTTAAAACTAAATCCTCTCTTGTCAGAGCCAGTACTGGAAAGTGAAATTACTTAAAGTAAGAAGTTACAAGTAGCTGCTATTGAATCATTTCAATCACTGAGATAGTCATTAAATATGTATTAGTCTATACACTTCTTATGAAATTAGGTGAACTAAAACATTACTTTTTTTTTTTTAAAGATTTTATTTATTTATTTGACAGAGATAGAGACAGCCAGCGAGAGAGGGGACACAAGCAGGGGGAGTGGGACAGAAAGAAGCAGGCTCATAGCGGAGGAGCCTGATGTGGGGCTCGATCCCATAACGCCGGGATCACGCCCTGAGCCGAAGGCAGGCGCTTAACCGCTGTGCCACCCAGGCGCCCCTAAAACATTACTTTTATTTATATACCTTTTTCCTCTATTTCTCACATCTATTGACATCACTTACAGAATGAGGAATTTCCCCCTCAAGTTATGGAAAAGCAAAAAGAAATCTGATAATGATTAGTAAGTTCTGCTTAAAAGGGAAAGTATTGAATCTAATTTACACTTTGAAAGTGATACATCTATCACAAAAATTTTGAAAACAATTAATGAAAAGAAGTGAATTGTTTCTACTAAGTTTTCTTTCAGACTTTTCTAGGCATAAATTTTTAGAAGGCAGCAGAGCTCTTTTGTAACATGGCTGTGGTCATAACGTACATACAATTTTGCGTCCTGCTTTCCTCACTTCGGTTAACACAAACATTTTTCTGAGTTACCAGAAACTCTGGATTTGTATGGGTTGTCTACTACTCAGCAAATGTACACACCAAAATTTATGGAGCCATTCCCCCACAGATGAGCTTTTTTAAGTAGTAAGCTAGTACACAAGTTTATTATTTGTGTGTAAGTATGTAAAACTTTCATCAAGGCGATAAACTGCAATCCTTGGGAATGGATTAGGAACAATGAGGAGCAGCAGCCAGGAACCTTCTCACTACGAGGTAACTAACTCTTCAGAATAGATCAAATAAGGAATCCAGGGAAAGGCCTTGCACACTGCCTCCATGGAGACATAGTAGTCAAGGAAACTGGGCCTCCTGGTACCTAAATTAGAATCAGTACTCATTTCTGGGAGAAGTCCCATCCATTCCACAGCCAGGAAAAAATGCTCATCAAGGAAAATCTGATTTTCTGCAGCAGCAGAAAATGGCCTCCAAAGTAGCTTGAGGTAAAGGGCCAAGAGCAGGTGACAAATTCTGTTGCCTACAGTGCTTGGAAGACAGTAACGTGAGAGCCATCCCCTGGAGCATGGAAGTTGTTAAGGAAAAGGAAATGCAGTTGGTTTTCAAGCTCAGTGGTTAAATAAGGAAATTTTTGTAATTGCTCACCAGCGTCTGCAATGTATTCGTGTGTATTATTTACAGGAATTACAAAAACAAATTTATTTTTTTTAAAGATTTATTTATTTGTCAGAGAGAGATTTAGAGAGAGCGAGCAAGCAAAGGGAGGGGAGTGGCAGAGGGAGAAGCAGGCTCCCTGCTGAGCAAGGAGCCTGCGGACCCCCACACTCAATCCCAAGACCCTAGGATCATGACCTGTACCAAAGGCAGACGCTTATCCAACTGAGCCACACAGGCGTCCCAAACAAAGTTTTTTTTTTTTTTAAACTGTTTTCCTTCTTTTCTATAGCACTGGAGTTAGGGAGATAGAGGATTCATCCTTCCCTGACAGGCCCATCTTAAGTGAATCCTATATTTAAACTTCCATAGCTACCCTGAAAGATATATGGAAGACCTAACATAATTTTACTAGAAAATCTTTCCCAATAGTAGTTTAAAATGCACCAGAGACAACAGAGATACCTCTGAGAAATTTTAAGGTAAAGGGTAGTGACTTTGCAAAGTGTTTTAGAATTTAAAATGACTTAGACCAACTGTTTTTAAAAAAGACAGAAAACTCAACTACATAAATCCAAGATGTAAAATGTCTAAAAATCCTATGAAACACAAATTGCAATCTGAGAAGTTAAAAAAATATTTCAAAGAAAACAATTTTGATGAAGTTTATTAGACACTAGATTGATAGTTTCTTAATTTCCTTTCCTTCAAAGTGTTTAAGAATATGGCAGAGAACTTTCTCTAAAAAAATTGAAGAGGAGTTTTGTAAAAGAAAAAGATGGCCTAAAAGTCTAGACTGCCTCTTAAGAGCCCTTCCTGTGTACTAACCCCAAATTTCATTCATTACTCATCTCCTTAGAGGTAATCCAAACAGATTAAGAAATAAAATGCTTTTTTCGTCTGTCTTCTTTTTTGCTTTGCAAACTGTTTTTAAATTAATACTTCCTGCTCCCTCCCAAGAATCCTGGAACCTTTGCAAACAGTTGTTAAATAGCTATAATTCCTTCTCTTATTCATTCAATATTCACCACCACTCCCAAGATAAGCAACACCCACTTGAAGGTATCATAGTGTTAAATGCTACAATAAAGGAAAAAGTGATTTACAGCAGCTGGTAAACATAGGCTTCTAATTCAAGAAAACACTGCAGAAGACAGAGATCTTTATTTTAGACAGGGATTGTGAGAGTTTCTGAATTGTTAGTACTTCAAAGCCTCATTCTACTACACTATATATAACTCAACTTATAACTTATTTTTCATTTTTCCTTGGGACTAAACAATACTTAAAATAATTACTAGACCTGCAAATTTTTTTTAATTTGTATATTCACTTTCTTGTGCAATTTCAGTGTCAATTACAGCAATGATTTATGATTTACTCTGGTAAATTTCCTTGGCTTTTTGCAAAGAAAAACTCAAGGAATTTTAGCAAAAGAATGATGTGCTGCAAAAGATACAAGACATACATCAAGTTCAGAATGTTGGGAGGCAGAATCAAAGGAAAAATTGTTCCCACCATCTTTCCGGAAGAAGTCTTTGCAGACATGGCTAACCAAGGATTTATATAACCCAGTATTCTTAAAGGTATTTGTTTCTTAGTTAAGAAATACATTACACTGAGTAACAAAGGACAGAAAACAAAACCCACAAGATTCTCTTTGGATTTAAGTCATCCTAACCACTGGCATTACTAAATAGCAATAACAACCCCATTAACACAGTTCCCATCTTCCCACTGTTAAGTGATCTTCCTGATTCCATATACTTTTGGTATACATTTTAAATAAAAGCTCTTTTAAGGTTTAAAGATCTCTAGTTACATAGTCAGTGGGGCAATGATCCAAACTCAGACGCTAACTGTAGTGTCTGGCTAATGCAAATGAAAATATTTATAGTTTCCTAATTAATCAAAGGAATACTTGATCGAAGATTGAACCACAGCACCCATAGTCATATAAAATCTCCTTAGTTAGCAAAATCTTACTAACCAGCAAAAATTTGCATTGTAATTTTTGTGATTTTTAAAATTTATTTGTTATGCAGTTTTTTTAGAAATAAAAGGGGGAGTTCATATCAGGCAGCAGAGAGAGTTAGTATCATGCCCAACAACTCTGGAAATCTTTGTGGAAGTATACTGGAGAGTTCATCACCAAATGGATTTTAACATCCGGGTGATTGGTTCTCAAATTTCAGTATGTGTCAGATGCTGTGGTTAGGTTGAAGCATCTCTAATTTTTACCACAGGTGATCCAGAAGCCCACCCAAGCTTTCAAACCTTGATCTAGATTGGACATTCAAGATCTCTTTCACTTTGTCCTAGGAGTCACCTTCTAATGTACCTTACCTTATCAAATCTAGTTTAAAATGTGGGTTGTCCTCAATTTCTATGACTCCCTATAGCCTTTGTCTTCTCTGCCCATGACTGAGTGCTCTCTGGTTTTCAAGCAACAACTCACTGTCTCACTAACTCCCCCCCAGATCCTAGGGAGAGGAAAGAGGGGTCAGCTCCATCAGGGGGAAACCCTGTGGCTGAGGGAGACCTGAATTCAATTAACTTTGTTCAACAATATCTCCATTTCTTTCGAGAAAAAGAACATTTTGAGTCTTCAAATAAACTGCCAGAACAGCTGGATCTGGATGAAATGCATGACACTGCTTCCGCTTTGGAAGATCCTCATTCTTCAGAAAATACCGTGGGAAATCTGCTGACAATTTCCTGTGGCTTGACCAACACTAATTCCCAATGATGTCAACCATTTCCTCTCCATGTGGTTTTGCAAAGCCCTTTGTCAGGGCAAAATCTGTTCTTGAAGGGAACTTGCTAAGATAGATTTTGCTCTTGCTATATCTCATATGCCCAGAGAAGCGCCTGGAACATAGTAGGCACACAATAAGTATCTGTTAAATGAATGAATGGTTTCCTGCCACATAAAGTATGTGATCTTTATCATTGCCAAGGACATAATAAATTTAGTACACAGCCCTTTGCAAAATACCAAAGGAGCTATCTTTGTGCATTACTGATCTACCACAGAGCTGACTTCCATTTTATAAACATATTCATCGATGAAACTTGTCTTAAATACAGCATTATTCAGGTTTCCTACCTGTACCATAATTCAGTGGTGATATGATACCAGATTTTTGGTATTCATTTACAAATTTAGACCATCTGATGCCAGCTAATACGAGATGGACCTAGACTTTACCCTAATATATTTTCAAGCATGATCACATTCATAAAAGACTCTCTATCCTTAAATATACAAGCAGAATCCTGACGCAGCCCACTGCCATCTGAATAGTGTTGCTGTTTCTGAAAAGGCAAGATTTTCCAGGATGGGAACCTCCTTTCCCATTGACCCATCAACTGAGTACTCTTTCTACAAACATTAGAAGCAAAAAGTCTGCTCATTTAAATAGAGCTTAGATTACATGAATTAAAACTACAAGTTTTACTTATGCAGAGGTAGACTCTATCCAATAAAGATGATCTCTAAAAGTTGTCTGTCAATCACATTTTGTAAACTGAATTATAATCTAAAGTACTGGGGGAGGGGTGCCTGGGTCACTCAGTTGGTTAAGCATCTGACTCTTGATTTCAGCTCAGGTCTGATCTCAGTGTCCTGAGTTCAAGCCCTGCATTGGGCTCCGTGCTGAGGGTGGAGCCTCCTTAAGATTCTCTCTCTTCCTCTCCTTCTGCCCCTCCCCCTTCCTAAAAAAAAAAAAAAAGTACTGGGGGAGAGTGTCAGTCAGTTGATGCCAGCCTATGATATTGCCTTTTGTAATGACAAAAAAGGAAATGTAATTGTAAAAAGTAAATCCTTTTACTACCAACAAATTTGTCATTTTTGTTATTAAAGTAATATTTTGTTTTAGCACCTTGAGGAGGCCCTTTTGGATAGGATTCATGTTTTAAAGGGAGAGACTAAGGCACTAAAAAAAAAAAAAAAACCCACACAGATATTTATCAGCCAAGTGAATTTTGCCTAAATTCTTTCTTCCACTGACTAGACATTTATTGAAATGTTCTCTAAGCCAAACATTAACCAATAGAGAACTGGACAGTCATAGCCCCTGGCCTCTTAAAGCTGACATTCAGGGAGGAAATGTGAACATTAAGAAAATACTTACAAGTACGATAGGTGTTAAGAAAGAAATTCAGATTGATTTGGGGATATTTAAAATGACGCCTTCAAGTGTTCACTTTGGCAGAACATATACTAAAATTGGAACGATACAGAGAAGATTAGCATGGCCCCTAGGTAAGGATGACACACAAATTCATGAAGCATTCCATATTTTAAAAATAAAATAAAGTAAAATAAAATAAAACAAAATAAAATGATATGACATCTTCAAGGCCTTCGTGGGGATACTGCATTTAGGCTGCCTTTAGGCCTGAACAATGAGTGACAGCTGGTCAAGCAGTAAGAAGAAACAGCATACTCTTGATTCAGAAGCAATAGAAAGATTATCACATAAAAGAAACTAAACAAAGCCCAGCAAGGCCAACGTAGAGAAGTGATGAGAAAGGAGGGAGAAGTTGGGAGTGGAGGCTGAAAGTATGGTTAGGACTCAGTTTGTCAAGGTCCCTGCCACTGGGTGAGACATTTGAGACTTATTTCTGAGAACAGTAGAAAACCACTGAAGGGGGTAAAGCAGGTATCATGGTAATGGTTTCATGAACACATACAAAGCAAACAACACGTGGCCAACTCCTACTAGAGCCATCTGTTGCAGCCTAAGGTAACCTCGGAGGGGAAGAACCAGAGACATACAGCCTGGCATGCAGATAGTTGATTTTAGGCAATGAGCCCAAGGAACAGGAATGGAGGACTGGGAGGAGCAAGATGAAGGAGAGAAAGCCAATCTAAAGGTGCACTACTGAGCAGATCTCCACTATGGGCAGCAGATCTCCATTCCAGAGGGACAACTCCAAGAAACCATACAGAGGGTGCCTTAGAATCATCTAGCCAAAGGGTGGAAGGAGGGAGTATTTACCCACCACCTCCCATTTCCAATAGGTCCAGATTCTCACATGCATCTAAACAGTTAAAAGCGTGCATGCTAATGTGCAATAAGACAGCCCCAGGACTGAGCAGGAGGCATTTGTGCAGCTGAAGCAGGGGCCATCGGGCTAATAGTGCCCTGTGGCTGACTGCAACACAAGGCTGAAATTAAAAAGTGAGATAAGAACATGTGAGACAGCACATAAGAAGGATCAAATACATCACCCAATATACCATTCACTGAAGAGCTGGCTATAAATCTGGAATGATTTATCATCTAAATGTAGAGCCCACATAAAGCATTTGGAATACAGGTGCTAGAGAGAAGAACTGGTCCTCTGGTGTCAAGTTCCATCCATAACAACACTTTTATCTTTCTGAATGACACTATGTGCCAGACTCTGTGCAAAGCCTTTGCAATGTCACACTGAATCCTCTCAACAATCCTACAAGGGGGTACTGTCATTATAACTGTATCATCCATCTATTGGTGTGGAGCAAATTATCCCAAGTTCAGGAGCTCAAAACAATAAATATTTATTACCTCTCTCCTGTACATCAGAAATTGGGAACGACTTAACTGGATGTTTCTAGCTCAGACTGTCTCATGAGGTTACAGGATATTGGCCAAGTCTGCAGACACCTGAAGGCTTCACCAAGACTAGAGTACGTGCTTCCAAGATAGCTCACTTACATGGTATTCACTGTTGACAGGAAACCTCAGTTCCTAGGCTGTGCCTAGGACTGTCTGACTATACTTAAAACATGGTTGCTAGTTTTCCCCAGACTGAGCAATCCCAGAGAAAGGGCAAGGCAGAAGCCACAATGTCTTTGATTACACAGCCTCAGAAGTCACACACCATCATTTCCACAATATCTCATTTGTTGAAAAGTCAACCCTATTCAATGTGGGAAGAGACAGCACGAGGCATGACTACTAGGAGGTAGGGATCACTGGGGCCATCTTGGAGGCTGGCTGCCACAATAACCATTCTACACATGAGGCTACTGGGGCCCAGAAAGGTAAACTGACTTTCCTAATGTCACACAGTAAGTTGAATTTGGTTCTCTCTGACTATAAGTCCTATGTCTTTAATCACTACATTATACTGTCTTTTTAAGTAAATTGATACTTAAAGCCAAAGATATTTAACCACACAGGGAAATATTTAATCTAAAATAATATCAAGAGGGAAAAAAACCCAAAGGCTACCAATAGACTTAACTTGGCACGAATTTCTGACTTCAGTTTCCTTCATCTACAGACTAAATTGTCAGATTCATAAACACAGGTGTACTTGTGCCAGAGTTAATCAAATGCCACATGGCATCGTGTAAAGAAAAAGGGAACAATCTGAAAAAGTTTAATTTAGTAAAATAAACTGACTTCAAAGCAGCCCAGATGGTTTCAATACTACCCACAAAAAAAAAAAAAAAGAAGAAGAAGAAGAAGAAGAAGGAAAAGATTAAGGATGTGATAATAAGATGTGAATAACCATTCTGTCCTCTCTGTGGGATGGGGGCAGGGATGGCTTTCTTCTTTGTATTTACAAGACATGGAAACCAAAGGCCTAATGACTAAATGTTGCTATAAATCATCCAGGATGCCCAACTCAAGCACTTTGTGGGAAGCTGGGGTTACGGTTCTCAGCAGCACGATGCTGTGCAATTAAAGCAAAATGTGAAAACTGAGGAGCAAAGAAGAGGTGTACTGAAGGATGTTCTCCACCTATACTATGTGGTACCAACATAGGACCCCATCATATCCACCTTAATGAGAGGCCAGTTTTGGAGTAGAAAGATAAAAGGGATATTTACCATTCTTTAGTCCAGGCAATATCAAACACATTGACACTGAAGTCACATACAGAAGATGCAGGGACAAGATTCTCGAGGTAGAGCGTGAAACTGTATTCTCATGACTTCCTTATTCATCACACATGTCCTAGTTTAGGTTGCCCCACACACCTCCAGGCCTTCCTGCCAATGAGAAAAACCAGGATGTAGTCTGTCCCAGTTCTCACTGAGGAATCTGTCAACCTCACTCTCCACACCTCCCACAGACCTGTCCCCATCATCTTCCCAGCTACCAGAACAATACCCCATTGTTTAATGGAAGTAACAATCTTAGAGCTTCATGCACTGCTTCTTGTCAACTACAGCCCTTCTGAAAGCTTTTGCTCTCTGTATTTCTTTCTCTTTTATGAAAGTTAACAAAAAGCAGCATATCATGGGCTGAGATCCATGCAGTAAATTAAAGCCATTCCACACTCAACAGTTTCCAGCAGTTTTTTGTATCTGCAGACCAGGCCTACAAACTCAATCGTTTTCATTCATTTCAACTTTTGTTACAAAGCATTAGGAATGGAATAAATTAGCCAGCTCATCTTTCCCTCTATTTTATAAAAGCACAGAGTGCTATTTCTTTAGAGAGAGCAGTTCATGGAATAGACACCATTTCTTACAGTGAAACAGCTTGACAAACAGGGTAAGGGATTCTAAGAGTGTTCAGTAAGATTTCAAAGGAGATAGGAATCTCGAACAAACAGGCAAGGGCTCTGACCCAATAAAGCACCTTGAACTTCCCAAGGTCTTTGATCTTAAAAAGTGAAACTTTGGAACATCACTATAACATTTCCAGTATATTTTTTGCCTCAGAAAATGGAATCTCCAAAACTGACTAACATACATAAATCGTATCAACTGTTTTCCATCCCATTTCCCTGTCCCATACCATTTCAGATACACTCATGCTAACCCTCAGAGATATATTGCTACAAAGACTGGATACACGTATGTGGAAGGACGAAACAGTCCAACAGAAAAACTGCAAATCAGTTATAAGACAATCACAAAAATGAGTTTTTAACATGAGCTGTTTAAGTAAGGGGGCATTGGGTAAAGGGAACCAAGGGGGGGGGTAAAAAAAAGAAGGAAAAAGGACAGGGCTTCTGAAGAATAATGGAGAGATGCTCCAAGCAATAAAACTTGAAAATCAATTTTAGTTCCCACTGAAAGCCAGGAGTATCTATAAAATCCTTTCCACAAAACCAGCAGTGAGTGGATATGAGACACAATGAAGCTTAAGCTGTGGGGTCCCTCACTTGCATGGGGCCCTTCCAAGAACATCTCTGTTCCTAATTTTATATATGTAATTTTGAGTTCTTTTCCCTAAAGAGGGCCTCCCAAATTGTTTAAGATTTAGGGCCCTTAAAATTCGGATTCCTTTCTGCACCACACATTTTCAGAAGTATCCCTTCATCATTTCTACAAATATAAGAAAAGCAAAGAGAAAAAAAAATAACTAAAGCATTTAAAGACACTTAGATCTGGTTACACAGTGGCTATGCTTGAAATCCTTCAAAGGTTTCCCATGACACTTTGAATAAAATCCAAACTCCAGTGGTTTGCAAAGGCCTCCATGATCTGGCTCCTTACTCTTCAACTCCTGTTATTCCACTCTCCCTCTGACCCCCCTGTATGACCTCCTGTCACACTTTCCTCCTTGCAGCTCCTCTACACTGTCAACCTTCTTCCTACCTCAAATCCTTTCCCTACTGTTCCTCTCTTGAACCCCTCTTGTTCCCCCTTGTCTCACTGCTGGTTCCATGCCGTTTTAGGGGTTCTCTGGCCCTCCCTGATGATTAAGATAGCATGTTCTGTACCTCCTCACCCCCACACTTGGGTTCTCTATCAGTCTCCACATTCTTTTCTCTTGTAGGCTTTTATAAAAGTTGAGTTATGCTATTTCCTTTTTTTGCCTGTTTGATAACTGCCTATCCCCCTTACAATCCTGCAACCTCCATCGGGACAGCAGTGGTGCTTAATTTGTCCCCCACTATGGATCCAGCTCCATGTTCAGTACCTAGCTTATAGTAGATGCCCCATAAAAATGTGAGCAAAGGATGGTGAATAAGTCATGCAACACAGTTACTCTTCCCATTAATTCATTAATTGAACTTAAGCCTTTAAACCACAGAAACCAATATAACAATAGTAATAACAATTTTGGTGAGAATCTTTCCATGTCTTTGTAAATAGACTATCTGAATGTAATATAACATTTTTCTGGCAACTCAGGGCTATAATAATGAACAGTATATATCGTGTCTTACAGCCATGGAATGCTGTTCTTGGAGATTATTGATACATACCAGTCATTTCTAATTATGCTCATGCACCTGAGATCATTATAATTATTGAGTTTTTGTGTCTGCTTTCCTTGGTTTTTCTGCTTCTGTCATTGTCAGGCTGTCAAACCATCTTCTTGAACTTCTCAAAGAGCCTTCCTTAAGCAACTCACAGTCTCATCCTACTTTGCTACTTCCATCTCTTTACGGGCTAGAAAGTAGATAATAATCACGGAGAGATGTGTGCAAAGTAATGGTAGACAAGATCCTCAAATGTCTGTTAGCTAACGCAGCGAGTAGAATGGGCACCTATTTTAGCCACTCAAGACACTCTTCACTACTTACACATTAGTAACTGTGATCTGGAAGGAAGGTAAGCCAGGTAAGCCATCCCTGAATAAGTGAAGTTTCCAGATTATTAAATGGCTAAAATGCTGTAGTCCCCTGAAAAAACTCTATTCTCAATACTTCTGGCCACCAAATGTGTGAAGGTTTCTCCCCACCAAGCCATTCTCTAATTCTCTGCTGACACCAACTAGGTGTCCTATAATTCAGTTCTATCCGGAAATAGCACCAGATCCCACAGGTTAAGGTCTCTGTGCCACAAGACTGGCCCCCATTTCACATGCCAATCACAAGTCCAGGTTATCACCTGTGCTTCTGACCCGCCAGCTATAAATCGGAGGTTCCCATGACCCCTTCCTCAGGTTCAAAATTTCATTAGAATGGCTACAGAACTCAGGAAAACCATAAACCTACTAAATTACCAGTTTATTGTGAAAGCACACAACTCAGAACAGCCATACGAAATAGATGCATAGGGCAGGTTTGTGGGAAGGCACACCGAGCTTCCAAGTCCACTCCAACCACACCACTCTCCCTGCATCTCCACCGTTCACCACCCCGGAAGCTGCCAGATCCCCGTATTTTTCGGGATTTTTATAGAGACTTCCTTACTTAGGCATAATTGATTAAATCAGTGGCCACTGATGACTAATTCAACCTCCAGTCCTTCCCACCTCCTGAGGGGTCAAGTTCCAACCCTCTAATCACCTTGTTGATTCCCCTGACAACCAGCCCCCATTCCACAAGTCACTAAAGGGCTTTCCAAAAAATCACCTCATTAACATAAACTCAGGCTGAAGGGAGCTTGTGGTGAGAAACAAGAGACTCATTTCACCTTTATCTGGCGCTGAGGATTGGAGGACAGAGACCAAATATTCAAGCAAAAAAGAGCGCCCATGCTCTCATAACTTAGGAAATTACAATGGTTTTAGGAGCCGTATGCCAGTAAGACCGAATTTATATTTCTGATTATAAATCAGAGTACCACACCCCCATACCCATTTGAATTGTTTGCACTTCCATTCTAAAAGAGGCAAGGCAAATGCAAGTTTAAGTACAAATGCAAATGTTACATAGGGAAATATATTTGGATTCTTTTGGAAAGAAAAGGAAATCAAAGAAAAACATTATGCACCAGGACTATGAGTCGGGAGTTAATAATTCAAAAACACATACCTGAGAACATGAAAAGATCTCGTTCTAAAAAGGAAACTGGAAGCTGTGAAACTGGGAATCTCACGCATTCGCGCGGAGAAGACCTGAGGATTGCAGACTCATCTCCTGACCAATGAACATCCGCCAAGAACTCCTCTCCCGCACAAGCCAATGAACATAACGCTTGGGCTCTGGCTGGACCTCCCCCTCTTTGCGCTCCCTGCGCATAAATACGACCCACCCAAACCGCTTCAAGGCTTCGTCTATGTTTGCTACAGCCTGTGATTCCCAAGCTGCAACTCCTTTGCTGTTGCCGAATAAACTCAGTTTCAGCAAATTTGAGGTTGCCTCCGTTTACTTCTTTCTAAATAACGAATGTCTTGTCAAAAGGATACTTTGACAGAAGTAATGGCAAGGATCAAATGTGGTCAATTATACCTCAATTTAAAAAAAAAAAAGGAGGGAAAAAAAGATTTTTGTGTGGTCTACCATTTAAAAAGAAAAAAGAAGTCATAATCTGCAAAACATAACAGAGGTAATAAGGGTACATGAACAACAACATAAACCTACGAAATGCCACCCTGACTTTTGATATGTTTATCAAATGCTGTCTATCTCCTAACCTGGAATCTTTGCTGGGCTTCTCTACCTTTTCCTCTCTCCATGTGATTAGCACCTACCTATCCTTCAGGTGGCATCTTAAAAGTCACTTCAAGGAATTCATTTTTTACTTCACGCAGCCGTCCTTTATTTTTCATTCAGACACGGTATCCTAAATAACTATATAGTCATTGAATGCCCTGTACTCCGTTGGATTGTAATCTTCTTGAGGGCAGCGCACATCGTTTTGTTCTTTGCTCTCCTCCCAGGGCCTGGTCTAATGCTTGCTATATACTTTTATTTTTATTTTGCCTATTGAACTTAAGCCTTTAAACCACAGAAACCAATATAACAATAGTAATAACAATTTTGGTGAGAATCTTTCCATGTCTTGTCCATGTAATAAATACATGTTGAATGAATAACTGAATGAATGGAGTCCCCAGTATACTTGGAGAAGGGTGTTACTCTTCACGAGGAGGCTGTCAATCAAGGGAGTAAATAACCACCCCTACTACATTGTCAGCTCCACTGCCCATTCTGTGGCGGCCATTATTTGACACCATAAAATGCAGAGCAAAAAAATCTGTGACTATGAGATTTCTTATTTTCAACTCTATGAGGTAAGGAGTAAAAATAGAACTGAAGAGATTTAGATGTGCACCTGATAATTTTATTTCTTTAATTTTTCTCTTGGTCTAAACAGAGATGTCTGACACTTGGTTGGGTCAAAAATGAAAGAGAAAACTAATTCTAAGAAGTGGAAAACAATTATACTAATATCAAAAATAAGCAATGACATTAGGTTCAACTCTGAGCTTTCTAGAAGCCAAACTAAACAAAGGCCAATGATGAATTACATTTCTTATCTGAACAAAAAATATATGTTATTTACTTAGGAAATGCACATCTTCTAAGCAAGATTGTTTGCATAGATCCTTCTACAAATGACTGTGGACAACATAATAGACAATCCACAAGTAACTCCTACCCGGATGTTGTTTATATGTTCACTAATACAAGTCTTCCCCACTTATCTACAGGGGATACGTTCTAAGACCCCAGTGGATGCCTGAAACTGCAGATAGTGAGCCCTATATATCCTATGTTTTTTCCTATACATACATACCTGTAATAAAATTTAATTTTTAAATTAGGCACAGAAAGAAATTAATAATAATAATAATATAGAACAACTGTAACAAAACACTGTAATAAAGTTAGGTGAATGTGGCATCTTTTTTCTCAAAATATCTTATTGCACTGTACTCCTCCTTCCCATGATGATGGGAGAAGATAGAACGCCTACATGATGAGATGAAGTGAGGTGGCTGATACAGGCATTGTGATATAGCATTAGGCTACTAAGGACCTTATGAGGATATGTCAGAAGGAGGATCATGTGCTTTGCACTGTGGTTGACCAAGGGTGACAAAAACAGCAGAAAGCAAAACCTCAGATAAGGGAGGACTACTGTATGTACCAACATACTAGTAAATTATTTCTGTATACACTATAAATATGCTATGTAACACATACGTACATTTCTGAGTTGTAACACACACACACACACACTCACATACTTTGCAGTAAACAAAATGTTTGTTTCCTCTTAAAATTCATATGTTGAAATCCTACCCCCCAAAGTGATGGGCCCTCAGAAATTAGATCAGTGCACTTATAAAAGAGACTCCTGAGAGCTCTCTTGCCCTTTTCCCACCACAGGAGGATACAAAGAGAACTTAGCAAGCTGCAAACCAGAAAAGAGCTCTCACCAGAACCCAACCATACTGGCACCCTGATCTCAGACTTCCATCCTCCAGATTTGTGAGAAATAAGTTTCTGTAGCTTATAAGCCACCCAGTTTATGGCATTTTCTTATGGCAGCCTGAACTAAGTAAGACACACATACATACATACATACATACATACACACACACGATGTAACTCAGAGAAAGTGCTTCTCTAAAGGGACAGTATAATGGGCTTGAGTAGACCGCTGCCAGTGATGGCCATAACAATTCCTCCCCATCCCTGCATGCCAATACTTTGCAATGTGACTTTGCCATTTTCTCATTAAGAAGTGGAGTATATTTCTCCTTCCTTTGAATCTGGGCTGGCCCTGTGAGCTGTAAGAGGCCTTGCAGCTCTAATAACAAGACTGCATCACATGCCAACGCTCAGGCAGAGCATGCACCTAAAAGACAAAAGTAGTGGCATATTTTGTAGCTTAGCTAGTCTAAGACCATTAATTTGGCTGAGAGCCAATCAACCCAGTCATGAATGTGTTAGCAACAGACTCACAATACAAAAAAAAAAAAAATACTAAATGTTTCTGGCCTGGCAGCTTTCCTCCAGGGAGTAGCTCAAGGATCCAGACTCCTTCTATCTTGCGATGTCATCATCAACATATGACCTCCAAGATTTCTGAGGAAGATTGAGAGAGTGAGCAGTTGGTGTCTCAGATGTTTTACCATCTCTGCCCGGAAGGGACATACACCACTTGTGCTCATACTTCTTGGTCAGAAGTAGTCAAATGATCCCACCTGGAAATAAGGGGGCTGGGTAATATGATGTGAGCTGAGCAGCTGCTTCCAGAAACAATGCTACACTATGGAAGAGAAGCATGAATCTTCGGTGGTTCACTAACTATTTTCATCACATCTACGAACAGAGACACAAAATTTCAGATGGATTTAAAGTAAATCAGTATGGGGGACCTGGGTGGCTCAGATGGTTAAGCATTTGCTTTCGGCTTGGGTCATGATCCCAGGGACTGGATATCGAGCCCCACATTGGGCTGCCTGCTCAGTGAGGAGCCTGCTTCTCCCTCTCCCTCTGCCATTCCTTCTGCTTGTGCTCTCTGGCTCTCTCCCTCTGTCAAATAAATAAAATCTTAAAAAAATTACAAGTTATAAAGTAAACAGAATGAAAAACTAAGAGTGATAAGGACTGCTCTTTAAACAGGATAATCAGTGAGGGTGTTGGTGGAGGTGAAATTTAAATAAAGACATTAAGTGAGAAGATGGAGATATTTGAATTATATGGGTAAGTTGTGTTTGAAGCAGGAAAAACAGCAACTGCAAGGCAGATATGGGTTTGATGCATTTAAGGCAGGAGTTGGTAAACTTTTTGTGTAAAGGGTTATATGATCAATATTTAGGCTTTGAGGATCATTAGACCTCTGTTACAACTACTCAACTCTGCCATCATAGTGCAAAACCAGCCAGATACAACATAGAAGTGAACATGTATGGCTACCATCCAATAAAACTTTATTTACAAAAACAGGCAATGGGCCAGATTTGGCCATAGGCCATTATTTGTCATCCTCCAATCTAAGGAAAGCAAGGAAAGCAAATTTCTTCTCAGAAATTTGGATAATGGGCAAGGGGGCTAGTAGAGGATAGTGAATTTGGGCAGGAAACCAACTGTTAGATCAGACAGAGGTTTATAGGCTATACTTGTTGTAAGGTTTGGATTAATTCCAATGGCTTGAGAAAACTGTGGGAAGATTTTTAAATAGGGATGTCAAATGATCTGATTTACATTGCAAAGGATGATTCTGGTTGCTATAAGCAAGAAGCCCTAGGGAAGTAAGAGTAGAAGTTGGGGAGCCAGTTAGTATAAATAGAGCAAAGGGTGACTTTAGCACATGTGCTAGCAGTGAAGACATTGAACAGTTTTCAGATTGAGGATTTGAAGAACCAATAGGCTTTGCTGATCAGACAGATGTCCTGTAGAGGGGGCTCTTATGCAAATGAGCCAGGAATATTTTTTGAAACTATGTAAATTTGAGATGTCATAGGTGATGAGATTTCTAGAGTTGACAAGGCCCAAGGCATATCTACATAAGAGGGCAGCAGCAGCACCAAAAGAAAAAGAAAAAAAAGAGAGAGAGAGAAATATCAGGAGGGATGTGGAGGAACCATGCTCAATGGGAAATGAAAAATAGTATGTATTAATAATCCTGTGACCTTTGAGTCAGCAGTGACCCAGATGACACAAAGAGCCAGCTGTGTCTTGCACCGTCCATTTAATATGATAATCTAATCAAAGAGCAATCTCTCCACCTATCTGTTCAGTAACCAGAACCAAGAAAAACAAAACAAACAAAAAACAGCTAAATCAAAAGAACCACCATTAAATCATATGAAACAGGCAAATGTTGGTGCCTGGTTCCTCACAGGTCCCACAGAGAAGTACTTGGAAGCCGTTCTTGACATGCTTTCAAATTCATACGAATATTCATCCAACATTGCCTAAAAGTAAAATTGGAAAGCAATTGAAATCTTTATGGTGGACATTCACAAAATGCCACTGGGATATCTCATCCTTAATCTACTTCAGAACCCCTTTCTTGCTCTCAATAATCCACAACACCAGGGACTGTAACTGTCCCACAGGCCTCCTTCTGTCTCTAAAACATTTTAGAACATTGTCTGAAACCTGGCCTATGCTAAGGTTTTCCTATTTTATCTTTCATTCTTTTAATCTTTTCCATTTTGAGTTATTCTTCTGAAATAAATAAAATCTTTAAAAATATATTATTTTGGGTGTGTCTATGAGGATGTTAGCATTTGAATTGGGAGAGTGAGTAAAGATTTCCCTCACCACTGTGATGTTCTCTTGATTCTTGGGCCTTCAGTCTCAGACTGGGATTTACGTCATCAGGGCCCCACCCTTTCCATTCTCCCAATTCCTGGGCTTTAAGACTCCAACTGAATTATACTACCAGCTTCCTTGGTTCTCCAGCTTGCTGACAGCAGACTGGAACTTCTCAGCCTCCATAACCGAGTGAGCCAATTCCTATAATAAATCCCCTCATATATATACATACATGTATCCTATTTGTCTGTTTCTTGGGAAAAACATGACTGGTACAGACAGATGATAGATTAGATCCAGAGATCCAGAGATAGACAGGTAGGGAGAATATTCATTGGAGAAAAAAAAAGAGGGAGAGAAGAAAAGAAAGAGCAGGAAGAAAGGAAAAGAGGGAAGAAGAGAAGGAGGGAAGGTTGTGAGTAGCAAGTATTGTTTACCACACTGCCACCTGCCAAAGACGTCCATCTTCAGGGTCCAGCCTCTAGAAGGGCATTTTGTATTGTTCCCTTCCCACCCATCTCCTAGTCCGATGACCTCTCCCAGATTCCTGCATGTGACCACAAACACTACCTATTATTTGACAGTAGGGCTTGCTATAATACTGTAGGCAGCCAGAAAATGTCAATGGACTAAGGTGGCTCTGGAGGACCCCCACCCCCACCCCAGAGGAGCTCTCTCAGCAGTTTCCACCCTTCAGTCAGCCTCAGGCTTGCTGCAGGACTGCAAGGTTTACAATGACAAGTTATCAGTCTCCTGCCCCATCTCTTCCACTCCTGCGAAGCAGCCACATTTTACTACATTAACTATTTCTTTGGGTTATTTGCCTTTATATATCTAAATAGCATGACAATATTGTACTTCCTTTTTTTCTATTTTAGATATTTTTTCCTAGTTTATGTGAATTTAACTCCTTAGACCACACCTCAGACAGATATTTGCCTTCCTATTTCCAGAATACAGTTTTATTACTTCTGGACAAATCAATACTTCATGTTTTTATTATGACTCTACAACAATTATTCATCACTGAGTCAAGTAGTGTATTATGACTGTATCTCCCTCCCTTGAATAATTGTATGTTATTCTTGGAATAAGTTGTTTCTTTTTCACTTACATTTCTCTTTTTGAGGCTCTGGCTAAATCTTCCCATATTCTTCAATAACTCTGCATTTAATTGTCTATGTGGTCAAAACTGTCCTATATGTCTATTAGTTCCCATTTTGGGAGGAAATATTCCTCCCCAAGTATTCCAGCATCCTGTACAAAACGCTCCAGATCTGCAGGATTTCCCTTTTCCTCTTCCCCATAAGGGCTGAACCCTTATGTCCTGGATGCTTGCTTCCTTTTTCTTGATTTAATCCCTTGCTTTATACAAAAATATCCTTCTATAGCTTGCTGAGAACGTTATGTGGCAGATCTAAAAATAATTTAAAAAAAAAACTCACCTATTTGAGAATGCCTTTAGGTTAACTTCACACTGTATTGGTCATTTCATGAGGTATAAATTTCCAAGCTGGAAGTCATTCTTTTCAGAAATTTGAAGCATTGTGCCAGTACCTTCTAGCTTCCCGTATTGCCATTAAAAGGCTGGCATGCCACTTTTAGTTCAGATCCCCCTATGTGACTTGTCTCTATTGTTTTTTCTCTCTGGACGCTCTTAGAATGCGCTCTTTATATACCCATATTTCTGAAGTTTCATGATCATATGCCCCTGAATAGTTCTTTTTTCCAATCATCATATTAGGTATTTAGTGGTTTTTTGTATATAGAAATTCATGTCTTTCAATTCCAAAATTTTTGTACAAGTCTTTGATAATATTTCCCCTCCATTTCCTTGTTTTCTCTTTCTGGAATGCCTATTACTTAGATGTTAGATTCTTATTACCTCCTAATTTCTTTATCTTTCTCTCCCATTTTTCACTCCTGACTTTTGTTCCACCTTCCAGAAGTCCTGTAACTTATCCTCTAAATCTTCTCTTGAATTGCTTTTATCTGCCATGTTATTTTCCATAAGACTTGGTTCCTTGATAATTATTTTTAGTTCCATAATAAATGTTTTTTTAAAGACTCTTATTTTTGTTCTATGAATATAAATTATCCTCCTTTTCTGAGGATATTAATTCTCTTTTACATTTGTTCGTGATCCCTGGATTGAATTTCTTCCTATGATTTTTTTTCCTGTTTGTTTGTTTTGGTTCCTGTTTTCAAATTACAATCTTTCCTTTTGGTTAACATTTTGTATTTAAAGGCCAGTCACCAAATCCTTATTGAAAGCTCCAGTGCCTGATTTGTCAAGTGATGGGCTACACTGTAGGCTGCCTGGCAGACACCTGGGCCATCCATTGCCAACAGCTTTTCCCCCTACTTTCCTGCCAGTGTCCTGGGAGCAGGCCAGGGAATGAATCAGGGGAACCTCACAGTCAAAAGGTAGATTTTCATTTAATCCTGTTTCTGTATGGCCTCATTCCCCTCTTTGGCTGCCCACAAGCACATTTTCATCTGTCACAGTTTGAGTACTGATTTGTTCTTAGAAAAACGTGGTCACCATCAGTGTGGATCCTGGGTGTTAGGGCAGACCTAGGAGTGTTGTCCTAGGATTGAGGGGAAAAACATGCCCCAGGGCATCCTGTCCATTACAATCCTATTTGGGGGGAAGCAAAAGAGATGCCAGAATACAGGGGCAACAGGAGATGAAGGTGGCAGGCAGGTGAGAAGATGCCACTGAGCGGCTTTAGGCTGTCCTTATACACTCACTTCCAAATGCCCAGACAACTGGCTTTTAATTCTCTCTGCCCACTGTTATCTTACTCTGTGTCTTGAGGCAGTTAGGTGGCAGCCTGACTTGGGGAGTTTGTACCACTGTACTATGCCTTTCTAGTGGCATACTATGAGCAGAATTCTTTGCTGGATGCACCATCACATGCACACCCAGAAATTCTGCTTGTGACATTTATGGTTCATTCACCCAGATAAGGACATCAAACAATATCATCATAGGTATCACTATTTTGTAAATGGACTACAATTTTAAAAGACACAAAAAACTTTGTGTACTCCAACCATAAAGAGGAATTTTCCCACCCCTCCTCTTATTTCTCTTGGAACATCAGCAAACTGAATTGCAAGGAAAATATAATGAAAAGATTTTATGTTATCCTGCAGACATGAAGACATGGGAAGTTGGCTATAAAATTACATTTGGGTATTTTTGCTTATTCCCTGTTCAAACACAGTCCAAAATTTCTCTATGAAATAGGAAACTTTTCCCCTTTTTGCTTCTATGCTCTGCAAGTCTAGAGATAGCTGGCCTTTTATTAACCCCCCTCTTCACTCTCTACCCCACCCCTAAAATGCTTAGCAGTAGTAGAGACTCATTCTTCATTGCCTGAACTGTTAAAAAAAAAAAAAGTCCATAACAAAGAGCTTCCTACCACTGCCAAGATACACTGTGATCAGTCACAAAAATCAGTACGTATTCCAAGAGAATAAATATCAGCAGTTGTAGAGAAAACCAAGATGTGTGACCAAGTAAATATAGTGTATCCCTAGAAATATAGAATCAGATGCACAATACTAAAGGCGGAGGGTGTCTTAAGAGTTATTGATTAAGCCCCAAACTAGAGTTCATATAGTATTTCAGTAGCAAACACCCCAAACTATTTCCCCTTGCTTTTCCTTTTCTTTCATTTTTTTCTCCCTTCCTATTCTCTGGGTTGAAGGGTGAAGAATGGAGAGAATAGTAATGATGATGTGGATTATAATCAAAATCACATTCACTATAAAAGTTGAGATATAGTCTTCACCTAAAACATCCTGATTCTTTTTCCCATTAGACTCTGAACGTGGAAAAGGTTGGTATTTATGTCATGTCTTTGTTCTGCAACTTGAGGATAATTCATAACCCTACAACCCGAAGAATATGTTACATGCTTGATACTAAAGCCCTCAGAGCAAATCTTATTTAAAAGATACGTGATGGGGTCAAGCTCAAATTATCCAAAGGGACTAAAGTGCATAAACTAAGTTCATAAATGTTTAAGGGAGCCTTGCCTTGAGCTTTCCCATAGGACAAGGGGAAGAGAAAGAGAAATGAATTCCAACTAGACAAGCAGTCAGGGTGAAGGACAAGAATGGTGGGAGAAGGGTGAGGTAGAAGAAAGGGCATCATAGAGCCAGGAAAGAGAAGGTCCATGAAACTCAAGTTTGAAATTGTACAAACAGTTAACAAAGATCAAAACAAGGGGTGGGGGGTAATGTTCCCAGGACCCTGGGCGAGTCAGCATCTGGCAGCTGACTTGTATATATGGTAATGTGAACAAAGTATATCAAGAAAACAGTGGATTGATTGAGAATTGGAAAGGGTTCAGGGAAGGCACTTTCTGTTTCAGCATCACTGAAATTGCAAGAGATGCCACACTGCTAAATCTTCAATTAAGAAATGAAAGATTCCATCCTGAACAACAGCAATTGGATTATAAGCATTGTTCATAAAAGACCTAAAAACTCTTTTAGGAAATTTAGCTAATGAGGTTAAAAAACACTATCTTCCAGATTGGGTTGTCATTGTTGGCCCATTCTGAACTTGTTCTTATTTTTCCTCCAGGTTCATCAGCTCACGCTAGGCATTTATCAGTAAAATATGATCACATGCAAATGTTCATGGTGAGAATCTGCAGAAAAACCCAAAATACCACATTAAGTAATTCGCATGGGAATTATTTGCAAAATGCATGAACAGGCAGCATTTTAACAAATGTATATAAGAAAGAAGATTCACCACATAAACCACTCTTCTCCCTGCAGGAAATGATAGTCCAATATCAACAATGTTTCCTGCAGGCTTAGTCACAGGAGTCAAGCTGCTCTTGTTAACAACAAAGGCATGATTTATCTCTCAAGGATGTAAAGGAATGAAAAGCTTACCAAGAAAGTTATGGCTTATATGTATGAGATTGATCCCATGGGACAATGACTGTCTTGCTATTTACATCTTCTCTTTTATGCATTCTGGTACCAAGCCACATCTCAGGATCATTTGCGTGTCAATGCCCATCACTATCCTGATATTTTACTTTTTTCATGCTAGTGTTTCCTGTAGCTAGAAATTCATTNCTATCTTACTCTGTGTCTTGAGGCAGTTAGGTGGCAGCCTGACTTGGGGAGTTTGTACCACTGGACTATGCCTTTCTAGTGGCATACTATGAGCAGAATTCTTTGCTGGATGCACCATCACATGCACACCCAGAAATTCTGCTTGTGACATTTATGGTTCATTCACCCAGATAAGGACATCAAACAATATCATCATAGGTATCACTATTTTGTAAATGGACTACAATTTTAAAAGACACAATAAACTTTGTGTACTCCAACCATAAAGAGGAATTTTCCCACCCCTCCTCTTATTTCTCTTGGAACATCAGCAAACTGAATTGCAAGGAAAATATAATGAAAAGATTTTATGTTATCCTGCAGACATGAAGACATGGGAAGTTGGCTATAAAATTACATTTGGGTATTTTTGCTTATTCCCTGTTCAAACACAGTCCAAAATTTCTCTATGAAATAGGAAACTTTTCCCCTTTTTGCTTCTGCGCTCTGCAAGTCTAGAGATAGCTGGCCTTTTATTAACCCCCCTCTTCACTCTCTACCCCACCCCTAAAATGCTTAGCAGTAGTAGAGACTCATTCTTCATTGCCTGAACTGTTAAAAAAAAAAAAAGAAGTCCATAACAAAGAGCTTCCTACCACTGCCAAGATACACTGTGATCAGTCACAAAAATCAGTACGTATTCCAAGAGAATAAATATCAGCAGTTGTAGAGAAAACCAAGATGTGTGACCAAGTAAATATAGTGTATCCCTAGAAATATAGAATCAGATGCACAATACTAAAGGCGGAGGGTGTCTTAAGAGTTATTGATTAAGCCCCAAACTAGAGTTCATATAGTATTTCAGTAGCAAACACCCCAAACTATTTCCCCTTGCTTTTCCTTTTCTTTCATTTTTTTCTCCCTTCCTATTCTCTGGGTTGAAGGGTGAAGAATGGTGAGAACAGTAATGATGATGTGGATTATAATCAAAATCACATTCACTATAAAAGTTGAGATATAGTCTTCACCTAAAACATCCTGATTCTTTTTCCCATTAGACTCTGAACGTGGAAAAGGTTGGTATTTATGTCATGTCTTTGTTCTGCAACTTGAGGATAATTCATAGCCCTACAACCCGAAGAATATGTTACATGCTTGATACTAAAGCCCTCAGAGCAAATCTTATTTAAAAGATACGTGATGGGGTCAAGCTCAAATTATCCAAAGGGACTAAAGTGCATAAACTAAGTTCATAAATGTTTAAGGGAGCCTTGCCTTGAGCTTTCCCATAGGACAAGGGGAAGAGAAAGAGAAATGAATTCCAACTAGACAAGCAGTCAGGGTGAAGGACAAGAATGGTGGGAGAAGGGTGAGGTAGAAGAAAGGGCATCATAGAGCCAGGAAAGAGAAGGTCCATGAAACTCAAGTTTGAAATTGTACAAACAGTTAACAAAGATCAAAACAAGGGGTGGGGGGTAATGTTCCCAGGACCCTGGGCGAGTCAGCATCTGGCAGCTGACTTGTATATATGGTAATGTGAACAAAGTATATCAAGAAAACAGTGGGTTGATTGAGAATTGGAAAGGGTTCAGGGAAGGCACTTTCTGTTTCAGCATCACTGAAATTGCAAGAGATGCCACACTGCTAAATCTTCAATTAAGAAATGAAAGATTCCATCCTGAACAACAGCAATTAGATTATAAGCATTGTTCATAAAAGACCTAAAAACTCTTTTAGGAAATTTAGCTAATGAGGTTAAAAAACACTATCTTCCAGATTGGGTTGTCATTGTTGGCCCATTCTGAACTTGTTCTTATTTTTCCTCCAGGTTCATCAGCTCACGCTAGGCATTTATCAGTAAAATATGATCACATGCAAATGTTCATGGTGAGAATCTGCAGAAAAACCCAAAATACCACATTAAGTAATTCGCATGGGAATTATTTGCAAAATGCATGAACAGGCAGCATTTTAACAAATGTATATAAGAAAGAAGATTCACCACATAAACCACTCTTCTCCCTGCAGGAAATGATAGTCCAATATCAACAATGTTTCCTGCAGGCTTAGTCACAGGAGTCAAGCTGCTCTTGTTAACAACAAAGGCATGATTTATCTCTCAAGATGTAAAGGAATGAAAAGCTTACCAAGAAAGTTATGGCTTATATGTATGAGATTGATCCCATGGGACAATGACTGTCTTGCTATTTACATCTTCTCTTTTATGCATTCTGGTACCAAGCCACATCTCAGGATCATTTGGGTGTCAATGCCCATCACTATCCTGATATTTTACTTTTTTCATGCTAGTGTTTCCTGTAGCTAGAAATTCATTAGTTAAATGGCTTCAATATACAAAGTAACCATTTTCTGCCAAAACAAGATTCGTTTTGTTTGACTATATATTTGTTTCCTTGAACATATATTAATTGGCATGAGTTAATTGGCATATTTCTCAACATGCTGAATGATTTTTCTCCAGCATAGTTCCTACACTGACTGTCCCTTCCCTCTACAGTTCTAAAAAAATAAAAAAAGATTCAACTTGAGATATGATTTCTGCTTGAGGAGACAGATGGATGCAAGAAACAGGAAATAGTATTCATCCAACTCAAAAATCCACACCCAAAGATCCAGCTGATAGAATGGCCAATACTTTTATCTTTTTTTTACAAATCATTTTCAGATTCTTTTTCCCTAAATTACTATAATGCCTCTTTCCAGAATTCAAACAACCAAAAGTTCAGATAACTGGAATTTTTCTCTATATTTTACCTTAGTAAAAAAGAGACAAAATAAATAAATGCATGTTAGAGACTTGGGGTTTTATTTTTGTTGTGTTTTATTTATTGTTGTTTTTCTACCTTTTACAGTAGGTCCCAGGAAATATANGTTCAGATAACTGGAATTTTTCTCTATATTGTACCTTAGTAAAAAAGAGACAAAATAAATAAATGCATGTTAGAGACTTGGGGTTTTATTTATTTTTTTTTTAAAGATTTTTTAATTTCTTTATTCAACAGAGATAGAGACAGCCAGCGAGAGAGGGAACACAAGCAGGGGGAGTGGGAGAGGAAGAAGCAGGCTCATAGAGGAAGAGCCTGATGTGGGGCTCGATCCCATAACGCCGGGATCACGCCCTGAGCCGAAGGCAGATGCTTAACCACTGTGCCACCCAGGTGCCCCTGGGGTTTTATTTTTGTTGTGTTTTATTTATTGTTGTTTTTCTACCTTTTACAGTAGGTCCCAGGAAATATATCTTTCACTAATCACTAATCACCTACTTCTTATATACCTATGATACTCAATAATGGCATGTATGTTCAATCATAATGATATTGAGGCTCTTCATGGCATGAACCATTAAAGGAAGAACAAATTCACTTTAATGGTATGTGTACTATAATTTCTTTGAAAACTTTTTAACCAGAGATCAATCTAACTCTCTGCCATAACATTTTCTTAACAAGGACATGTCAATATATATATTATAGCATATTATATATATATATTATATATATAATATACTACATAGTGTATATATAATATATATATTACAGTATATATAATATACTACATAGTATACATATATTATAGTATATATATATTACAGGATATATATATATACACACACATATATACATATACTGTATAAGTGGGAAAAATAGTCTTTATTCAGTAATAAAGCACATACATATATGCACAATAGTTTTAATAGCAAAGTAAATTCTGCAGAGAAAATAGAATTTCAATGACCCTATCAGTGAAAGAAGCCAATCACAAAAGAGGATTTATTTCCATTTATATGAAATGTTCAGGATAGGCAAATCTACAGAAACAAAAAGTAGATTAGTGATTGCCTAGGGCTGGTGGATGGAGGATGGGGGGGGAAGCAGAAAGTCACTGCTGATGGGTACAGGGTTTCCTTTCTAGGTGATGAAAATATTCTAAACTTAGATTGTGGTGATGGTTGCACAATTCTGTGAATATAACAAAAATTATTGAATCATACATTTTAAATAAGTGAAATGTATAGCATGTGAATTATATCCCCATAAAGCTCTTTTCAAAAATACCCCCCCCCAAAGGTAGTTTCCCAGAGCTGTAGTTTCCCAGAGCTGCTGGATGTGTGGGCAGGTCTATATAGCCCAACTGAGAGAGCACAAACCTTCAGGTGAATCTCCTATGCCTCTTCCTCCTTTTTCCTGTCAGTGATCTTTGACTAATTTCTGTGTCCTTCTCTGCTTTCATCCCATTGACTCAGAGTTGTACTTCCCCATCTGTACAGTAACTTGGCTTTGAATTTCTGGCCCTTCTTAAAATAACATCAAGTGCTCCCTTTGGAATGTCCACTGATCAAAAACCCTGCCCCCTGGATCTCATACAAATCTAACACCTGAGCACATTCTGCCATCCTTGACCAGCACACTCCCAGACTCTGCCAAGTTTCCACTGTTTCTAATCCAAACCTCAGTCTTCTCCCAGAAGATAAGTTAGAACCAAGGTTGGGGCTCTGATCGAAACCAAGCAGGCTCCTCAAAAAACACTTGCTTGATCTTGTGGCAGTCACCTGTATCTAAATGACATGTGAAATAGATGGAGACGCACTCTAGAGAGCACCTAGCCCTTTTCTCAGCCATTAAACTGACCAAGATACTGGTGGGTTTTCCCTGCAGATTGGACCCCCTTGTCCCTCAGGATGCAGGTTACAGAACAGAATGCTGGGAAGTTCACAGCAACACTATCTGGTCCCCAGCATCAAGGGTGCCCCCATCTGCCCACCATACTCAAGTAGGTCCAGGAAGCACCTCTCCAATAGCAATCATTTACTTAATGGCCCTGTTTGGAATGCTTAGAAAAAGGAAAAGTCCTAAGAGCTTATCTGATCTCATGGAAAGATAGAAATCAGACATGTGGTTTATTTTTCCTTTTCTCAGTCTTTTTTACCCCAAATTCGGACCGCCCTTTGCCTTCATCTGCAGATTCTCTTCAGGAAGTGGTGCCTGAAGGCCCAGCTGAGCCACTGACTTGTCGTGTGGTCTGACTCGCTAACACTTTAGATTGTGATTTGAAGAAATTGCTTGACATTTTTTCTCACCACCAGCGAATGGCACAGTTTTCACATCCTAAAAGCAATGCTTTTTAAGTGTGAAATATAAGAATCAATTTGTCCATCATTCCATTATTCTGCCTAAACTCTTAATAAAGGACAGGCCAGAACACCTCAGTTAACTATCTTTAAAGCTTTTTTTTTTTTAAGTTGATTTTGAAGTTGATGATCTGTCAATAGTCTAAGAAAAATTCTTTTAGGCATTTACCTGAAAGTTGTTACAGTTTAAATGAACAGCATATTCAAAATGAAATTTAAATTTCTCTATAGCAATTTTATTTGAAGGGAGCTTTAAATCTTAGAAATAGCTTAGTACAAGTCCCTTGCCTTATAGATAACAATGGTAAGACCTAGTGAAGAAAAGTGACTCACCTCACTCCATGAGGATTTATGATGATGTGAGCATGATGAAATTTATACTTGACTCAAGGGCAAGGAGAGGACTTGCAAGGGATGGAAAAGAATGAGAGGATCAAATAGCATCTTCTTCAGGCCCCTTGTAACAATTGAAACAGAGAAGACTGTGAAGACTATTATCTATCTACCTGAATCAAAAAGACATCCTGGCAGCTAAAGAAGTTGGGAAACAGAAGGCCACCACACTGCCCCACACTCCATTCCTAGACAGTGTCAGCCCACTTCTTACCGTGTCAGGACATGGACAAGCCCAAAATGAATCATAACTCATACCAGACTTAAACAGTTATAATAATATATCTCTTATACTTATTTGAATATTAATCTCTTATGCCAAAATAATAACAGCAATTATATGCACTTAAATTTTATAAACAAATACAAATTCATCCTCAAAGGATCATCTAATGTAAAGGAAATAAAGCCAGAATTACTAGGAAAAAGTAAAAGAGAGCACATTTCATTAGACCTATCTCTTGATTTTTCTTAGATTTAACCTAATTTCTCTTGCAGGCCTATTCAAAAATCTTCTGTTGGTAGAAATTGTCTGTAACTTTTTTTTTTTTTGTAGCAAGTTATGGCTGGCATTGCTGATTTATAATTCTACAGAGCATTTGCAGAGCAGAGAAGGACAACTGAGTGAATCACAGAGACTATTAGGAGGTAGGCAGCACTCTCTGCCTGAACAAGAAGTTAGTTGTTCAAGAGTTTCAGGGCATATCAGTTTTTGGTCTCCAGGGAGGTATTCCTTTGAGTTGAATGAGAACCTTTTAGGGAGGTTCATCCCAAGGCAAGTGGTTTTGGGGCAGAAGGGTAGTACCTGGTGGTGATAAATACAGAGCTTGGGTTACATTTTGCTTCCCTGATTACTAGCTTGACAACACTGGGTAAGTTATTGAACTTCTCTATGAGATGCGACCAGCTGTCCTACTGCCATTAGACCATTGCAAACATTCAGTGAAATAAACACATGACTGTAGGTAGCTCGGTGCCTGCACAGATTCTATCATCCATAACAAATCGCTTTCTTCCCTTCCCTTCATTAAGGGAATCAAAGGTCTGGCTGTACTGTTGGAGAGAAAGTTGTACCACAAACAGACTGCATTGGGGCCATAAGGACTCAAAAGATTGGGCCCAAGCAGTAGCTTAGACAACTGGTGAAGGAGCCCAAGTCTATCCAGCATTAGAACCCAGGTTCTTAACATTCTAGACCAGTGCAATCCGAAGCACGGACTCTGGCCCAACAGCATCTGTATCATCCCAGACCCTCTGACTTTGAGTCAGTGGGGGGTGGGGCCCAGGAGGCTGCGAGTCTACCAGCTGTTCAGGCGATTCTTTCCACGTTCAAGTCTGAGAAGCACTGCCCTAGAAAAAGCATTACCAACAAACCTAAGAGGACAAGAAGATAGAAACCAGGGAAACAATCCATTTTTCAAGGGGCTCAAGTCAAAGAGATTTTAAGGAAAGATGAAAGAGACAACTGGAGGAAGCCTCTGGGGAAAATCTTTAGATAGCCTAACAATTATGAATTTTATGAACGCTTTCATTTACTTAGCAAACATCAATCCACATGGTGCTTATTAATCTTGTAACTATAAATGAGCTACTGAGTTTATTACCAACTGGCTTGGTAGGTTGATCCCCAAGACAAGAAGGCATCAGCAAGAACACCCTTAAATAGAAAGAGCCTGAGTACTTATTTTTAGTAACAACAAGTAAAGAGGGAGATGGGAAGATACCATCTTACTCAGCAGCGAGTCCTAGGGGGGAAAGAACCAATCCAAATCTCTAGAGCTTTAAAGAAAAAACAGAACAACAACAAAACAAAACAAAACACCCAAAAACAAAAGAGTCAGCCATGGGACTGAAATCAGGGCTGAGACACAACCCATCATCCATAACTGGCAGTAGGCCCAGCAGCAAGGATCCTTCTTAGGAACTAAACATCTGCCTGCTTTCACATCTCCATAGCATGCCAAACTGTTAGCAAAAAGTTGTAGCATTCCACAAAGATCAAGGGCACATGACACTTAGAAGATTCGGTTGCACACGTAAATATTTACTAGCTACTTTCTTGGGGTCTACAGACCTCTTCCATTTTATTGGCAGCTGAACTCCATCATTTTAGTGAGCTGCTATATTTTACTAGAAATATGGGAGGGGTGGGGGACAAAACTTGAAGCAACTAGGAAAAATATATTGCAGATATTTAATAGCAATCCCACTGGTGTCTCTAAAACTTGGGGCGGGGTGAGTGGAGAGGAACATTCTGAAGTGGTTATGTCCATTTCAAAGAAATTTAACATTTTAATGATCCTCCAGGCTCCCAGTGCCTACAACTTTCTTTACTCAAAGTTAAGGCCACTTAACTTTATTTCCAGATTGAACCCTCCCCCAGAATCTGGATCCAATATAATAATTAGTCAGAAGAAACTGAGGGAGGTCCAGTTGAGGATCTCAAGCAGATATGCTTTCCAGGTAAGCTTATTCCTAGACCTGCTCTGGCTTACAGTTCCAGTTATATTTACCTTGCCTTGGCCTTGCTCTTGTGGGCAGCTTTCTCCTTATATTTTATTGTATACCTACTACATGTCCACTTTAGAGCTAAAATCCAAGCACTTCCTTCAGGAAGCCAACTGTCTACTTTTTCTAGAAAAATATTCTAAACTTCCTTCCCAGGTAAGTAGAAGAATATATGTTCTGGCTAGAGTGGAAATTAAAAACTCAGTAGAAAGATAAGATGATAAATTTTAAAAAATGAAAGTTAAAAATAAATAAATCAAGAAAGATTAGACGATAAGGTTGAGGAAATCCTTTAGAAAGCAGAGCAAAAGGAAAGAAAAAAGGAAGGGATGGAAGATACAAGGGAAAAAGATAGGACAGTGAGAATACTTGTTCTGAAAATCTAAATACCAAGTTTTCTGAAGAAAAGGGCAAAGAAAATAGGAAGAAATCAGTTTAAAAATTCAAGACACTGTCCTAGAACTGAAGAACATGGGTCTGAGTGTTCAGCATGATGGATGAAAATAGAGCCACACCCAAGCATGTCACTGAGAAATTTCAGAGCTCTGGGTATAAATGGAAGAGCAGGCACAATTCCAGAGAGAGGGGAAAAACATCATATATGGAGGAATCAGAAAGTAAAATAGTTTTGAATGACACAAAAGCTACTTAGAAATTAATGGAATAATGTCTTCAAAACTCAGAAGTTAAATTATTTCCACCCTAAATTTCTATAAGCAGCCAAACAATCATTCAAGTGTCAGAGCAGAATACAGCTATTTTCAGGTTTTCAAGGACTCAAAAAATTTTGGAAACGTTGTGAAGGCCTTAGGCATCAAGAGTGATAAATACAATAATAAATAAGCAAATTTAAAACATGGCAACTGCAGGGAATATAGAAAGTTATGCAGTGAAGGAAAAAAATAGCATATGCACATCATTCATCTATTAATAAAGTACAAAGGGGCACCTGGGTGGCTCAGTCAGTTAAGCATCGGCCTTCAGCTCAGGTCATGATCTCAGGGTCCTGGAATTGAGCCCCACGTCAGGCTCCCTGCTCAGTGGGGAACCTGCTTCTCCCTCTCGGTCTCTCTCTTTCTCTCTCAAATAAATAAATAATCTTTATTAAAAAAAAAAGTACAGAGACAATAACAATACAAACCTTTTTGTTGATCTAACCAAAAGTGTAATAGAACTATTGGAAGGTCAGGATGATAGGAAGGAAGGATGCAAGCAGGGTGCGTGTGTGTGTCTGTGTCTGTGTCTGTGTCTGTGTGTGTCTGTGTGTGTATCTGTGTAGAAAGGGGAGGAAAGAGGGCTAAAATCCTCACCTTCAAATGTAAGAAGTCAACAGACAATGTACAAAACTGGAGAACAGAAATCAAAGAATGGAAATAGTAACATTTTATTCAGATATATGTGAGAGGTGTCTGGGCGGCTCAGTCAGTTAAGTGTCTGACTCTTAATTTTGGCTCAGGTCATGATCTCAGGGCTCCCGGCTCAGCAGGGGAGTCTGCTTGAGATTCTCTCCCTCTCCCTCTGCCCCTCTCCCTTGTGAAATTGCTCTTTCTTTCTCTCTAATAAATATCTTTTTAAAATAAGAAAGAAAGAGGGGCGCCTGGGTGGCACAGCGGTTAAGCGTCTGCCTTCGGCTCAGGGCGTGATCCCGGCGTTACGGGATCGAGCCCCACATCAGGCTCCTCTGCTATGAGCCTGCTTCTTCCTCTCCCAACTCCCCCTGCTTGTGTCCCCTCTCTCGCTGGCTGTCTCTATCTCTGTCAAATAAATAAATAAAATCTTTAAAAAAAATAAAAATAAAATAAGAAAGAAAGAAATATGGGTGGAAATATCAAAACCAAAACTCAGCTGAAGTGTTTTCTTCTAAGGAAGGGGAAGTTGGAGGGTGAGGGAATGGGAAATAGTTTCTCATCACTAATTTTGTAGGGCTTTTGACTCTTAAAAGCAAGGACGATAATAACGTTGATTAAAATAAATGCGGAAGAGGCTGAGACCCAGGCTAGCTACGAAAAGTGATAGGACAGAATCTGAAGTCACAGACTCTTGATTCACATTCTAGTTTTGCCCCCCGACTAATTATGTGACCGTGGGCATTTTAATCCTATGCACCTCAGTCCTCTCAAATTAAAGTGGGAGTTACGGTGATTAGCAGTGCCTGGTGCATTATAAGCACTCTTCTGTTCACTGAATACAATGTAGACATCTACTATGTATCGAGCACAGTTGTAGACATTTAGGATATATCAGTGAATATAAAAGATTCCTGCCTTCATGGAGCTTACTAGTATTAGTGGGGAGATACAGACAAGAAACAATAAAATACTACTAAACAAATTAGTGCATGAAAAAGTGACAGGTGACATGCGCCATGGAATAAAACCATACAGGGGAGGGGGCATCCAGGCTGCTGGGAAGGAGAGAAAGGTTAGTACCTGCAATTTTAAATAAGTTGGTCAGGAAAGGCCTCATGAGAAGGTGATTTTTGAACAAAGACTTGAAGGAATAGGGAGGTAAACCATTCGTGTATTTGGGGAAAAGCATTTGAAAGCAAAGGAACAGCCAGCTCCAGATGTCTAAGTCGCCATGCGCATCCCGCGTTCAGGAAAGAGCCAGGAAGCGCATGTGGATGGAGCAGTGAAGGGAGAGTAGCAGGAGATTACGTCAAAGGGGAAATGGAACCTGTGAAGTCGTGAAGAACCTTGAAAGCGTGAGCAGGACTTTGGCTTTACTTAGAGTGCAACAAAGAGCCATTGCTGGGACCTGAGCAGTGTGACATGATCTGAATGACCAAGGCAAAAAATCGCTCTAGCTGCTGTGCTAGGAAATAAAGCATAAGTGGGCAATGGTAGAAGCTGGGAGACCCTAGGCTGTGCCTGCTGTGTTCCATTAAGATGGTTGTGGCTCAGACAAGCAGAGCTGGAGAGAAGTGACTGGATTTTCTATACAGAATAGATTGAGTTCTTATTATCAATTACCCAAGATGATGCAACAAAGGAAGACAGAAATTATGAAGCATGTTATACAACTTCCCAGTCTCCTTTTGAATAAAGAAAAATTATAAATGGAAAAATCTAAATCAAAATATAGCATTAGTTTTTCCTTATGTATATTAACAAAATCTATAGGGATACATTTCCCCTCAATCATAAAATCTGTTATTCTGTAGCTCTTGACATTTGTATACAATGGAAGGATCTGGGACTTAAAGGGGCCTAAGCATTTATACATATGGTATCATGTTCATTTCTCTTACTTTACACACCACCTTGTACAGTAATTATAATTTAGGTGCTGCTTAGGTGAATATTTATTCATTCATGGAATATTGTTAAATAAAGCATGAACTTTAACCTCAGATTGCTTAATAGTGTAGTGAAGGAGAGTAGACAAAGTAAAGAATTTAAGACACGTATGAAAGAGGTTAATGCCATAGAGCTAGTTGGGTTTAATCACTCAAGGGAGTTCTGAGGACAGCAGCTATTCCTTTCAGCTGGGGGAGGATCAGAGGTGGCATGTGAAAGGCTCCATGCAGGAAGTGACATCTGTGGGACTGTTTGTATTTGGATGTTGCAATATGAGGCAGAAGGGCTGGATATTCCTGACAGTGAAAAAAAAAAATTAAAGCCCCTAGGTAGAACATTTCAGTGTATATACGAAGAACAATAATTTCTGGAGTCACTGGAGCATAGGGCATGGGAAGAGGAAAACTGAAAATTATGAGAAACAAGGTGAGGAAAATCATATTAAGGAGAGTCTCAACACTGCCAGATGAAGGACTCTGGATAAAGATGATCACAAGAAGAAATAATGCTAATGAGAATCCAGTTATCAGAGAATTATTCTATTGCACTCAGTCTAGGTATCGATCACTGGGCTGGCTGTGAATTTCCCAGCTGTCAAATTCACTGTCCAAGAACACAATGTGGGCAGAACATTTGAGGTAAATATTAAACTGCCAGCAAAAAAAAATGTACTTCCTATTTTAATTTCATTTTCATTTAGGATTTCTTTATCTTTGGGTGCTATTTTTCTATGTTGTTTTGCTTTTTATCCAAAGTCAAGTAAGCAATAATAGCAAATTCTCTTTTCCTCATCTCCTGCAACCCTCCTTCCCAGTTTTAAGAAAATAGTACCATTGGCAGATCTAATGACCGGCCCTGTGCTTTGTGTTAATTTTTATTTCAAGACACAGGGGTCAGAACCAAAACCAAACCAGCACCCTCATAAACCACATCAAAGACGATTTTTAGACGTGACATGAGGTGGACTTAGCCTATAGCCAGCCTTTGCATCTCTGTGAACGTGACTTCAGCAATTTGGCTAAACAGTTTTGTTGTGTTCCACAAATCTCTTGCATGCCCTAATAAGTAGAAATGTAGCACCCACTCGGCAGGCTGCAAGTTTTTCTCTAACCCAGATTATCTGGAGAGCTCAGTTTTATGACGGAATTTTCCAGTCTTTAGCAAAGTCCCACAATCCCCATTTCTACCAATAATAACAATAGCTAACATTTGTTGGAACATACTCTGTTCTAACTGCCATGTGCAATCTCATTTAATCCTCACAACTCTGTGAGACAGGTGCAATCATTTTGTCCTCTACAAACGAGGAAACCAAGGCACAGAGAAGTTAGGTAATTAGCCATGAATCATAGAGCTAGAAAGTAAGTGAATGAATGAACATCGCTCCCTTCTCCACTAAGTCCATAGTCTCTGCCAGCAACTCTGACTGATTCTTTCCTCTCCAGCAGGCCACTGGCCTGGATCTGGGAATGAAGTCCTCAGACTATACCTTGGTTCCTTTCTAAGAAGGAACCTAGATTTGTCTCCTAACCTGGCCACTTGCCAAATCATCTTGTCTTCTGCAGCTTTTTTTTCAGTTTAAAAAAAGGCCCTCTTAACTTTACCCCCATCACCATTATTCTGTCATCTTATCAGAACTTTCACTATTTTATCTTGAGAGTTTTTTTCCCACCGTGTTTCATCATTTTCAAATGTCAGATTAATTTGTCACCATGTAGACCCTTCTGGAGAACTTAACGTCTTGGTTCATCAAAACCATGCTAGAATCCATAACCCAATCCAGACAAACACTGAGAATTAAAATGTCATCACCAGAATGGGGAGAGGAAAAAAAAAAAAAAGAAAGAAAGAAAAGACTGTTCTCCAGCTGCATATACATCTGTGTATTTCTTTGGATGTTGACTTTGAAATGCTAAAACACCACCACATGGAAAAGATTCATTGTTTTGTAGTTTATATATCTGAGTCCACAAACATATGCTTGTGAATGCCTGGAGAAATTGGTTTCCAATGCCACCTAATTCAGTCGACATGGTCAGAGGCCTTTAACTAATTTTATACAAATTTACCAAAACAGGTATAGTGCTCTTGTTCATAAATAAATGGATAGTTTTAATTGGATCACTCATCTAAGAAAGTGGTCCAGATTACCCATATTCGGCTCTGTATGTAAAGAATATTTTTACAGAATATGTAAAGAAATGGTCCTTAATCATTTTCATAGAAAAAAAAGGGACTAAAGAACATTGTTATATTTATATTTCTCTAAATGATCTTCCCATTTTTGTCACTGTACATACATAAGTACATTTTTATATCGTATCATGCATTCAGTTTTTTGTACTCTGCTTTTTCTGCACTTTATTTAATACCTTTTTACCTAAGTAGACTCACACTTGCCTTTTTTGTGTCATTGAATAGTTACAGCGCTCCTTTGCAACACTATCGCTGTTCACCACCACCCCCTTTCTTGACTTTTGGGGTTGCCTTCTTTTCTCCTATTTTAAACTGAGCTATTTTTAATATCTTTGTATAATTTACAATTTTCTCTTTAAGAATACTTCCATAGAGCACTAGCTTCAACTAAATTTTAGCTTCTTGTAAAATTTTAATTGAGAGTCTCATTTACCACACAAGCGCACACGCACACATCATTGACGCAAAGGTAAAACTCTAAACCTTAGCCTTACCCACATTCTTTTCCTCTAGGACTCCTTAGAGCCTGTTCTGAACATCAATGCCATGGATACTCCCAGAAGTGGAATGACCACATCAAGATGGAGGAACAGGGTTAAAGCTTTTTCTTTTTTTTTCTCCAAATTTCCCAGACTACTCTCAAAAGGACTAAAGCAATTTAGGATGCTGGTTGCTCTTGATAATTGTGCCTTTCTCAAGCCCACCAACCGCCATTGTGTTTTGCTATAATTACTGATTTGTGGTATTTAAATAGGTATAAAATGGTACCTAAACACTGTTTTAGAATCCATACCCTCAATTTAGAGCAAATCCACACCCTCAATTTCGTCACAGGATGATTTGTTTTCTCTTTATTTTTATTTTCTTATGAGTATATATATATATACTATCTTCTCATCTTCACACTGAATTGGCTTTTAGTATTGGTATGACACATTTATATGAACTTGCGTAGTAAGTTTATAACTCTGGTATTATTTTAAATTACTTGTTTTATTCTTATACATAGCATATATATTTTGCAACAAATTTTATCTATTATTTTGTCATCCTTTTGTTTAGGGTTCAGAGGTCGATCAAACTGGGAGCCGTCTGGGCCAGCCTGAGATGAATTGCGCTGTCACTAGTTCTTACCTCTGTGTGGGCTATTATGTGGTGTGTCAGGACAAAAAAAAAAAAAAAAAAAAAAAAGCTTTGGAATAGGTCAGGAAAAAAGGGAGGACCACATCAGAACTTTCTATCTTATCTATGATAATATTCTTGGGTTTCTTCAATGGTTAGGAATTTATTTTCTAATTATGAATTTCCTATCTTGTTCTGAAAGGTAGTACAAAAAGTTTACAGAGGAATACCCACAATAAAATAATGTCAAAATAGAAATAAAATTAGGAAGTTAGAACAAGGGAAAATATAAATGGATGTAAAACATCAAGGTCAGGTAAAGAACGCTTAGCATAAGTGTGGAGCGTCTTTTTGTCTTTCAGTGCTTTACTTTTTGATAAATCTGGAATTTTTTATTGCAATATGTGGTACATTTATCACTCAGTTCTCTATACCAATTGCCAGTTGTCCCTGCTATATTTAGCGGTTAGTGTGATGCCATTCTCTCTGTTCTAGTGTTTCTTATCTGTCACCTTTCATTCTCTTAAAATAGTTTATAAAATTCGTCTGAGATTTCAGTATAATCATGTTTTCTCTTTTTAGTCAAAAGACATAACTTTTTATAATATGCCTTATTTGTCAGAAATTTGCACAGAAAATTACAAAGATAGAAAATTACAATATGTCATATGCCCCTATCCAGTTTCGCCTATTACTAAAATATTACATTAATAGGGTCCATTTGTTGTAATTAGTGAACCAATATTGATCCATTATTATTAACTAAAATCCATGCTTATTTTAGATTTCTCAAAATTTTCCCTAATGTTCTTTTTTCTATCCCACAATGCCATCTCGGGTACCAGATTACATTCAGTCATCATGTCTCCTTAAGCTTCTCTTTGACTGGAATAGTTTCTCAGACTTACCTTTTTTTGATGACCTCAATATTTTTGAGGAGTATTGGTCAGGTATGTTACAGAGTGTCCCTTACTAAGAACTGAATTACGCCTACCCAAAATGCATATGTTGAAGTCCAACCGCCAATGTGACTATATTTGGAGATAGGGCGGGGAGGAACTGATAAAGATTAAATAAGGTCATAAGAGGGTAGTAATTTTTTTTTTCCTTGATGATTTAAGACCCTGGGATCATGACCCAAGCCCAAGGCAGATCCTTAAGTGACTGAACCACCCAGGTGTCCCCATAAGGGTGGAGTTCTGATCTGTTTAGGCTGGCCCTCTGATAGAAATAGGAAGAGACACCAAGCTCTCTCTCCGCTATGTGAAGACACAGAAAGAAGGCACCATCTGCAAACCAGGAAGAGAGCTCTCCCAGAACTTGACCATGCTGGCGCCCTGATCCCAGACTTCCAGCCTCCAGAACTGTGAGAAAATAAATTTCTGTTGTTTTAGCTTCCCAGTCTATGGTATCTTGTTACGGCAGTGCAAGCTGACTAATATATCCCTCAATTGGGATTTGTCTGATGTTTTTTCTCATGATTAGACTGGTGTTTTGGGTTTTAGGGAGGAAAATCACGGAGGTAAAGTGCCATTTTCCTTATATCATATCAAGAGTGCATACGATCAACGTGGCTCATCACTGCTGATGTTGACCTTAAGGGATCACCTGGATGGAGCAGTGTCAGATTTCTCCATAGTAAAGTTATCTTTTTTCCCCCTTTCCACACTTTACTTTAGGAGAGGAAATCACTATGTACAACCCACACTGAAGGAGTGAGGAATTATACTCCACCTCTCTGAGGGCACCGTTTACAGATAAGTTATTTGGTATTCCTCTGTGTGGGAGATTTGTCTCTTTTCTTCCATTTATGTATTAATTCAATTACTTATTTATATCAGCATAAAGGAGGGGAAAAGGAGGCTACCCAGGGGTAGAGTAGGAGAAACGCCCTTGCCCAGATGAGATAAGGCACCATGTAAATCTTTCCTTTGGGGTATAGGCATTTCACAATGTTTACTGTTACCTTTCCCCACCAGAGCCACAGGGTGGCTTTCTTGATTGCTCAGTATAAAAACTAGGAGGCATCCCTAAGGTAAAACCCTTGTGGCCCCAGGAGTTCCCCACTCTCAAGCTAGTGCAGACTCGGCCTCTGGCAATTCATTAGAATTACTTTTTAAGTTCATGCCTCCAGTGGCCTCTGCTCTAGGCGGACAGATCTTAGCTGGGATTTTGAATTCTTCTGTCCCTCCAGATTTGGACATGGTGGTTTGCCCTGCGACCTCAGTTCTATCATTGATTTTCAATTTGTTCAGCTTTTTCTTGTTGTATAATGAAAACTTCCAGGCTCTTTACACATAGGAGATGAAACTGACATGAAGTTCTAATAACTGTCACTTTGTAAATTAGGTTTAAAAATCGTATGTAGCAAATCAAGAATAGCTATCTCTTTTTAAAATGTTTTTTGTAACTTTGCCCATAAATTACACCACATAAACTTGAACAAACATGAGCTGTTTCTATATACTAACCATAGAAATTTTGGTATTGTCACAATTTTTTTTTGTTTTTGTTTCCAATAAAGAAACCATAATGTTTTTCTTTATGAAAGAAGTTACTACCTTTAAGTAGACTAAGCCCCATAAAGGCAGTAGAGCTGACCGAAAGCCAGATCCTTACTATTTTTCTTCAGAGAAAAGAATAAAGAAAGATAAGAATGGTGCTTGTAATTACCAAGAATTTCTAGTTAGATAAGATCTAGAAATTTTAATTTATAATAGGAAGCCCAGAATTAAAAACTGAAATTGCTGGAAACTCAAAAGGAGAGAAGGTCTCTATAAATATAGAGAACAAACTGATGGCTGCCAGAGGGGAAGGGGTGGGGGGTTGGGCAGAATGGGTGAAGGGGCCTGGGAGGTACAGGCTTCCAGTTATGGAATGAATAAGTCACGGGAATAAAGGAATAGCATACGGAATATGGTCAACAATATTGTAATAGCAATGTAATGGGATAGACAGTAGCACATTTGTGGTGAACATAGCACAATGTATAAACATGTCAAATCACGAAGCTGTACACCTGAAGTTAAGGTAACATTGTGGGCCAACTACTCAAATAAAAAAAGAAAATAGAGCAGTAAGTAAGCATATATATATATATAGGCATAGAACTGTATAAAACCATATATTATAAGAAGTATATGAAACAAGCAATGGCCAATCCCTCCATACTTGTGCTATTATATGATTATATGACTAGGAAGAAATATATGGGAAATACAAAGACAAAAAAAAGGAGAGAAGATCTGAAGTCCTATGTGAGTGGGTTTCAGGAGCTAGGACTGCAGGCCACACAAACAACCTAGCCTTTAAACCATCAGTTCAGATGCTATTTTTCTCATTGGGGCTTATCATTTTTTAAATCCCTTAAGTGCCAAGATTAATACCCACACACTTAATTTTTTATCTTTCTCTACATAAATAAGTCACAGCTAAATAGTAATGTGCAGTACTCCAAGATCTTCCTTACAATCTGAAAATTTGCTAAACTCATTTGTTACTTTGATTAGTTGGTTAATTCCATAATTTCTATAATTTTTCTAACTTATATGTGTGTTTTTCTTTTTTTTCTCCTTTTTTCTTAAGGTAAAGACAAATCATCTTTAATTGCAGATAGGGTGATTGTTTGGAGAGTCAACTATAAAACTATTAGATCTAACAAGGTAATCTACTTAAGTATCCTATTATATGCTAAATATACAAAAATTATTACTTTTCATATATATCATCAGTAAGCAATTTAAATATCTAGTTAAAAATACATTATCTCAGGATACCTGGGTGGGTCAGTCAGTTAAATGGCTGCCTTTGGCTCAGGTCATGATCCCATATTGTCTCAGTCCTGGGATTGAGTCCTGCATCAGGCCCTTGCTCAGCAGGGAGCCTGCTTCTCTTTCTGCCCCTCCTCCTGCTTGTGCACGCTACCTGACAAATATTTAAAATCTTTAAAAAAAAAATACCTTATCTCAAAACAACAAAAATATTTTGTACTTAGGCATAAATTTAATCAGATCTACACAGGACTTACAAAATGAAAATCTTTTTGAGAAACCTAAAACAAAAACTTTACTAAATTGAAAGATGCCCATGTTCATGGATGGGAAGGCTCAGTATTTTTAAATGTCAATTATGCCCCCAGTTCATTTGTAGATCTTAAACTGGCAACCTTGATAAAGGATTTTGAAAGTTCAATTTGAAAGAATTGATGTGTGAGAAAAGCCAATACATTTTACAGTTATCATGGCAGAATGTATTAATACAGTGAACAACTGGAGAAGGAACTGGCCGTCTGATTAATGGAACAAAATACAAAGTCCAGAAAGTTCCCAAGCGTTAACAGAAATTTAATTTTTGATAAACATGGCATTTCAGAAGAAAATAGACGATTTGGTTGGAAGTGTTATGTTAATGAGTCACAAAAGAATATGGCCAATATACAGGAAAAAAATGTTAAATCACTAGTAAAGAAATATATATTCAAATTACCAGACATATCTCATTAAATTGACAGATCAAAAATGACACAGCAAGGTGAAGGGAAAAGGGCATTCCTTAGTGTTTTTCTAAGAAAGTTATTTCGGAAATATCTTTCTCCTTATTTTTATGTGTGATTCTGTTTTTCTTTTCAAATAGCTATATTAGAAATAGGTGAAATGAGTGTTATGCTAAACAGTAATGGTGGCAGGACAGATCCTCATCTGACTCCTGGTTCAAAGGATTTCTTTTTTTATTATTATTTGACAAGAAGAGAGAGCACAAGCAGGGGGAGCAGCGACAGAGGGAAAAACAGGCTCCCCGCTGAGCAGGGAGCCCAACACAGGACTTGATCCACGGGATCCTGGGATCATGACCTGAGCCCAAGGCAGACACTAACCTACTGAGCCACCCAGGTGCCCCCAGCTTTAGTATTTCTGAAGTGAATGTAATGTTTCTCCATTCTAAATACATACTATTAAAAACTATTTTATACACTTAAGTAACTTCATGAAGAAAAGATGGCAAATTTTATGGAGTACCTTCCTGTAGTCAATTGAGCTTAAATTGTGGGCTTTTGTTTTCTCTCTTGTTAATCTGATGAGTGTTATCTTTGTGACACGGGAGCCTCACTTTCATGCAATTCCTCTATTCGAATAGGGATTTTATTCATCTGCTACATAACTAAACTTTGCTTGCTAAGTTTCCTATAGTTTTATTTTATATTTAATATTTGCCTATTAGTTTCCTTTTTCTTTTATAATTTGATAGTGGTCATTGGTTTAAATTTAAACTATATTTTATTTTCAAAACTGTATGTTTTTAAGTGGCTCAGTCGGTTAAGCAGCTGCCTTCAGCTCAGGTCAGGATCTCAGGGTCCTGGGATGAAGCCCCGTGTTGGGCCCCCCTCCTCAGCAGGGAGTCTGCTTCTCACTCTCCCTCTGCCACCCCCGTGTCATGCTCTCTATCAAATAAATAAATAAATAAATTTTAAAAAATTTTAAAAAACCTCTATGTTTTATTTCAAAAAAATATATCAGGTAACTTATTTTAGAAAAGCATATTTTCCAAAGAACATATATTCGTAAATTTCAGAAATTTGGAATTTGACAGTTTTATAATATTCAGGGTCATTTGTCAATTTTCTTTCTCTCTAGTTTATGTTCCTTATTTCTTGTGCTTATTTGGTTTGTTATCAATTTTATAATTAATCATTTAACTTGGTACCAAATTTATTAATATAAACTGGGAATGGTAATACAAAAATGATTTTAAAACATGTCCTCAAATGATCTTTTGCATTCCTTATCTTAACTAATATGTTCTCTTTTCATTTAGATCAAGTTTTTAAATAAACCTAGCAGTAGTTTACTCAATTTATTCATTATTTTTTATCTTAAATGTTTATTCATTTTCATTTTATTCCATCCTTTAGTTTTATTTCAGCATCTTCTTTTGCAACTATATGGATTTTTTTTATAGAAGAACACATTTTAAGAATAGCTTATGCCATTTCTATAGGAAGGAAACCAAATAACATCTACTTTGCTTAGTACAGATTGCTCTTTACTCCTATAAAAAGTCAGCAAGTCCATCATATTATATGAAAATCAATTTACCAGGGTGGAGCTAAGATACCTACAAATCAATAAACAATTGTCAGACCAGATATTCTATCACTGACTTATTTACCATTCAAATTCTGAAACGGAAAAAAAATATATTTCAAATATACAGAAAAATGCCGACGTCACAGAAAAGCTTGAAGAGAGGTGGTTACATTGGGTCTCTGCCTTTTATGTAGTCATGCTTTCAAAAGGTTTATAATAAGAACCAATAACTAGATTGACATTCGGTACTGACTCCTATCAGTCTACACAGCACCACCAGGGCAAGAACTTCTCTCAGATCCTTGCTTCCATATGTGACTCACCTCGCTAAAGCTCAGCCAACCTCTCTTACTTTAAAGAACTTCTTTTCCTCACAGCGCTTTCAAATTCTAATGATATCTCCAGAAGTCTATTGCAAAATACCTGTGGCCCTTTACACACTTTCATCATTGACTCATAAACAACCCTTCTTTTATCTTCAAACAGTCTACACGTGTTTCAAAGTTGTTTTTTTTTTAAGTTTTGTTTGACTATACAATTCTAGAAGATTTTGTATTTCTGTCTAAAAGCCAATGAGCTTCGGCTTTGAGGAATTTCTGTTTGTACCTAGAGACACCTTCAGTTTACATTTTTGCTGATCACAGAACTGACAGGTCCTGTGAAAAATAACAAGTTGTCAACCTGACTAATCTTTGTCCTTAAAACAGGAGACTAATCCTGATAGGGTCTGTGAAGCTTCTTGACTTTACAGCACACTGCTAAAGATAGGAGGTAGAATGAACAATCAAAAACTCACCATGTAGCATTTCCACATTACAGCATACTGACTGAGTGGCTTCCATTTTTCATCCTCTTTTACAATGCTGTCTGTTTTAAAGTAAAATCCCAGGCATTAAGCCACTGCCACAAAACAATGGGGGGAAAAACAATAACCAGAGTATTGCTTTTAAATAAATATTAGAACTGCAAAGCATCCAGCTCCAGATGAGTCGAGAAGCCAAGTCTCGTTCATCCCTTAGGACTGTCAGGGACGTGGTTCTTCACCCCTTCAACAAGGGCTGGTTGCCATCAGGCCACACAGGGCCTCCATTCAAATAAGAAAAAGACATCTCTTCCTCATGTAAAAGTTTTTAAGTCAGTATAGTCTGTATTTCTCAGTTATAGCAACTATAACAAATGTAAAGTCGTTCTTATAAAATTCACAAATCAAACTACTGAATGTAAAACAATATAAAATTCAAAATTGTAAATGCAAAAATTAATAATGCTAACTAATTTCGATTTAGTACTTTGTTTAAAATAATTACACAACATGCTTTCTTGGCAAACACATTTATCGCAGCAATTCTAACATTTATTTCTAACTATGTCTCATTCTATAAAAATGGCCACTTGGTGAGACGATATTTTTTGCAATACTGCAGGCCTTAAATCACATGTAATAAATTTTCAATTGGAGAATAAATTCTCCACTGCCACTGACAGACTTAAATATAAACTGAGAACCAGGTAAGTATTTGGAGTGAACTAAGGCTGTGCGATGGCGTCCCATCTGTTACTCCTTACTATGTTCATCAGTCAATTTCAATTGTAAATTTGTATGTACTTGTAGTATTTCATTTCTACAATTTTTCAAAGTATATATGTCATCTAGAACAGAAGTTAGCAAACAATGGCTCACAAGCTGAAGCTGACCCACCATCTGTTTTTGTGTAGCCCGAGCTAAGAATGGCTCTTGCATTCTTAAATGATTAGAACAATGTTAAAAGAATAGTATTGCATGACACATGAAAATTTTATGAAACTAAAATTTCAGCATCCATAAATAATTTTATTGGAACACAGCCATGCTCNTTTTTGGAACCCAGCCATGCTCATTTGCTTATGTGGGGCTATGGCTGCTTTTATACTACAATGGTAGAGTTGACTAACTGAACAGAGACCATGTGGCCCACAAGCTTAAAATATTTATTATCTAGCCTTTTTGCAAACACTTGACCTAGAACTCTAAAAAGGTTGTGATGGTCTTTTTTCTTTTTTTTTTAACTTTTTAACTTTAAAAAATTTTTTAATTCTAGTATAATTATCATACAGTGTTATATTAGTTTCAGGTTTATATATTAGTTTCAGGTTTATATAATTCTATATATATAGATTATTTATATCTATATATATCTATATATATTGTGTTATATTAGTCTCAGGTTTATATATTAGTTTCAGGTTTATATAATTCTATATATATATGTATTTATATCTACAGATATATGTCTATATATCTATAGATATATATATATAATTCTATTAGTGCTCATCTGTGATAGTTTTCGATAGATACTGAAAAACTTTTTAAATGATAATCTTATTGTATCATTATTATGTATTAGTAGTAATGGTTATATTGTGACATTATTGCTATATATTACTTATATATTTTTTATCATTATGATCTATATCTGCTGCATTAATATTGCATGCTATTATTCTTTGTAAGTCTATACCATTAATATATCTATCTACATATTTAGGTATTTCTAATTACATCATCAGCAATTTCTAAAAGAGCATCACACTCTACTTCTAACATAGTTTTTAGTGACATGATGTTATCAGTTGACTTCTCCATCACATATTTGACAAAGGTTTTTAAGGTTTTTTTTATATTTAGTAAGTGTGTTTTAAATACAATTCAATGTTTGGCTGAAGTTAGAAAGTAGTTGGGTAGTTCTCGAAAGATAATTAAAATTTAGTGGTGTCAAAGGTATTTTTTACCTGTATTGTTAACTATCAAGTTTAAAGACTGCACAGATAAAAGAATTAAAGGTTCTGTTGTGCAATCTGTTGTATTCTATATATACTTATATTATTTGTCCTTAAGACATGAGGCTAATCCCAGAGAGGTCTATGAAGATTCTTAAATTATTTTTGTCTTTAAAATTTTTTTTAAAGTTGCTTAGTCCACAAGAAATGTACGTAAGTCTTAGTTATTTATCTTACATGGCAAAATTCCAACCCAAGAATTCACATATGGAAAGATATGCATCTCTACAATCCACAAACTTAATAATATTTGTTCTTTACTGTATTTGGCACACATCAGGAATTGTACCTAAAATAATTGAGTCATGTTTTACATTTCTTGTTATCCAAATAATTAGGTTACAATTTTTTAATTTTGGCTTTGTATTCTATCCCCTAAGCAGTTTGATATGTTGCCAATGTTTATATTCAGTGCACATGTCTTCCATGGTATATATTTCTACTATAGTTTCTAAAAAATACAGCAAATCACTACCATCTCATTAAGTTTCATGAATAATTCTCTGATGCCAGACATAGCCTTCCCAAAAACTGAACCTTGCAGACTAAGAGGTCAATCATAGAATGCAGATATTTTTCTCTTTCTGAGTAACCTCTGTTAGTACCAGGAGTTATAAAGTTTTTCTGTAAGATTTCAATTTTGAATACTTCCATTACTGTTGAAGTGCATTTTACTTTTTTTATGTTTACTAAAAATATGTAATAAAAGCTGACAGTCATTCCATACTTTCTTTCATTAGTGGATCTTTTTCCTATCCCCAAAGCATTTATAATGGAGATGAAAAATCTTTTGAGGTAGAATAACATAATCTAATCATTTTCAACATTTGGAAGAATCTGTGTATAATCATTTCTGAAATAGTCTTATCTATAGTTTCTTTTGGACTGTTATACTTTCTAGTAAGAATTGGAAACTTTTCCACAAGAGTGGCATGTCCATTTATTTCATATTCATATTAGATGACCATGAACCTGAATCTACAAATAGAATATTCAGTTTAATAAAATTCTTTTGTGTTTTTTCCCTTCAAGTTGTTCTTGAAATTCTTCATTTAGAATTGACACTGAGGAGGAATTAACATCCTACTCTATTATTGACATATCTATGCTTCATTCTGCTAAAAATTCGGTTCTGAAGTCCTTTTCTTTTTTATTCTGTCATTCCACCTGTTTCTCTAGAACATTCATTTAACCAACCAAACTTTCTCTTTAATTTTCTTCTCCAAAAATTTCCCAATCATTTGTTTACGGATACTAATAATTTATTTAAATTTTCCTTTCAACATCTAAGGGGAAATAGCACCTTTTTCAAAAATTTGTAACATTTAAAAATATTATAGAACATGTCTCCAGAGTTTAAGAGGTTAATTTTTATAACAACACTTCCATAGTCACAACAACAAAAAAACCAATACTATAACATAATTAACAAATTATTACATGGTAATCTCTATTTGGTATCTCTGCAAAACATACTTTGTTGCTTATTAATGGAAATTATATCATTACATAGTAATTTGTGTCATAATATAAGAACTTGTGGATTAATTGGTAATTTAGTAGTACAATTCTGGTCCAGGAAACAAATAGCAGACGGTATGAACTACAGCATATGATACCCAATTAAGTCAGTGTACTAAAACCAGTAAGGGATTTTTTTTTTTTAAGATTTTCACCAAGGTATTCAATAAGAAGCTCCTTGTTTAAAGGCCCAAGTTACTGGATCAGAAAGTTTTTTTCATTATTAAGCTCATTCCTCTTTTACAAGGTAAAGCATAATTATCCACATCTTCTCTGTTGTAATAAGACACTGTATGTCCATCTGTTGGAAATCTATCACACAATGCTGACTTTACTAGAGCAAAACTCCTTGCTGTCACAAGCCAAAAAAGTGTTATAAAATAGGTGGATCATCCTTCTTTGGAGTGAACAGTTAGGATAGAGTAATTTTAAAAGTTCAGTAGAAGGATGTCTTTATGTGAATACAACTCCCATTGCTATGACACCATTGTGTAGTATACAACCTGAGCAATGCAAACAGTAGTTACCTAGAAGAAGAAATGGGGAAATACTCTCCAGTCCCTACTGCAGAGGTAGGTAAATAAATATCTGTTGAATGAGTAGCACCTAGTACCTAATTTGAGTATTCCTTCCTCTGTTCCTTCCCATCCTCATCCTCTTTCCCATTTTTGTTTCTTCTTTATTGTGAAGTCAATTTTAGATGTTATGACACAGACTTTGGAGCCTCAAACTTCTTCATTAAACTTACATCATTGCTGATAGTTGAGATTGTTCTGGGCAACATCAAGCATTTTATGCCTCTCAACAAGATGATCAGCCAAGGCCAAAGAAAGAATTAACTTAAAAATATGCAAGACTGAGTAGTCAATAATCTTGTAGTAACTTTGTGTGCTGACATATGGTAGCTATATTTGTGGTGAGCACAGCATAATATATAAACTTGTCGAGTCACTATGTTGTATACCTGAAACTAGTGCAACATTGTGTGTCAACTATACATCAATTTAAAAAGAGCAATTCAAAACATGGAAGTTTAAATAAATGTTAATAACTCTCTATTGGATGGGCCGTTCACATAAAAATGAGAATACAACTACTGGGTATCTAAGAAGTGTTTGATTTTTAATGTGAGACAAGAGTAGTCCAGCAGAAAAAAAGTAAAGAGATAATAATATGTCTCCAAGAGCATAAATTCAATTTGTAAAAGGATGTACTTAAGCATATGCAATATTCAGCACTGGGCACCCATCCTAGGAGGAGAGATTAGCAATATACAGATTGAGTCTATACTCCTAGAATATGATATATTCAATAAAATAGAAAGGGTGCTGTGGGAAAATAAAGGAGAAAGAAATTACTTGGACTAGGAAGGATGGTGACATTTCATGAATTAATTGACTCAATATTGATGGAGGACCTACAATGTGCAAGACCTAAAGAAAGCAAAACAGAGAGAACGATCACCCTCATGGAGCTTATCCTCTACTGAAGAAAGCAGACCACAAGTAAATACAAACTAAAGTATCTGTCAAAGAGAGCAAAATGCCATGGAGAACAAGAGCAGCAGAAGACAGGCATGTGCTAGAAAAGTGCAATTTTAGGTTGGATATTCAGGAAGGCCTCCTAAGGAAAGCAATATTTTAGCAGATCCCCGGAGGAGGCAAGTCATGTGAATCTGGTGACTACCAGGCAAGTTGAGGGAAGGGCTTGGGCTAGAGTATGAATGGTGCATTGGAGGAATGACCTATTCAAGGCACAGCGTGAGGGCCAGTGTGGCTGGGATGGAGGGGAAGTCGAACTGTATGGAGAGAGAGAAAACAAGGGACAGATCACATAGGGCCTTGTGAACCACTGTGAGGGCTTTCCTCCCAGTGATATGGGAAACAATTAGAAGTTTTAAGCAGAGAAGTGCAGGAACAGACTCGAGAGAAGCAAATATGAAAATTGGAAGACCAATCAGGCAACTATCTCAAAACCCTAGAGTGCTGGTGAGAGTGGCTCAGATCAGGGTGAGAGCGGTGGAGAAGGTCTGCTGCGGGCATAGGTGAATACTTAAATCTCTTCACCAACATCTTTTGAGTGCCTACCAGATGGTCGGTACTATACCTAGCCCAGGGGCTGGGCCTCGCTTTAGAATCCTTTGCATGGACCCTCTAGAGTTCCTTCTTCAAAATCCCAAACTCTATTGAAACTGAAACCATCCCCTCTAAAATATCCCTCATTGATGTTTCAGGCCATATTGACCTCCTGGGTTTGGATTCCAGCCTAGCCCAGACCACTTTTTGCTACAAACCAAGGATGTGGTGACTTGAACTCCCTCCTCTCCATTGTCCGTAAAAGGCCAAGGTGGAAACTTTCATAGCACATTAGGAGGAGAGCACCCACTATCCTAGACACCTAAGATAAGAGCATATACAAAAAGCAGTGCTGAAATATGAGACTGGAAAGAGGTAGGCTTGGTCTGTTTGACATTTGGACTTTATCCTTAGGGCAAGGATATTTTATTGTATGCTTTTTAATCATTGTAGTAAATTGGATTATGTTCCTCAGATAGTCATTCATTTTTCCTGGGATCATAACTTTAGCTGGTGGTTTATCAGACGACTTTCACAAGTAGAGCTGCTGTAATCTCTCAAAATGAAGGAGGAAGATCCTCTCACATCTATCTGAGAAAATTGGCCCCAGGCCTAGAGAGAAAAGTGTTTCCAGATCCTTATGCATCACTTCTACCTGTGAGATAAACTTTTTTAAAATAAATTTTTTATGTGATTCTTCAGAAAACTATGTGTACTAATTATCATATCTACCTTTGAGATGCCAAATTTAGAAGTAATAAAACAAAGTGCTAGTCAATTACATGATCAATTCCTAAGAAACGTCTTGACAGATTTGCACTAGATTGGAAAACCCACTACAGTGAGAAGTTAGATATGCCTGAGGCTCCCATTTAAAATGTGAAATTATTTTTTAAAAGATACAGAAGCAGAGAGATGTTACCTTAGAAAGAGAAAAGGAGATCAGAAACAAAAAAGTTATTTTTCTCTACCAAAAACCTCAAGATTTCAGGCAGTAATATTGGCAGCTAATTAAGTTTACATGGAATAGTAGTAACAGCTGCCCTTTTACAAGCAGTTTCTATTTACAGGCCCTATGCACACATAACTTCGTTTAAATTCACAAAACCTTTTGGATGGGTATTGTCACCATTTTACCCATGTTAGAACAGCGGCCCCCCAGCAAGTGTGAGGAACTCATCTGAGCTCACACAGAGAGCTGGGCCTGTATACTTGCCACCATTCCTTGCCATCTTCCCACATGGAACCCACCAAAACACCTCATGCGGAACATGGTCATGAGTGTGCTGTGTTGGACTGTAATTCAGAACGCTCTCTGCCCCACACATTATAGAGCAATGCTTCTCAGAAGAAGGATTACAGGTGGATTTTGCTACGGAGCTTGTCACTTACAAATGATTTGTTGATCGAGTGATTGGAAAGTTAAATGGAATAACTAAAAGGTTATTAGGAAAAGATTGCTTTTGCCTGTCTTCAAGGTTTGAAATACATCCTTTAGTAAAACTAAACCCCAGACCACCTGTATTTTTCATGAAATATCAACAAGAAAGAAAAAAGAGGAATGTAAGCTATTTTGAGGAAAATGAAGATGAGACTTCACATCACCTTCAAATAAAATCACACGTTGCTCTCTAAACCTTTGTAGTCAAAAAGATTCTATATAAAAAATAAGGTACTTTTTTATATCCAAAAGCCTGTCGCCTGATCAGCTCTCGATTTCTGCTGTTAACTGATTAGCATAGAGTAAGCTAACCTCAGCTCCTCCTCTGAACTTCTCTCTCTGTGACGAGTGAGAACTTGCTTTCTTGGGACAGGCCCATACTCGAGCTTTCTTGGGCTCTGGTCCATATTTCACTAGTCTCAAAGTTTAATGGCAACTCCGTCATGAGAATATGACTCACACATGTTTAAGTTACAGGTTCTCCAATATTCTTGAGTGAGATGTGCTAAGCCTTATGTTTTATTTGGCCCAGGTAGACTTGGCTGAAGGGCACGCCTAAAGTTCAGTGGAGCTAAAGAAGAGCCACCTTCTAGCCTATTGTTCCCTCGTGGTGTTGCATTAACATTTAAAATACTTCTTTGCTATTACTTATATCTTCATTTTTTTTCTTATGCTCTTCAGCATAAGACAAACCCAAAGGCTTTGCCTACATGATAAGTAATTTTTTAAAATCAATTCACAGATTTTTCATCACATTTTATGTGATGACAAACACAAAGTAGACAGCATGTATCCAAAATAAAATAAAGCCTAGCCTCCAACACCCCATGTGATAAGGCCATGTCTTCCTCTTGACCTTGCCTCCTAGCACTCCTTTATATGACGGCTCTTCTTCAACCACACCAACCTTCTTTCTGTTCCTCAAAGAACTCGAGCTTATTCCTGCCGGGGCTCTGCACCTTGCTGCTCCCTCTGCCTAGAACACTCTGCTCCCAGGTTAGACGCATGGTTTGCTTGTACTTGTCAACCATGACTCACTTTATGCATCACCCTCAGACCTCAGACCTGCTTTCCCAGGTCACCCCTCCCTTCTCAACTCACACATACGACGAGGCAATCCCTCTCTCTTTGCAGCTCTATTTTCTTCACTATCTGAAGTAGCTTATTCATTTGTTTGTTTAGCTGATTTCTGTCTGTCTCCCCATCTAATATAAGCAACCTAAGAGCAAGGTCCTTGTCTGTCTTGTTTACCAGTATATCTCCAGAGAACAGGACCTTTGCCTACAGACTACTCAATGAATATTTGCTATATGAATAAAATAACAAATGAATAAATATATGAATGAATGAAAGAATGAATGAATGAATGGTTTTTATGAAAGTTGTAGCAAATCACTAACATTAAACATAACCAGGAGTTATGACAAAGCAGCAGTCTCCTACAGTGGAAGTGAGTAACTTTGGGAACAAGATTCTATCTTTGATATTCATCCTTATGTTTAGACAAATTCCAAACAATGAAAAAGAGAAAATTCTTCTTTTTATTGCCATGTCGAGGCTTCTCTCTTTGTGCCAAAAGATGATATTCCTAAATAGAAGCCAACAACTAGAAAGCCATCGTATAGAAACTATACTCTCTGTCTTCATAGTTAAACAGATTTCTCCCTAAGCAAACTATTCTGAGTTTTCTCAATTTAATGTATTCCAAATACTATTTGTGCAGTTTACCACTTATAAAATTTGAATGTACACAGTTCACATTCTTTGGTTCTACTTGATCTTGATTAATTTCTGGAAATTTCCATTTGTACTCTCTCTCTCCTCTGTCCTCTACCTCTGCCCCAACCTTTTCTCTCTCTGACAATATATGCTTACGTGAAGGATAAAAAGAAGGATCTGTGGGCCATAGCATGGGCATATCTTGCGTCATCTCTGCAGTCAGAGAGACAAAGAAAATAAGCATGTTACATAAAATAATGTTTGAAAACTGAACTAGAATGATGTCTCCTTTTCCTAAGGAAAAGCCACCCATAGTGGCTGCCTGACACCTTTTTTTATTTATGAAGGCAAAAGTATTTCTTTTTTATTTAATACTATACATAGAAATTTAATAATTCAGGTATGTCATCCTATTAAAAGCTGATTATCATTTTTGTTGTCTATCAAACCATTATATTCATATATATAATACATTTTACTGCTTTATGAAGAGAAAATTTCGAATATTTACCATTTATCTAAAATGCTTATTTACCATGTTAAAAATACATGAAAATAACCATCTAAAATTAAAATTTCTTTTTATCTAGAATTTAAAACATTCAAGATTTAATGACCAACATTTAACAAGTAGTAATGATAGTGATAAAATAAATAAAAGAGAAATAATTTCTACTGATGTAAATGTCTTCACATTTAGGCAATTTTGACAAACTGCCACATGGAAAAAAGTTTAGCCAGTACATTGATTAAAAAAATATATAAATATATACTATGGGCAAGGAGTCAACATTCTAGGTACCTAGCATTTCCTCTACAGAATGAATTTCTCCAGCTTCAAAGTGCTTTATGCCCCATTTATAAGCTAATACCATAACCTGCCCCTAAGCTAATATTGAGAGAAAATCAGGCAATTTGGTGACTCAAATTGATCTTCCAATACCCTTAACCTTTGGCAAGCAAAAGCCTATGTGTGCTGACCGACCTTTTCAACCTAATCTCAAATGCATATAGCTGGGTTTTTGTTGCTTTAAAAATTGTATTGAAAAAATGAAATGATGACCCTCCCCCCCACCACAAGAACTTCTTCTGTGCCTATTTTCACTCAAAAGTACAACTGTCACACAGATATTTTAAGACTAGGTCAGCCATTGCACACAGATATTTTAAGACTAGGTCAGCCACTGTCATATTAGTCTAACAATATATCAGATGGGGTCTACTTGTGTCGATAATGAGATTCCCATCCCATAATGTGTTTTTTCTCTTATACAGTCATTCCCCATCATTTGTGGGGGATATGTGCCCAGACCCTCAGTGGATGCCTAAAACCAAAGACAGTACCAAACCCTATATATATTTTGTGTTCTCATATATATAAATATATATATATATA
>NC_048222.1:108065651-108070732 GCF_002007445.2 Ailuropoda melanoleuca | reverse complement strand
GATTTACACACTCTAGATATTTCATATAAATGGAATCATATGATATGTACAATTTTGTGTCTGGCTTATTTCACCTAGCATAATGTTTTCAAAGTTCATCCGTAGTGCAGCACAGATCAGTACCTAACTCCTTTTTTATTTTAAGATTTTATTTTTAAGTAAGCTCTACACCCTATGCAGGGCTTGAATTTACAACCCCACAGTCAAGAGTCATATGCTTTCGCAACTGAGGCAGGCAGGCGCCCCAGTACCAAATTCCTTTTTACGGCTGAAAAATATTCCTTTGTGTGTACATACCATCTTTTGTTTACCTAGTCATCAATTGATGGACATTTGGATGGTTTCCATCTTTTGGCTATTGTCAATAATGCTGCTGTGAACATGGTACACAAGTTCTTGTTTGAGTAACTGCTTTCGATTCTTTTGGATATAAAACTAGAAGTAGAATTGCTGGGTGATACGGTAATTCTATGTTTAACTTTTTGAGAAAACACCACCTACTTTTCACAGCAGCTGAACCATTGTACATCCACACCACCAATAAGAGGCTTCCAATTTCTCCACATCCTTGCCAACACTTGTTCTTTTCCATTTTGTTTTTTGCTTTTCATTTATAGTCATCCTAGTGGATGTGAAGAGTTAGGTATCTCACAGTGGACTTTCCATTACTGTGACACAAAGCATAAACACAGAGAAATCCACCAACTAATTTCCTTTACAAATAATTTTTGTTGCTGTCTTGGTAAGGAGTCCCCTCTATGGATTTGCCATTTTGTAACATTTACCAATGACAATAATAAAAATAATAATAGCTAACACTTACATAGTGCTTATTGCTTAATAATAGAATTATTATTATTATTATTATTATTACTCATTTAACCCTCACTACAACTCTATGAGGTAGTATTGTTAGCTCCATTTTGCAAATGAGGGTACTGGCACTAAAATCTCGAGTGACTTGTCCAAGGTCTACGACCAGTTAATACTGGAGCTGTGATTCACACCCAGTCAGTCTGGCTCCAGAGTTCATTTTTTTTCTGTGGTTGCCAGGCTGTACCCCAAAATGGTTAGAGTCCTGTAGGCCTTATAGAAATAAAGTTAGGTAATGTAACTTAATTATAACACATAAGTTCAAAATTAGTCACCCATGCTGTATTTAAAATCACACACAAAAGTGTGATTCGGCTTTTAGCTCTTCGTTTTAAAAGGACTGTTGTTGGGACACCTGGGTGGCGCAGTCGGTTAAGCATCTGCCTTCAGCTCAGGTCATGATCCCAGGGTCCTGGAATGGAGCCCCACCTCGGGCCTGCTTCTCCCTATCCTGCTCCCTCTGCTTGTGTTCTCTCTCTCTCAAATAAATATACAAAATCTCTTAAAAAATAAAAGTAAAATAAAATAAAAGGACTGTTGTTATATATGTGCCCCTGAATGCACTTCCACTCTCAGGAAGGGCCAAGTACCCTCCATCCCAGCTGGGTGGGTAAGGGGATGGCAAAGGCCAGGATCCAGGCTGCCCAAGGTGGCTTCCTACTACCTGATATGCCACTTCCTCAGAGGCCTGTAGGAGGCGCCATTCCACCCCTCCAACCAGCAAGGATTTGGCTGGGACACCCTGGAGTCTCCACCAACCACCCCCAGAAGCAGAGGCAAGTCTGAGCAGAAAAGTAGGAAACCATAATCTTTACCCCTCCTCTCTGGACCCTCTCCATTTTCCCTAAGGCCTCCCAGCACCAGAAGCAGCAATGAAATTTCACGTCTCTGTGTAAAGAGAAAAAGAGCCAGTTTCTCCTCTACCTCTGCAACTCGAAACTTGGTTCCTCATCGGCAGCTCCTCAGCTCCCAACTGATAGAAACTCCTCCACTAACCTCACAGAATTATCTTAGGATTTCAGATGCAAAAGAACACTCCTTCCAAACACCTCCTCATCCCTGCAAAACTACAATCAGTCTTGAACTGATGGAGAAAAACCAGGTTTAAAAAAACAAAAACAAAAAATTTAAGACTTCGTTAATAGCAAAAATCATGAACCACTGCTAAAAATGTGAGCAAGAATTACCGCTCAATGACAAAGAATGACTCAGAAGGTTATATAATGTGCTTGAATCCCCCAGAGGGTCCAGAGAGCCCTGAAACCTTTGCCCTCCTCATGCTTGTCATTCCAGCCTAGACTCATTAGTGTCCAGGCAGTGTCCTGGTGTGTGGCCATCCTATCCGACGAGATAACAGGCCTGCTGTCCTGGCCCACCACCACCCAGACAAGAAGGAAATGGTGAGTGCCTGCTGTGTTCCAGGCACCATACTGGCACTATACACACATACAAAGTAGCAATGGAGGAGAGAAGGGTCCTGGGGTCAGGGAGACCAAGGTTTGATGTTCAACGTCCCCTCTCACCAGCCAAGTGACTTCACCAAGCCTCTTAACTGCTCTGCACCTCACTTTTCTCATTTGTAAAATCTAATAGCTCACATGTCATAAGAATGAGGGGAGGACCGCATTAGATAATACAATAGCCTAGAACAGAGTAACTTCTCGGTGAGTATTAGCTGGTAATAGCAGGAGTATCATTAGTACTGTTATTTTGCTCCATCATCTCACAGTCTCTTCTTAGGCAAAGTGAGAAAAAAACTCAGAATGGGAACTTCTCATATCTCAGTCAGCTCTTCCCAGGTGAGTCCCAAGGGCCACTTCAGCATGTAAGTTGTTCCTTTCACCAAAAAGTGTTCCTGCCCCCAGGAGGCATCCCAGAGGACACCAGGCTTCAATGCATCCCTCTTAACCTTGGCAACATCTGCTGTATGATTGCGCAGATGCAAGTCTCTGTAGTTCTTTCGAAACTGCCCTGGGAAAATAGCAGTCAACCCCAAATGTAAACCTGTGCACTTGCTGAAACAAAAAATGCCATTACAATGGGTGCCACAGGTCAGGGGCGGACCCGTTGCTACAATAACTGACTGCCTCCTGCTAAGAGTTTAATTGCTACTGCAGCGATTAAAAATTCATCTTTAAGATGTTTCATCAATGATGGGTCAGTTGAAACCTTTTGCCCATTTTTAGAACAAAATTGGAATTGGCCTTTTATGGTGATTCAAAAGCAGACAGATAGTATCTGCAATTATTTGCTTCTTTGCATTTATGGAATTGCTGCTCCCCCAAAGCAGGTGGCCTGGAGCAAACTGTGCCAGCTGCTTCCAGGATAATCCATGTTTGTGCATTCACTCCCCACACATACTCCAAAAAGAATCCACAGGAACTAAACAGAAACAGGCACATGTAAAAAAAACAGGTCTCTGACGCATGCACCTCAGCCCACAGTAATCCAGATTTCTGTCCTTCCTTTTTGCTCGATTCAGTGGACAATTTCTAGCTCTTGTCTTACTTGACTTTTTGAATACTTTCTGAAGCATTTACACTGTTGTGTAATGGAAACTTCACAGCTTTATGAAGCTGCCTCATCCCAGTTCTGGTGATAGCCTGTTCCCCAGGTTCTTTGGGCCTATCCCTGTCTCTGTCCCTTCATAGGTTTTTCTTCCCCTGTGCTCCCCACTTACACTCTAGGTGTTCCCAGGGGTGCTACCTAAATGCCCATCTCCTCTCACTATGTGGTGCACAGAGCCCACTACAAGGAGTAAGGAACTCTGAACAATTTCAACCTTTCAGTTAGAGAACATCCTAGAAACTTCAATCTTACTTTTAAAATAAAATACAAGCTCATATAATTTCAAAGGCATTTAGATACCTAAAATAAAGCAACTTAAGATAAAGTCTCTAAATCATGCTGTTTACAAGAAGACAGGGAGACAGGCTAGTGGGAAAATTAAATTGCTATAACCTTCCTGAAAACAATTTAGCAATAATTATCAAAAAGTCTTTATGATGTCTGTACATTTTGATGTAACAATTCTATTTCCATATAGTAATTAGGAATATGTGCTAAATATTCATCTTAATGCTCAATTAAAAATGCCTTTGAATTAGCTATAAATTGAAAACAATCTAAATACTTCAATAACTAATGGCATATCCATATAATAACATTTTAAAATGTCTAAAATGTGTTACTTCATGAAAAACTGAAAAATAGCAAATAGAATATGACCCCAGTTCATACTATATGTATATGCATTTGAATAAGTATATATACATGCAGAAAACAAGACAGGAAAACATGGAAAGAAGTCACACCCAGTGTTAATAATGATTATTTTTTTGTGTAAGGAATATGGATGATTTGAATTTTATTTTGGGTGCTTTTTTGTATTTTCAAAATTCACTAAAAGAGCATGAATTACTTTAATAATGAGGGAAAATAAACTTTTTAGGGAAAAACCTCCAAAAAGAGAGCTCAAATAAAGATGATGTAGTAACCATTCTCCTAGAATACTGACTTGTAACTCCTGTAAGAGTTACAAGATCCATACACTGAGACTATTTGAAATACAATATATGTTTCAGAAGGAGTGGTATTCCATTAAATAGACTTGATTTTTTATAGTAATATTTTTTATTATATTATGTTAGTCAACATACAGTACATCCCTGGTTTTTGATGTAAAGTTCAATGATTCATTAGTTGCATATAACACCCAGTGCACCATGCAACATGCCCTCCTTACTACCCATCACCTGTCTATCCCATTCCTCCACCTCCCCTCCCCTCTGAAGCCCTCAGTTTGTTTCTCAGAGTCCATAGTCTCTCACGCTTCATTCCCCCTTCTGATTACCCCCCCTTTCTCTATCTCTTTCTTCTCCTACCGATCTTCCTAGTTCTTATATTCCATAGATGAGAGAAACCATATGATAATTGTCTTTCTCTGCTTGAATTATTTCACTTAGCATTATCTCCTCCAGTGCCATCCCTGTTGCAGCAAATGTTGAGAAATCGTTCTTTTTGATAGCTGAGTAATATTCCATTGTATATATGGACCACATCTTCTTAATCCAGTCATCTGTTGAAGGGCATCCTGGCTCCTTCCACAATTTAGCTATTGTGGACAATGATGTTATGAACATTGGGGTGCATATGGCCCTTCTCTTCACTACGTCTGTATCTTTGGGGTAAATACCCAGTAGTGCAAT
>NC_048222.1:108064505-108065561 GCF_002007445.2 Ailuropoda melanoleuca | reverse complement strand
TCTCACCTTATCACAATTTATTATGGGTAAGGAAACAACACCTGACTGACTCCAGAATTTGCTAAGAGATAGCTTAGCTTTCTCAAATGCAGTGAGATACATAGTAAAAATATGGAAGCCTTGCCTTTGGAATTAGAAGAACATCATTTACTTTCTATCTCTCCCGCTAACTAGCTCACTAGCCTTAGGGAAGTGACTCAGTATTTTTAAAACTTAGGGATTTTTAATTTGTGAAATAAGGACAACTCTTACTTCACACAGTGTGGATGTAGAAATCAGTTGATTCTTATTATTCATGGATTCCATATTTGTGAATTTGCCTACCTGCTAAAATTTATTTGTAACCTCAAAATCAATACAGTGCTTTCATGATCACTTACCAATATGCTTAGAGCAGGGAAAATTTTGAGACATAACCCACATGTTTCCAGCTAAGTTTGAATAAGTGATACTCTGCTTTGTTTCAATTCTCACAAAGTAAACAAGTGTTCTTTTCACGGTCTATTTAATGCCATGTTTTTCACATTTTTGTACTCTTTGTTAGTGATTTCACTGTTTAAAATGGCTACCTAGTGTGTTACTAGTGGTGTCTAGTGTCCCTAAGTACAAAAAGGCTGTGATGTGCCTTACAAGAAAAATACATGTGTTGGGTAAGTTTCATTCAGGCATAAGTTCTAGTGCTGTGGGGTGTGAGTTCAAAGTTAATGACTCAACACTATATGTTAAATAAGGTGTCTTTAAACAGGAACACACATAAAACAAAATGCCATATTGATTAGTTGACAAAAATTTTGCGACCAGAGACTCACAGGAACCGAAACCTGTATTTCTCCTAGGAACAATGGTTCAGTATTTGCTAATTCACTCTTCACGGCAACTTCATAGACGGTCACTACCATGAATAATGAGAATAGACTGTATAAACAATTCAGTCATGCTTTCCACAAATATTACGTTAAATGCACCATGAGCTAGATTAACACCGTGCCTAGAATGAAGAGAAATGGGGAATCAATGTCTATTGAATAAATGTAATGTTGCCTTAAATAAAAATAA
>NC_048222.1:108057640-108064405 GCF_002007445.2 Ailuropoda melanoleuca | reverse complement strand
TTCCATAATGATCTTTGTAATTCTTCAATAAACCTAAAGTGATTCCCAAATAAACATTTATTTTCTTTCAGATGGGCAAGGAGAATGAATAGGAAAATCACTAAAAAAATGCAGATGGTCAAAATCCGTGGAAATTATGAACAAACAAGTAAACAAAGAAATGTGAATGATGGTTATTTTTCACCCATAAGAATGACAATGATTTTCAAAAGTGACAATGCCTAATGTTTCTAAAAAGGTGTGGGAAAATACGTAATTTGCCACTGGCATCTAATGTCTTTATCAAGTACATATCTCAATTCATTTCCCAAGGAAATAAGCAAGCAAGTACTCAATATAACTAACATTTATTGAACACTTACAATGTGTGGGTAATAGTACAAATGTATTAGATCATTTGACTCTGATGATAGTTCTGTAAGGTATATACTATTATCCTCATCTATATTTTAAGGAAGATAAAATTAAGTTACAATCTTTGTAACTACTAGAACATTTATTATAGTAATGGCCTCCTCCAATGAATCATTCCTCCCTGTATCTGTACCCTAGCATACTTTCCTCCCACAGTGACTCTGGGTTTGGCCATGTCACTTGTTTTGTCCAATGAGATATAAACAAATGTCACAAATAGAGGATTTCCCTTTCTCTTTCTGCTTTTGAAATCTTGCCACAATGTTAAGAGCCCCTAGCCTGCTAAGACTCAAGGTCCGTCAACAGTTGGCATCAAGCATCAGACAGGGGAAGGTGACTTACTTAGACAACCCAGCCATAGTTGAGCTCTCAGATGATGTTAGCCACATGAGTGACCCCGGATGAGAGAAGCAGAAGACCCACCAAGCTGAGCCCAGCCCAATATGTTGAGCTAACCGACTCACGAACCATAAGTGAGCCATAAAATCGTTGTTTTAAACCACTAAGTTTAGGGCTAATTTGTTTTGCAGCAATAGATAACTAAAAGACAATCCTAAGAGAGTTTTGTTACATCTAATTTACACATAAGGAATCCTAGACTTAGTTAAGTAGTCTGTCTGGTAAGTAGCAGAGCCAGGATTCACAGGGACATAGCTAATAATTTCAAGAGAACATTCCTAAACTCTGTGCTACCCCACTGACCATTCATCTTAGTAAAGTAACTGAAAAGTATTCAAAGGGATTTGTTTTAGTAAATTATGTTACAAATAGATACAACAGATGATACAATAAACTACCACTAATAATAGAATAGAATGCAATTATCCTCCCAACAATATAAATCCATGTTGATACGAGAAGATAAAGTTCACGTTTGTTGGGTGTCACTATGTGTCATGCATTGTTCTTAGTGTTTTGCGTGCTTTATTTCATTTGCTATTCACAACAGCTCTGTGAATGGATCGCAAATTTTTCTCATTTATTCTTTTTCTCAATTATTCCCATTTCCTTACAAATGAGGAAAATGAGTGCAGAGGAATTGAACAATTGCTCAAGGTTAATAAGTGGTAGAGCTGAGCTGCAAACCTGGGAAGCCTAACATCCAAGGCCATGTTCCCAACCACAACATCATGCTGTCTGCTTTTCCCACAATGTATTTTTAGTTGAGAAAGATCAGATTATGAAAACAATATGTGTTTCCATTCTGGTAACAGAAAAGAAAGTGTGGGTGGTTGTGTGGCATGTGTTTATGTAGGCATAGGAGAGAATATGGAGGGACTTCTTCTAAGTTTACACTATCAACTGTAGTTACTCCTGAGTGATAGGATTATGAATGACTTTTTTTCTATATATTTTTATGCATTTTCTGATTTTTTGCAATGAGAGCTTACAACTCTGAGTATGGAAAATATGTAACTCTTTTTAAAAGAAACACCTTAACATTTCAATATTTAAACACTATAAATAGATTTTAAAATTTGCAGAATAAACATAAAGTCCTACATGATCATATAAAAAAGTACAAATTACTTTGTAACTAAATATGGCGACAGATGTTGACTAGACTAACTGTGGTGATCATTTTGCAATATATACAAATAGCTAAACTTTGTGTTGTACGCCTGAAACTAATATAATGTTATGTGTCAATTATACCTCAATGAAAACACAAAAAAGTACAAATTAAAAGTTAATTAAAGTAATTCACCAGTTAAGAAAATTTTTCTCATCAAATGGGCATCTTTTAAATGTTAATTCTCAGTGCGTACAAGAGTCTTGAGAGATACATATTTTCAGCCACTGCCACTGGGAACATAAAAAGCCTACACACATATTGTATTAAGAAAGAATTAATATCACAACACATGTTGGTGAGGATGTGGAGACAAAGAAACCCTTGTATGCTGTTGGTGGGAATGCAAACTGGTGCAGCCACTCTGGAAAACAGTATGGAGGTTCCTCAAAAAAATTAAAATAGAAATACTTTACAATCCAGCAATCACACTACTGGGTATATATCCCTCCCAAAAAAATACAAAAACACTAATTCAAAGGGATACATGCACCCCTATGTTTATAGCAGCATTATGTATAATAGTCAAACTATGGAAGAAGCCCAAGTGTCCAACGATAGATGAATAGAGAGAGATGCGGTTTATACACACAATGGAATATTATTCAGCAACAAAAAAGAATGAAATCTTGCCATTTGCAACAACATGGGTGGAGCTAGAGAGTATAATGTTAAGCGAAATGAGTCAGAGAAAGACAAATACCATAAGATCTCACTCGTACATGGAATTTAAGAAACAAAACAGATGAGCAAAGGGAAAAAAAGGAAAAGAGAGACACAAATCAAGAAACAGACTCTTAACTATAGAGAACAACCTGATGGTTACCAGAGGGGATGGGTGAAACAGGTGATGGAAATTAAAGAGTACACTTATCATGATGAAAAAATTTAAAAAAATAGTAAAATAAATGAGCAAAAATTAAAATATGGGGGTTCCTCAAGAAGTTAAAAATAGAACTACCCTACGACCCAGCAATTGCACTATTAGGTATTTATCCAAAGTATACAAATGTAGTGATTCAAAGGGGCACGTGCACCCCAATGTTTATGGCAGCAATACCCACAACAGCCAAACTATGGAAAGAGCCCAAATGTCCATCAACAGATGAATGGATAAAGAAGATGTGGTATAGGGGCACCTGGGTGGCTCAGCCAGTTAAGCGTCTGCCTTTGGCTCAGGTCATGATCCCAGATCGAGTCCAACGTTGGGCTCCCTGCTCAGCAGAAAGCCTACTTCTCCCTCTCCCTCTGCCTGCCACTCTCCCTGCTTATGCTCTCTCGCTTTCATGTGCACTCTCTCTCTCTCTTTAAAAAAAAAAAAGGAAGAAGATGTGGTGTGTGTGTGTGTGTGTGTGTGTGTGTGTGTGTGTGTGTGTATATATATAATGGAATATTACTCAGCCACCAAAAAGAATGAAATCTTGCCATTTGCAACAATGTGGATGGAACTAGAGGGTATAAACCTAAATGAAATAAGTCAAAGAAAGACAAATATCATACGATTTCACTCATATATGGAATTTAAGAAACAAAACAGATGAACAGAGGGGAAAGGAAGGAAAAATAAGACAAAAACAGAGGGGGAGACAAACCATAAGAGACTCTTAACTCTAGGAAACAAACTGAGGGTTGTTGGAGGAGAGATGAGTGGGGGTTTGGGGTAACTGGGTGATGGACATTAAGGAGGGCACTTGATGGAATGAGCACTGGTTATTATATGCAAGTGATGAACTGATAAATTCTACCTCTGAAATTAATAATACACTATATGTTAATTAAATGGAATTTAAATTAAAAAAATTAATTAAAAAGAAACATCTGGGGCTGGATCTCCCCAAAATCATAACATCACACCTTGAATGTGGCTTCAGTAATCAGAATCTTACATTCCAAGGGCTTCTTTTCTTTTTTGTTTTCTTTTTTCTCCACCCCCACTCCAGGTACTTTCAACCTGCCAAAGCCACCTTCTAGAAGGAGCACAGGAGGCATCTGCTTTCTGAGAGAGTCAGGGTAAATTTTAACCTGTGGCCTATGAATGTGAAGAATTCCATCTTCTCCCCATCTATCCCCTATGGGGGGGGGAGCAATGTACCAATATTTGCATATAATAAAGATTTATTCATTTATTTTAGAGAGAGAGCGAGAGTGTGTGTGATTGGGGGGGTGGGGTTTGGTAGGTGGAGAGGTAGAGGGGAAGCAGCCTCCCTGTTGATCAGGGAGCCCTATTCGGGGCTCAATCTCACAACCCTCAGATCATGACCTGAGCAGAAACCCAGAGTCGTAGGCTTAACCAACTGAGCCACCCAGGTGCCCCCCAATATTTGCATATAATGTGTGCTTAAATAAGTAACCAAATGGATGAATCCACGGATCTGATGGCAATTCCTAATCTTGATCCAAATTAACTAAATCTTGACTTTTAATCCAAACTATTATTTTTTAATTTATTTTTTAATTTATATCCCCATTTTGTTACCGAAAAGTAGCTTACAAAGATGCATAAAGTGTAGGAAGATAATATGAACGAGAAGTAGGTGAGAAAGAAAAGTGAATACAATGGTAGGGACACAAAAAGGTGCTGACATCGGGGTTAACACAAAATCACAGATCACAATGTCCTTCTAGGCACTTGGTATTAGTTCTTTTATAAACATAAACAGCATTTTCGAGTTGTGCCAGTACAACTCTAAGTCAGTGTTATTATTTTCTACCCAGTTATGTCCTAAAGAGACAGGACAGCTCCGCAGCAGGTGGCTTTTACAGGACACCCATCATGGCAGCAGGAAAGTCTTGTAATTTAGAACCGGCTTTAGAACCAATGAATACATGACCACAGATTGCAAACTAAAAAACCTTGAGAGACGTAACTGCAGTTATCTGATTTTTCCATCATACTGGCTGGGGTGACCAATGCCTAGAGGGACTAAAGATGTAATTTGGAATCGAGTAAATGTTCAATTTACCACCCCTCGTCTCTATCATATACTGCAATTTTCAGTCCCCCCCCCCAATTAATGGTAGAACAGTGCTGGATATATGGTAGTCACAAATATCGTAGCAGTCAGCATTTATTGTATTTAATGGATGAATATGACATATTTGATTAGATTGATAATGAACAGGAACCCAAGGTAGATGTTGATTTGTACTTTGGGTTTTTGTCAATGAACTATTATCACATAAAGTATCACAAAGCTCAACTATATACTTATTCAGGAACGATGGTTTTTCACTTTGAGAAAACCCTAATATTCAGACATGCTACTCTCTATTCAAACAAAGAAAAAAAATTAGAAGTTTGTGAGCAGGTATAGCATCTTGAAAAATCAAAAACATGCACTGAGAGATCCTAATATGTCCCTTAAAAAGGTGATGCCAGAGCCAGGGTAGGAGGGGTGTGGGGAAGGTACTCAGAAGTCACATGAGCAATCCGAACAAAATCCTCCCTGCTTTCCCTTACCCCCACCTATGCATGAAGACTGTATGTTTGGTTTATATTGGTAATTTTCAAATTTTAATGAGCACATGAACTGAGGATCTCTTTAAAATGCAGACTCTAGTTCAGCAGGTCCAGGATGGGGTCTCAAATTTTATTCACGTAAGAAGCTCCTAGACGATGCTACTGCTACTGGCAGGAGGACCTCAGTTACAAGTAGTAAGGGCTTTTATTATATGTTTTATCACTAAGTTGATCTATGAAGAAATTTGCCTTCACTCAGTACAATGGTTAATTGTATGACTTGACTTGACTGAGGCATGTCCTGATAGCTAGTGACACATTACTTCTGGGTGTGTCTGTGGGGATTTTTTCCAGAAGAAATTATCATTTCAATCAGTAGGCTGAGTGAAGAAGGTCATCCTCACCACTGCAGGGGGGGCAACATTCATCCTTGAGGGCCTGAGTAGAAACAAGAAGTGGAGAAGAGCAAATTCACTCTCTCTACTGAAGCTCAGACACCTACCTTCTCCTCCTCTCAGACTCTCAGCTCTCCTGGGTCTCAGGCTTTTAGACTCAGGTGGGGACTATACCATTGGCCCCGCTGATTCTCAGGCCTTTGGACTTGGACTGAATCACACCACTAGCTTTCCCGGTTCTCCAGCTTGCAGACAGCAGATCATGAGACTCCTCAACCTCCATAACCACTTGAGCCAATTCCTATAAAAATCTCCTCCTCTATGTATGTGTATAGATCCTTTTGGTTCTATTTCTCTAGAGAACTCTAACTAATCCACTTGAGTAAAAACAAACTGTAAATGGAGGTTTGGTGACTCAGTCCAATTTGTAATATGCAATATGATCACTTCTAGCCTTGGGTGGCTCTCTAAATTTAAATGAAAAATCTAAAATTTAATTTCTCAGTTACATTAGCCACCTTTGAAGTGCTCAATAGCCATATGTGGCTAGCGGCTACCATAACAGAGAGCGTGGAAGAACATTTCCATTATCGTAGAAAGTTCTAGTGAACAGCACTGAGCTGGAGATGGTTCAGTTACCAAACAAAAATGTAAAGAACAGAAGGTTGACTCTAATTCCAAACAAATCAAAAAGTGAAATCTTGAACTGCCGTTGGTAAAACTTCAGCCATGTCTGCTCCAAAAAAAAACAAAAACAAAAACAAAAACCAAAAAACAAAAAAACCAGCAAGGATTGGTCAGGACAACATGATATCCATTAATAAAAAGCTTACATTCCTTCTCCCCAGCAAAGCACAGTACAGCTTAACCTCAAATGGAACATGACATTAAGGAACGGAAAGGGAAAGACGGGTAACAGAGCC
>NC_048222.1:108010957-108057540 GCF_002007445.2 Ailuropoda melanoleuca | reverse complement strand
GCACAGTACAGCTTAACCTCAAATGGAACATGACATTAAGGAACGGAAAGGGAAAGACGGGTAACAGAGCCACTGAAGCTAACCAGAACCGGCCCTGTGCTCGGCATGCTTCATCCCGCAGCCGTAGTCATTACCCTGAACTTCCATCAGTCAATCTCTTGACCTGACGCGGGATCTCATACCAGTGAGACAGAAGCGTAGGTGGTGTGGAGCCCCGTGTCACACGTAGCTCTATCTGGAATACTCAGCTCTGACTCTGCGACAAAAGCAACAAGCACCACAAACGAAACAAAGAAATGAGGATATATTAGTCAGGGATTAGACAGACAGACAGACAGACAGATAGAGATTTACTTAAGCAATTGGCTCATGTGACTGCGAGGGCTGGCATGTCTGAATGTGCAATGCAGGCCAGAAGGCTGGAAATTCAAGGAAGAGCTTATGTGGTTTTGAGGATGAAGGCAAAATTCCTTCTTCCTTTGGAAGCCTAAGACTTTTAGACCATCAACGGATTTGAGAGGCTCATCTACATTATGGAGGGCACTCTGCTTTACTCAAAGTCTACCGGTTTAAATGTTGATCAGATCTGAATCATATCTAAAAAAGTGCCTCCATAGCAATATCTAGACTGGTGTTTGACGAAACAACTGGGTACCCATAACGTAGCCAACGTGGCACAGTGAACCATCACAAGGGGATGGAGATTGAAATCTTTAGCTCCAGCTCCCTCTCTGGCTACTTTCCTCAAGCTTGACAGCATCACTGGTGGAGACTGTACCTTTAGAGAGGCTGTAATAAAGGCAGACCTGGCTGTGATGGCCACTGGTCACCTGTCATACATCAGTTTATGGCAACAGCAAAGTCTCCATGAGCTTTCAGGACAGGACACCTGATGTCAACACTGAGGATTGCTCTAAGAGGTGGGGTAGCAGAAACACTAGCCTTTCTCTTTTCCCCAAACTGCCCCCTGCCAAAGCCTATCCAAGACACCAAAACTTAGAATTACATTTTGCAGATTATATGACCACTTGGGAAATCTGGAAAATAAATGAGACATTGGTCAACTACTTTGAGCATCTCAGGAAACAAGCTCAGCTGGAGGGAAAAACGGTTTTCATTAAAAAAGCCTTTCCGGGGGCACGTGGGTGGCTCAGGCAGTTAAGCATCTGACTTGGGCTNCTGGGTGGCTCAGGCAGTAAAGCACCTGACTTGGGCTCAGGTCATGATTTCAGGGTCCTGGGATCGAATCCCCACATCAAGCGCCACATGGGGCTCTGTACTCAGCAGGGAATCTGCTTGTCCCTCTGCCTCTACCCTCCACACGCTCATGCTCTCTCTCTCTCTCTCGCAGATAAAGAAATAAAATCTTTTTTAAAAGTAAATAATTAATAATAATAATAATAGCCTTTCCAGACTTCTAAACCCAGCTTGAATTTTTCTGTGAGTTTGGTATGCAGAAGAGAAGGAAATTTGCTTGACTTCTAGGGGAAAAAAAAAAATTCTTCCAGACCATGGGCTTCATGGTCTATGAGAGATATTAAGTTTATACTTCCACTAGGAAGCTCCTTCTGCCCTTAACTATTTCTTTTTTTTTTTTTAAGATTTTATTTATTTATTTGACAGAGAGACAGCCAGCAAGAGAGGGAACACAAGCAGGGGGAGGGGGAGAGGAAGAAGCAGGCTCATAGCGGAGGAGCCTGATGTGGGGCTCAATCCCATAAAGCCGGGATCACGCCCTGAGCCGAAGGCAGACGCTTAACCGCTGTGCCACCCATGCGCCCCTGCCCTTAACTATTTCTGATTTTACATTCATAACTGATGAATATATAGTGTGCAGTGGTGTTTTCTGAGCAAGAAGAAATTCAGTTATAAATCCATAGAAATCCNGCCCTTAACTATTTCTGATTTTACATTCATTACTGATGAATATATAGTGTGCAGTGGTGTTTTCTGAGCAAGAAGAAATTCAGTTATAAATCCATAGAAATCCTTCCTCCTCCCAATGATATTAGATATTCAGGCAGCAGGTTTTTGGATGATTTCCTTTAACCATAAACTTTGTGAGTCACAGGCACTAATATCCAACTTCAGCTTTTTGCCTTCACCTTGCCATAGACCTTGGGGCACTTTTTTTAAGCACTCAGAAACGGAGTCCTAGCTTATAATATTACAAGCCACACTCTCTGTGTCTGTTTATTTCACAAGACACCACTAAACTCCATGATTACCAGTTACTCTCAGCTGTTGAGGAGAAAAGATTATAAAAACTGCAGTTACTGAAATCCACAAAAGTATTGGTTTATGTCCAATCTTGATCCAGACTTCAAAAGATTTCATGGACCAAATCCCATCATAATTGGGTTTCATAGGAAGTATAAGAATTGTGTATGATTAAAGTGACTTAGTTTCCAAGAGTCAATGTAAATTCAGGAAATGACACGAGTAAATTCATTCATATGAGAACATGCCCCACTCTACACTTCGCTCCCCATCCACTTTTTCACATTCTAGACTTATATTCTGCTACCCTGACCTCCCCTGTCTTGCATGGCCCTTCTCAAATTCATCCCTCCTTTTGAATTAACCCAACCTATTTCCATTTATAGACACACCAAAATCTATCTGCTAGGTACTTACCACCAAATCCCCTGTCTTCGATAATCCTCCTCTGAGCTAATCACTTAGAATCAATCTCTCCTCCTCTGTACTTTCAGAATACATTGCCTTTACCTGAATCAGACCCTTCATCACATGTCACATTAGTTTTTGCTTGTGTATCTTTCTCGTTATTTGTGAGCTCTGACTCAGAAATTTACCGTGTGTCATGTTCCCCTCCCAGCACCAGCACACCAAATATATGTTTAAATGAAATGGGATGGAAGGGGATGGAAGTAGCTCCAAAGAGGGACAGTTTCAGATGCCCAGGTTCAGCTGCTAATACAGCTTTTCTGAAAGCCGTGGTTCTGTAACGTGGCACCATGACTTCAGCCCACGGGACCCCAAAGGCAGGGGAGAAATGTCCTTAGAGAAATGACATAGAGAAGTAGAAAGGGATAGGAGTTGAGGAGACACTTTAGCAAGTACCAGCATGTGCTCCTCCCAGAGTCGCCTCAAACTTCCCATTCTTGCAAGAAGAGTCTAACTCTGCCACTGCACCCTTCCTAGCCAAGTGCAAAGCGGTAAACTGACGCTCCCTCCACCGCTTACTCGAATAAAAGAGTAAGTTGTGTTCAAAGCTCCTCCATATACATCAGCACATTCCATTCTTACATATCCTGTGAGGTAGGCAGGCTAGTTTTATCTCACTTTATAGATGAAGAAAAGGAATGTCAGAAATTAAATCGTTTTCCAAGGGTCACCTAGACAGTCTGTGGTAGAGCTGGAGCTCAGGTGTTTTTGATTCTGCATTTAGAAGTGGCAGTGCTGGCCACACTCCCGCTTTTGCAAGAGTGAGATTTCCAAGCCTCAACTGCCATTCACTATTTCCACTCCAGACATTCTGGGGTTGAGGTTGGGAGTGCAGAAAGTACCTCCAGACGTAGAAGCAGAGAGAGCTCAGGCAAGCAGTGGGGGAAGCGGGGAGAGAGCGAGCCCTGAGTGTTGGATGTATCGTGTCAGGGAGATTCAGGTTTCCATAGAACCTTTTCCCCGAGAAGCAGGAAATTTGCCCATTTAAGACAATGGAGAGAGAATCAGTAATTATGATTCTCCAAGTTAGGTAAAAGTAAAGGACTCCACGCTGGCATTCAGGAATGACGGAGCTTCTGGAACCCACTCAGGAGCCATTGGTCCATCAAGCTGGGGGGAAGGGACTGTCCATTTCTCCAGAAGAAGAAAAAGGCAGAGTCTTTTGAGTTATCAAAATACACGGTCTTGAGACATTTGATCTTGAGAGAAAGTGCAAGTACGTCCTTGACCAGAGCCTAGGAAGTTCTGCCACAGGCAGCAGCCACTTTTCATGGATGAGATTTGCTGACAAGTATGCCTAATTCAGTGTTGTGACACTTTATGAGAATTACCCAAATACCAAGGTTATATGCAAATGACAGGCTGGGAAAAAAAGAAGAAAAAAGCTGTTCCAAAATGCAAGGTAAGGTTGTTCATAAAACCTTTTCGACTCTGGCATCTGGTATGAAAAGGGAAAGGGGGGAACATACATTAAGCCAACATTAACAGATGTAAATGAGATGTCTGCTAACAAAAGACAAAATAACATTATTTCTATGTAAGATTTCTATAATGTTGAAGATAAACTGGATAAAGAACCCAAGGAATCCCTAAAGTTAAAGGGAAAAGAGAAAACCAAACGAAATGATGGAAAGAGATCAGTGAAAACTGAGAGGAAGAGGGGGAAAAAAACAAGTCTTTGCAAATGTGAATATCTGCTCACCATAAAAAAGATTTTTATTTTTTAACCTAGGTTGTAAGAGTACCATTTCATACATTTATTTTAAATATTGTTCCATTTTGCTTCAGTATGTTTACAATATACAAAAAGTTTGGCTTTTTAAAAATGAAATATTAAAATGTGTAATTTATTGAGACAGTGGGACTATGAACACTTATTAAGGTTAGATAATTCTAATATTGTTTGGAATATGTACATGTGAATATATATGTGTATGTGTGTAATATATATAATATATGATATGTAAAAATGCACATATATTATATATTTTATATATTATATAATGAAAATATAAAAGTACATATATATCTACTTTTATATATGTATATATATACTTTTCTTTAAGAATACTGTCAAAAAGAGATCTTAAGCAGGTTGTGAATGAACTTTGGGTTCACTGGGCAAAATAGAATAATAATAATTTAGCTAAAGAAATAAATTGATGAGAAGAATAAATGAACAGGTTGCTATGCAAATTTTCTCCTGGCTGGTCCAAGACCGATATAGGGAACTACTGAAGTGGAATCTCGTCTGCCGCACTCCCATACCCACCACCCCCAGATGTCAGCCACTAGGAAGTGAAGCAGGAAGGAGCCAAACCCTTTGATTTGGAAGAGGAGCCCTTGGAAAGCTGTAGGCCATAGCTAATTAAAAGAGCCAAACAGAAAAAACCACCACATCCTTTCTGATAAAGAGGAAGAAATTAAAGACTTAGTTACAGAGTTGTTGTATACAGTGTGTGTGCAGGTGTGTATTTTAATGCAAAGTCAAATCAAGTTCTAAATTACTTCAAACAGGTAGAACCTAAAAGCAAGTTTTTGACTTTGAAAAAATTTAAAATGAATTGTATTTTATCCGAAGCAACAAATCCATTATGGTTTATTTATTATTACTTCTTGCCTATTTGAAAGAGAGACAAAGAGGGAATTTGATGTAGCTTTTTGTTAAAGTTGGGCATAAATACTGTCAGAATAGAAATTAAAACCAGAAAAGAAGAAAGAAACAAATGCTTAACCACAAAGGATAATACAGTTATTGTGACTGAGCTCCATGCTTGGCCCCAAGCTTCTTGGCAGTCAAGACCAAAAGGAAAACAGTGAGTTATATAATGCCAATGAAAGAAAGCATACACATGCTTCGAGAGGGAAAACCTTTGTTTCTGGTAATAAATTTTCCAAAAAGCATTCATCACTAGATTAAACAATAATTGACAACATTTGAGCTCTTGTGGAAGGAGCTTGCCTTTGTATCTCTCAAAGGTTGCCATTTTTTATCTTGGCATAAATGTATCATTCAATTCTTACCTATGAGAGGTTAATATGCATACTGGTGATGCTACATTTGTACTCTTACAGAAAAATATGTATAAGAACGTGGACAATATGCTGAAGTCCTAACTTTCTGTCAGTTATTCATAAGTGAACTTTACCACTTTAATCAAAGCCAGATGCCAGTCCATGGTGGCATCCAGCAGAATTGGTTTTCATCCTCAAATTTACTATGGGATATAAATAACTATATCTTCATATATAAGTGAGTATTCTCCAAAGAATGGGATAATGGAATAAGAATAGTGCCCATGTGGGGCACCTGGGTGGCTCAGTTGGTTGAGCGTCCAACTCTTGGTTTCAGCTCAGGTTGTGACCTCATGGGTCGTGAGTTTGAACATTGTGTAGGGCTCTGCACTTAGCAGAGAGTCTGCTTGAAGATTCTCTCCTTCTGCTCCTCTCCCCGCTTTCTCCCTAAAATGAATAAATAAAAAAATCTTAAAAAAAAAAAAAAAGAAAAGAATAGTGCCAATGGGATTTTAAGATAGCTTGGATATTTTACTGTAGTCAAAGCTTTTTGGAGTGCAGTGGGTTTATTTCTATTTTAATGTCAGAAGTAGGGGAATGGATTTACTCCTCTTCCTTGAAATGATGGAAAGAAGAGTCTCTATAAAAGCATAACACAGGCAAGATAAAAAAGGCTAGAGAAAAGATTAAGAAGTGAAAGATACAGGATTATACCAAGACACAAAACAAGCGAATGCAGATATCAAGGAAAAAGGTGCCAAAAGGCATTTATGAAGGTCAAGAGAAAGAGATCCAGGTGGATTTTCCAGAAAAAGGTGAATTTTAGAAAAACTATTGAAAATTGCTGAAAATCCTGCTTTAAAAGCAGAACTCAAGAACAAATAAGAGAAACAACTTTTAGAGACAACAGAAATTCTGGAGATCCAAGGACTTACTTAGAGTTTAAGGTGTATGATTCTGAAATATATAACATATGAATCTTATGTTATAAAAGAACAGGAATTACATTCATATAAGGATTTCAAGCTTTGTGACTATTACTGCCATAGCCAAACAAAATGGAAAGAAAAAAGATTCTATAGGTGATACTATAGGTACAAAAATAAGAAAGAAAAGAAAGAGACAAGATGAGAAACACAGACAAACAGAGCTTGGATTTGGAGATGGGCTCACATGGATGTGAATCGCTTTTCACCGCTCACTGATTCTGTGATATGACAAGTTACAAAACGTCTCCAAGACTCAGTTTCCGCATCTGTAAGATAAGAGTAAAAACAGAATTATAAGGAAGGGTAAATGGAATAATATGAACAACACTTAGCACAGTGCCTTCCACAAAGATTATTGATGCATTTATAGAGATTGGGTGGGTGGCTGGTGGGGGGGACAGAGAGTGAGTGAAAGAAGGTAGGAAGGAGGGAGGGAGAGAGGAAAGAAGGAAAAAATAAATCCCTACTTAGAGAGGCTTCAGAGAAATATAAATAGCTAAATAAATTAGGGGAGGAAGCCCAAGCTCTTATATACTATTGGATGTATGAGAGTAGAAATGCCCCTTAGAGATTATGGAATTCAGCTCCAATTTATAGGTAGCTGAACTGAGGCCCAAAATCATATTAACTCAAAGTCACACTGCAAGTATGCAACAGATCTCTTATCTGGAAAAATATATAAAAAATAATGGTTATTTTAAAAAAGAAAATTAATGTCAGACAAGGTTGGCTGATTTATTTATGGCCATAAGTAGGGGATAAGTATTAGCCTTAGCTGACTTACATTTCCAAAATGTATAGCCTGAATATTTTACTTGCTTTTGACCTAGTCACTTGAATACATTTTCTCCTAAATTTAATGAATACTGTTTCATATTCTACTTAAATATAAACCTAAGGAACCTATTGAACATTTTGTTCATTATAAGACTGCCAAGACTGAGCATGCAGTCCTTTGGAGTAAATAATTATTACCTCTTTGTTACTTTAACCACTGTCTCTGAAGACAATTTAGCCCAGACATGTCAATTAATTCCAGAATCATTAGTTCTTGGCTGCCAGTGCTTCTTGATACTGTTTCTCTTGTTCTAGCCAAATTCTAGAAGCTATAATCACAAAGATCCTTTTCAGTGCCCTATAACCTTGTTATTATTTTAAAACTGAAGCCAGAAAGAGTATTTCTCAAAGGAAAAAAAAAAAGCTTTGTTTCTGAGGAAAAAATTATGTGTTCCAGCCAATGAAGCCTATTGTTGAATATTTATAGAGAGTATAAGAATATGTTTTAGTTCTTTTCACTGTTTCAAAGTCCAAATAACTAAAAGATACTTGGAATGGGATTTTGGTTTATGTTTATTTTTTTTACATCAGTATATGGCACAACATCTACTGAAGTGACTTCATCTTAGGAAAATGGCGGAGATACTTGGTTCCATTGTTTAACTAGATTTCTTGACCTTTCACTTGGTTCCTACCATCAATCTAATTTCAATCTGCAAAACTAGCTATAAGACGTTTTCAGTCTCTTTTAAGTCCTTACAGAGAGAAATTCAGACAGATTTACTTATTGAAGAAGTTTAGCACCTAAAAGAGGAGATGATACTTAAATGGTTTAAAAAGATAACTACCAACACAAAAAAAGACATCATTACACCAGTTACAAAATGAGTAACTTAGTGAATAAATGCTGAGTTGAGAGGAGGGAGGTAAATGGTCAGGAAAGACCTCCGTCTACATCATCTTCATCATCATGGACATCACCACCACTACCACCATTATATCCAACATGTATAAAGTGCTTATCATGTGCCACAGGATATCCGTTAGCTCACTTAATTTTTACAACAATCTGTGACTAGGTAATAGTATCCTCATTTACAGAGGAGTAAATTGGAGCTCAAAAAGGTTAAGTGATTTATCCAACATCACACAGTTAGTAAGTAGCAGAGCTGAGATNATAAGAATATGTTTTAGTTCTTTTCACTGTTTCAAAGTCCAAATAACTAAAAGATACTTGGAATGGGATTTTGGTTTATGTTTATTTTTTTTACATCAGTATATGGCACAACATCTACTGAAGTGACTTCATCTTAGGAAAATGGCGGAGATACTTGGTTCCATTGTTTAACTAGATTTCTTGACCTTTCACTTGGTTCCTACCATCAATCTAATTTCAATCTGCAAAACTAGCTATAAGACGTTTTCAGTCTCTTTTAAGTCCTTACAGAGAGAAATTCAGACAGATTTACTTATTCTGAAGAAGTTTAGCACCTAAAAGAGGAGATGATACTTAAATGGTTTAAAAAGATAACTACCAACACAAGAAAAGACATCATTACACCAGTTACAAAATGAGTAACTTAGTGAATAAATGCTGAGTTGAGAGGAGGGAGGTANATGGTTTAAAAAGATAACTACCAACACAAAAAAAGACATCATTACACCAGTTACAAAATGAGTAACTTAGTGAATAAATGCTGAGTTGAGAGGAGGGAGGTAAATGGTCAGGAAAGACCTCCGTCTACATCATCTTCATCATCATGGACATCACCACCACTACCACCATTATATCCAACATGTATAAAGTGCTTATCATGTGCCACAGGATATCCGTTAGCTCACTTAATTTTTACAACAATCTGTGACTAGGTAATAGTATCCTCATTTACAGAGGAGTAAATTGGAGCTCAAAAAGGTTAAGTGATTTATCCAACATCACACAGTTAGTAAGTAGCAGAGCTGAGATTTGAATCCATACATTCCAGCTACAGAGTATGAACCCAAAGGATGATCAAAGAAGTGAGATTTAATCTGGGTCTTGAAGGACAAGATTTCACTAAANCAATTGTTTAACTAGATTTCTTGACCTTTCACTTGGTTCCTACCGTCAATCTAATTTCAATTTGCAAACACTAGCTATAAGACGTTTTCAGTCTCTTTTAAGTCCTTACAGAGAGAAATTCAGACAGATTTACTTATTCTGAAGAAGTTTAGCACCTAAAAGAGGAGATGATACTTAATGGTTTAAAAAGATAACTACCAACACAAGAAAAGACATCATTACACCAGTTACAAAATGAGTAACTTAGTGAATAAATGCTGAGTTGAGAGGAGGGAGGTAAATGGTCAGGAAAGACCTCCGTCTACATCATCTTCATCATCATGGACATCACCACCACTACCACCATTATATCCAACATGTATAAAGTGCTTATCATGTGCCACAGGATATCCGTTAGCTCACTTAATTTTTACAACAATCTGTGACTAGGTAATAGTATCCTCATTTACAGAGGAGTAAATTGGAGCTCAAAAAGGTTAAGTGATTTATCCAACATCACACAGTTAGTAAGTAGCAGAGCTGAGATTTGAATCCATACATTCCAGCTACAGAGTATGAACCCAAAGGATGATCAAAGAAGTGAGATTTAATCTGGGTCTTGAAGGACAAGATTTCACTAAAGGCAGAGGAGATTAGTGGGAAAGAGTAAGTGCAAAAACAAAAAGGTGAGAAAAATCAGTTTGCCTGGAGTAGAAAAATACAAGATTGGAAAGATTGGCTATTGGTAACAATGACAACAGGACCACCGAGATTTTTAAGCAAGAAATAGACATATCAAAATGACATTTTAGGAAAATGAATCTGACAATAATGTGCATGATGGATTTGAATAGAGGACTAGTTATAGACCTTCATGACAAGTGAGATTTGCAGATACAGAGGCTCAAACAGGTAGTAAAGGGGGAGGAAGAGATGACTGAGAAACATTACAAAAAGGAGTGTCATCTCCGTCACTGAATTTGCCTGAGGGGTCAGAAAAAAATGAAGATTCAAAGATGGCTCTGACCCTGGACAAACAGCAATATGATATCACTATTGACAGAAATTGGAATGTTGATTTTACAGACAACAGTGAATTAAATTGATCATGTTTCCCAAGTTTTTGGTTTTCCTTACAAATGATTCTTCACTCTATTACTTCTTTCTCTGATAATCCATTTTTGTATTTCCCAAGGCTTAGTCCTTGATGTTCTTTTCTTCTTCCCCATCCTGTCCCCTATAGTCAGTGCATCCATTCTTATAGTTTCAATATTAATTTGTACGTTCACAATCCTTAATTCCATATCTATATCCAGCCTATCTCCTGAGTTCAGTATCTACTCTACTGTGTTAAGGCTTCCACTTGGAGATACATCCAGCATCTCATATTAATATGTTCTCAAATAAGTGAAGTAATGGCAGGGCAGGCAACAAAGCTAAAAAGGCAACCTTTACTACCAACCCATATGGTCAATAGATCTTGATCCTTGCTATACAGTAGAATCAATTGCAGAGCATTTTAATCCACACACGGCCACTTCATACCCCAGAACCTCTTGCTGAGGGTCATCAACATGTACGTCTGAAAACCTCCACAGGTCTTCCTATTGTGAAATAAGGTTTGGGAAATTACTAACCAATACTGTGATTGATCAACAGAGGTGAAGCTCAATGTCTGGAAAAAAAGGAAATGGAACAATTAGAAGTTAGAATCAGGTTATAGAAGAACACTCAGTGTCTTGCATGAAACAACTCCAGCAAACCTGTAGAGGTGTTAGGATAGCAAAGTACAGAAATGGGTCTTAAGTCAAAACCAGGGGCATTAGACAGCAAAGTCATGAGAAATAGAGGAGGCCTAATTGCATCAGCAGTTCTGTGAGAGTGATTCCCTGGACCAACCACTTTAGCATCATCTGGAAACTTAACAATGCAAAATCTCTCAACCTCACCTGACCTACTGAATCTAGAACTCTGGTAGTGGGGCCCAGCAATGTGTGTTCTAACAAGTCCTCTAGGCGGTGGTGATCAGTTTGAGAGCCACTGGTCAAGAATCTTAGAGAATGGATGGAAGGAAAGGACCTAAGTAACGAAAAGGATGTCTGGAGACCTTAAAATGTTTCCAGCCATCCTATGGAAATCTTATTAATCTTGCCCTATGCTACAACGGAAGTTTCATCTGCTACCAAAGGATTAATATTATACAGATAGTATTCTCTGACAGCAATGCAACAAAAACAGAGAGCAATAACAAACATCTGTCAAAAAATATAGTTAGAAACTAAAAACCATACTTCTCAATAATTCATGGAAGAAATAAATATTATACTGGAAATTATAAAGTCCTCAGAAGTGAATGTCAACAAAAATACTACATATAAAACTTGAATGATGCCAATAAAGCAAGACTTAAGGGGGCAATTATAATCCTAAATATGTACACTAGAAAAGGTCAGGATTAAAAATTAATGAATTGAGGTTCTAAACATAGGTGAAATACGCTACTTTCTAAATTTATCAAAATTAATTCTAGAAGAAATACTGAACAGAACAAATTTGCAATCATAATATCAAAAGTTCTCAAATAGAGAACCCCAGACCAGAAATAACATCATGTGGGTACTTGTTAGAAATGCAAATTCTCAAGCCCACACTCATACCAACTGAAGTAGAAATTCTGGAGGTGGGGCCTACCGATGCATATTTTAACAAATCCTCTCTTGATTCTGGTACAACTAAAACAATAAAGCCTACTCTACAAAGGGAGCTACTAAGATCAATTCTGTGACTTTTATCTCTGATGAACACGAGAGAACTTGCTTATAATCATTATGAAGATTTGAATTATTATGAAGATTTGAAGATTTTCATAGGTGAAATTCATGAGAGTCACCACAATGTGGATTGCCTAAAATATTTTGCTCCCATTTTGCTTGAAGATGGTATAAAAGTCTGCTAGCGCCTATAGCCGGTACACTTCCAGATGGCAACCTAGCCAAGATCTCGAATCAGTCCCATGTCCAGCTTTAAATTCAAGGCATTCCAGTTGTCTGAATTGTACCTCTAAGATATTGTAATGTTTTATATGACATTTCCAAACAAGCTGTGATCAGAACACCTAAAAGGACCAAGATTTGAGATTTTTACATACTTTTCGTGGCTACTTGCTAATAAATGTTATACACAGATGAGGATTTGCTCTGGGACTAGCTTTTGTTATAACCTGGTAGTGAGATGGTAGAAGTGAGCAGCAAACCCCTACTTGTCTGTCTTGGTGCCTACCAGGATGTACCGAAAAGTCATACATGGTCAATTAGTAGGGGCTAGTTCATGTTAAGTGGACTTAAGTGAGAACGGGAAAAGAGAAGTTGGAGACGACGAGTATAGACAATTCTTTCAAGTAATTTTATAAATGGGAACATAAATGTCAGGGCATGACTAGTGTGGGGGTGGGTGAAGGCAAAAATGATTATTGCATTCGCTCTGAACAGTCAGTAAAGTAGTTTTCCTATCTTTTTTCCTTTTTGAAAAAATACTCCCCCAATACATTCAAAGTATCACAAAGAAGAAAACTGAGAGCTGGTGATGCTCAAAAAAGCCTTAAAATGTCTGTAGTTAATTCACATTTTTAATCTGTTACGGTCTACATTTGAACGTGCACATATGTTATCTATTTATCATCCCAAAGAGTTTGGCAAATCAGGAAGTATATTTAGACCAATAGAATCAGTTTTTAAATTCTTAACGTTTTAGCCACCAAAACACAGAACAGTTGTGAACCTTCCATTCAGCACTTCATATTCTGTTCCACGTCTGTGGAATGCCATTCCCCTGCAACTGTTACAAACAAACTTTCAACAGTATTTGTTCTTTGGCGTATTCTGTTCCCATAACTTCAGTTCTCAGAAGGCTGGATAAGAGGGAAGGACTTTTTGTTAACGAATCCTTCTCTTTTTCCAAAGGCTTAACCCTGATCATTAGAATGCTTGATTTTCTTCTGCATTAAATATACCCCAGGTTATTTTCCCTGGTGAATTATCTGGACACAAATGAATTCTGAGTTTTCATGGCCTGACTTCAAAATTTTTTCTTTTACAATTCCCTGCCTGGCAGAATTCTTCAACAGAAGACTGACTCACACAGACTGCTGGATTGGGCATTCTAAATAAAAGAATGAGTCTCTTCAGCTGACAGTGGTTACTGTAGGAACTAACCAAAGAAAGGTGAGTCCTAAGTATCTATTCTAGAGAAAAGGCTTAGCTAGCCAAAGTAAATTAAATACTTAGACCAGGACATTCTAAACATTTCTAACCCACTATCCAGATGTTTCTATGAAAACATCTCTAAATTGGTTCCTTTGGGGAAGCATAATTTTGAAACATTGATGAAAACAAACCTCTATTTTTCATCAGATCTAATGAATTGTTCTACTTTATTAAGCAAAGAACCTATTATTCTACATTTGTCTTTTCCTCATACAAAAAGTTCTCATTTTAATAATAAAAAATAATAAACATTTAAATTCAAGATGTCATCTCTCTAAAGAAGTCAAGAATTCTATTCATTCTTTTAATCTAATCTTTGGGGAAGCCTGAGTGGCTCAGTTGGTTGAGTGCCTGTCTTTGGCTCAGGTCATGATCTCTGGGTACTGGGATGGAGCCCTGTGTTGGACTCCCTGCTCAGCAGGGACCCTGCTTCTCCCTCTGACCCCCTTCCATTGCTCATACATGCTCTCGTGCTCTCTCTCTCAAATAAATAAGCAAAACCTTTTAAAAAGGAAAATAAATAATTAAATCCAATCTTTGAAGATAGTCATTGGGAAAATATGAGAATACTTAATGTTAACTTATACTTACCTAAGCTTGGTTTCTTAAAGGACCTTCACATTTATTCTCTCAACATCTGTGAGATAGGGCTCAGAAGGTATTATCACTGCCATTTTGCATATGAGACTCAGAAATTTAGGGGACTTGCTCAAGGTCCAATAGCTAGTAAGTGCTAAAAACAAAACAAACTCCAAACCCGATGGCCCTCTCATGACATTACTTAGGTCCCATTTGAGCATCGGAGCAGAAGACAATGGATCGGCCAATACTGTTCATTTCCAAGAGGTTACATATCAATCCTTTCTCAGTTGACTTAGTGATTGAATTCTAGACTGGCCTTACTGAATCGACTATCAAAAGCACCACAGAATTTTTACTAAAAAACAAAAACCCAAAACCTTTCAATGCTCAAATAAACTCATGGTTCAAACATAATAAGGAGTCTAAAGATTTAGAAATGTTTAAAAAATATTTCTCACCAATACTGTGTTAATTCCATAATGTTATTTAAAAAAAAACACGCTATCTAATATTAACTCATCAACAGAGAGGGAAATAGTATGTTTGTTGGAAAGGAGACTGAGCAAGACTCTAACAAAGTAATAACCATTGCTATACAGAACCCATGAAGTTTTCAGTTCAAGGTCAGACTAAGCATTTATGTTTACTTTTCGTTCCTTCCCAAACCCCACTTGAAATAAATATATATATTTATATAAGTAAATAAATATATATATTTAAGGAATAAATCACTAACAGCATCGGAAACAAGAAAAAGTACAATCAGTAGACCAGAAATTTTGAGGAAATAAAAAGCAGATGAAATCAGGGGGATGGAAAATGCAAACCAGAGAAAAATAGAACACACAATAGGTGTGGGAAAGACAGCCATGTGAGACGTCCATCTCTGAGGACTCCATAAGAGAGAAACTGTAAGCTCTGAATCTACAAATGTGGAAGGCGGAATGGAAGATAATAAATTAAGGAAATATCTATAAAACAGCTGAGCCAGCTGTGTCCCTTCTTTCTGTCTATGGAAATCTTTTGGCTGGGATATTTGCTTCCAAGAGATCTAACTAGGCAGGGTAAATGGAAGCACAGTAGAGTCTGAGGTGACTCCAGAGGTCCACAATAGACAGACAGACAGACAGACAGACAGACACACACACACACACACACACACACACACACAAAGAATCAACTTTCACTCCCAAACATTCCCCGTACTGGCAATCCTGGGGGTCTGTCAGCTTGCACAACTGCTCCTAGCTAACATACTCTAAAAAAAAAAGCATGTCTTCTTACACAGAAAATTTTAAATTCTAGACAAAATGTTATGTCCCTAGAAAACATAAATATTCACAGTTCCAGAAAAAGCTGAAATCAAAACTGGATAATAACCATAGGATAAAATAAATGCACGGGGGAGGGGGGAGTAAATGTATGCTCCAAAAGGCAAAGGACCCAGACTGTTTCATGGGTAAATTTGTGTCAATAAAACCAATAATCTCTAGTTATTTAAATTGTCCCTAGATATTTAAAAAAGACAAAAAAAATCTCCCTGCTCCTCTATGAGGCTAGCACAAACACACACTTACCAAATGCTACGAGCTGGTTCTATGGACCACATCTACCTTTCCAATGATTATGTGTACGTAGCATTTTCTAATGTTGAATATAAGTATTATGAGACCCAACATCCACTCTCTATTATCACAGTCTCTCTTTCTTTACAAGCCTCATCTACTCTACTTGATTTTTTTTTAAACAAATTTGACTCCTTTAGGCATGTGAGTTCACAGTTCTTACCATAGACCAGTTTCACTTGCGAATGTGAATTTTAAAATTCTTACCAAAATATTAGCAAATCAAATCTAGCATAGAATAAAAGAACAAAGCATTATAACTAAATAGAGCTTAGGCAGGGACTGGTTTATCATCAGAAATTAATTCACAAAATTCACTATATTAATATATTAAAGAACCATTTTATAGATGGACACACACACAGACACAGAAAATTTTACATCCATTCCTGATTCTTTTGTAACTCTTTTTTTTTTAAGATTTTTTTTTTTTTTTTTTTTTTTTTTTCAAGGGGGAGAGGACANGGCGAGAGAGGGAACACAAGCAGGGGGAGTGGGAGAGGAAGAAGCAGGCTCCTAGCAGAGCAGGGAGTCCAATGCAGGGCTGGATGCAGGGCTGGAGGCAGGGCTGGATGCAGGGCTGGAGGCAGGGCTGGATCCCAGGACCCTGGGATCACGCCCTGAGCTGAAGGCAGACAATTAACGACTGAGTCACCCAGGCACCCCCCTTTTGTAACTCTTACTAAGCTAAGAATAGAAGAATACTTCCTTAATTTGACAAAGCGAATATATCTAAAACCTAGAGCAAATGACATTCTTAAGGGTAAAAGATAAGAAAGAATTAAGAAAAAAGACAAATCACTATTATTAAAAATTATTCTTAGTTCCTAAGTAATGTAATAAGACAAGAAACCAAAGGAAGTATAAATATTAGAATGACAATAGACAATGTTTTGAATAGTTATAGCTCAAGATAATCAATGGAAAATTTTTAGAACTAATGAGTTTTCTGGAAGATCAAGATTACAAGGTAAGTATACCAAAATAATGACATTACTAAAAAAACAAAAAAAACAAAGACCCATTAAATGCAATAAAAATCATATTTGTAACAATTAAAATTTTTATATATACATATATTTTTAAATAATCAAACCAGAAAAGTGTAAGAAAATTATTAAATATTTTAGAAGAGCCTTTATAAAAACCTAAGTATCAAAATACATTATTCTTTTTTATACAGGAAGATTCCATTGGTAAAGCTATCAGTTTTTGCCAACCTGATAGCTACAAGTTGAATGTGATTCTGACAAAAATCCAAACTATTTTCAATGGAATTTGAAAAATTGATTCCAAAGTTTACTGGTAATCATGAATATGCCCAGAAAAGGGGCTTAAAAATTAAAAAATAATAAGAATTTTTCCCCCTGGAAAATCAAAACAAACTATAAATCCATGTTAATTAAAACAGAATTCACATAAAAAATATAGATTCATAGACATACACATAGATATAGATACATATAGACACACACACATACACACCCCTCCAGGGTACATCCAGAATCAACAAGAGTGAAGGAAATATATGAAAGAAGGAAATAAATGAGTCTTCCTGAGTTTTGCATCCTTAGTGCCCCACCATCAGCCAGAGTAACCATTTGAAGCTGAACATCTATGAAATTGTTTAGTTCACAAACACTTTAAGAGCACTGTACAGTATTTATAAAGACCAAATGCCTGTAACCTGTAAGTAGTTTTACATATACACTTAATAGTAATAATCTGGTTAAGGATGAGCATTTAATTTTTAATCCTGGGTCATAGTTGGCTTTGTTCTACAGAAACACAAGAATGAGGACCTAGTATCAAGGGTCAAAGAAAATGCTTGCCCTGTGAACCTAGGGGCCAGAATTTCTCATCTGAGCTTTTGGAATTTGGAGGTATCTAATCCTCAGTTGTGGAGCATTTCCCTGCGCATTGTAAGACGTTTAGCAGCATCCCTGGCTTCTAGTTAGGCCAGAGTGACATTTTTATAAAGAAATTGGATCATCTCTTTCCCTTACTCAAAATTCTCCAATGACTTCCCATCAACTTACAACGAAATCCAAATTCTCTACTGTTCTGTGGCTGCCAGAAGTATGCGCCACACAGACCTCCAACCTTAGAGGATAGTAGAACTGTGCCAACACACGCACCTTCTCAGCTGTGATGACCAAAAATGTCTCCAGACACTGCCAAATGTCCCCTTGGGGGCAAAATTGCCTGGGGCTGACACCCGCAACTGCAAACAATTGAAATCCAGCCTCTGTCTCCTCTGGGCTTGAAGAGCACTCAATAGTGTGCAGTCCCATTTTGATATCGCTAACCCGAAGCTCTGGCGGGCCTTCTGTGTTACCTAGCATTCCTGCGTCATACCCTAGTCCGTCATTCCCCTGAAGTCTAGGAGAAGAGACCATAATTTCATCCCCTCCATTTTTCTCAAACCTCCATTAATTCATCCTCAGTCCTCACCTTTGTCAACTACCAAAAGGCGAAACTGCAGTTCCAAAATAAAATATGTGCATTTCTTTAGGGTCTTAGAGATTGCAGTTGGGGGACACAGACCCCACCAAAATTGAAAGCATGCTCCAGAGAGACAGAGGAAGTTCAAGCTTCTAAAGAGGAAAGAGGGAATGGACATAAGTTGTTTCAAACAAAATGTGATTGGTGCTGGTATAGTTACACTAATCTATATGTGATTGGTTGCTAGGGCTAGTGTTAGGCAGAAAGTTCATTTATGTCCATCTTAACATATAACAGATGCCTTGGCTTTCAGCTGAGTTCAGCAAAAATTCTGAGAATTTGAGACGGAAGATGTGCATAAGCCCCACATCCTTAATGTCTGCCCAACTCCATTTTAAATAGCCCTGTTAACAAAGCATGCTCCATTTTATTCTCTCTGTTGTCACTTTTAACTAATGGCTTTACTTCCTATTTCACTGAGAAAATAGAGGCAGTCTGAAAATAGCTATCTCACCTTTTTACCACAAATTCTACCAGCATTCATGTGGCTGCACATTAGTCCCCCCTTATCCGTGGGGATGCGTTCCAAGACCCCCAGTAACTACCCGAAACTGTGGATAGTACCAAACCCTGTGTATACTGTTTTTTCCTATACATACAACTATGATAAAGTTTAACTGATAAATCAGGCACTGTAAGAGATTAACAGTAGCTAATAATAAAATAGAACAATTATAACAATATCCTGTAGGAAAGGTATGTGAATGTGGTCTCTGTCTCCTTTTCAACATATCTTATTGTACTGCACTCAGCCTTCTTCCCGTGATGATGTGAGATGACAAAATGCCTGAGTGATGAGATGCAGTGAGGTGAAAGGCGCAGGCTTGTGACGTAGCTTTAGGCTACCGCTGACCTCCTGATGATTCATAAGAAGGAGGATCAGCTGCTTCCGGTGGACCACAGTAACTGGAAACGCCTGGAAAGCAAAACCACAGGAGCAAGGGGGGGCTCCTGTACCTCTGTATTCAACCTTCTTTCCTGTTCCAATGAGCAATCCCTCCCTGCTGCTAGCTATATTCATGTAATGATAATTAACACACGCATTAATTTTATAGCCTTTAGTAATTCATAGTTGCCACCATCCACAGTATATGTACTTAAATTAAGATTCTATCTGGGGCACCTGGGTGGCTCAGTCGTTAAGCATCTGCCTTTGGCTCAGGGCCTAATCCGGCATTCTGGGATCGAGCCCCGCATCAGAATCCTCCGCTGGGAGCCTGCTTCTTCCTCTCCCACTCCCCCTGCTGTGTTCCCTCTCTCGCTGGCTGTCTCTCTCTATGTAATAAATAAATAAAATCTTTAAAAAAAAAATTAAGATCCTATCTTATTCCAGTTGCAGCACTACTGTGATAATGCTCCATTTTTAAAATTCTGATCTTGGTAACAATATTTATAGATATCAATGAAATGTGAGGAATCCTGATATCTAATATCTGTCAACAAAGTGTTTGGAAGTCCAACATCTTTGAAGGACGGAAGCTTTCAAATATCTGGTATCAAGAAACCACATTCATAACTTTGGGCAAATTGAGGATGTTGAAGAGAGTAAAGGTGAAACTTGGTTTTTTAATTTTTTTTTAAAGATTTTTTTTTATTATTTATTCGACAGAGATAGAGACAGCCAGCGAGAGAGGGAGCACAAGCAGGGGGAGAGGGAGAGGAAGAAGCAGGCTCATAGCAGAGGAGCCTGACGTGGGGCTCAATCCCATAACGCCAGGATCACGCCCTGAGCCGAAGGCAGACGCTTAACCGCTGTGCCACCCAGGCGCCCCGGTTTTTTAATTTTTTAAGAACACTGCCAGTGAGGAAAAAATGTGAAAGCATTTTGTCAGGTTTTTTTATTGAACAGCTACTATACTTTTTGAATAGCTCTAAGATAAGTGAGAATCTGTAATAAGGTATGTAACCCTCAAATTAAAATTTTTCCTTTGGGGAAAACAGGATCTCCTTACAACGATTTACCTTATGATGCAACTTCCAGAGATACTGATAAGAAAATGAGATTTGCCTGTACCTGCCCTATCTTTCCCTGGAAGCTTAAAAAAATGTTGGCTATAAATGCAATTTGAAAAAGTTAAGTGAATTAAATGCAAACTGTTACGCCCCCCACCCCCAAATCCAGTTCTTATCATGGAAATATTCTCTCCTAGGGTGGGCAGCATGATTACTATGTATGGTCCTCCTTTTAGGTTTTAAAAATTTGTGGGACCAGGGACTACATCTATTATATTCTCTTCCATCGTAAGGCCTAAATAAGAACAATATTAAAAATGAATAAAATTAAACAAGCATTTAAGTAATTTAAAAGAGAAAATGGATGCATTCTAACCCGGAGTGATAAGTTTAAGTGGACTCAGCCGGCCAAGTCTGGAAAGCGCTCACCAAGCTAGATGCATCAGAGGCTGTGATGGAAGGATAAGAGGGCGTTCCTGAAAAGGAGCTGGGAGGGTACTCTGGTCAGAGAGAGTGGCGCATACAGAAGGCTCGATGGATAGCCCTTGCTTGAGAGCGGTCAAATGTATTTGTCTGACTAACCCCCCAAGAGCATGTAGGCTCAAAAGTAGGGCCTTGCCTATAACAGATGATAAATACAGACTAGTAGGATTCCTTTCGCAATGCCGATGGAGAGACAAGACCCTCAGGAGTTTCAGTTTCCTGTAGTTCGGGGTGGAAGACAGTGAGGATCCTTTCAGGGTCCTGGGATGGGAGTGTAGATGCAAGCAGACACAGTGGTTCTCAGCATTCTAGAACTGGCTCCCAATAAAGATAGAAGGAGGGGATGAGGCGAAGTCTTTCATAGGAACTCAAGTTAGTTCCTAGCAGCCATTAAGGATAAGGAAAAGAAATGTTCTGGAGAAATATTACCACAGACCAGAAATGAAAAAAAGAACATTAAAGAACATTTCCAAAGAATAAAGTAGGTAAGGGCTCAAAGTAAAAGGGCTTAAAATGTTATTAAAAACAATCTCTAAAACTTAATATACTCAAGGCATGATTTTTTTCTAAGTCTCAATAGATAGAAATTACAAAACTATAGCATGAATAAACTTTACCTGTAGTGACTAATATTAACATAGTATTATTAAAATGAGGAATAATGACACATAACCACATCCTTGAGAAACCTACATCAGCATTTCCTAATGTTACATAACCACAGGATGCTTTATGAATTATAAAATGTTCATGGAACACCAACATATTTTAAATTTTTATTTTATTTTTTCAGATTTTATTTATTTATTTATTTGTCAGAGAGAGAGAGAGCACAATCAGGGAGAGTGGCAGGCAGAGGGAGAAGCATGTTCCCTGCCAAGCAAGGAGCCTGATGCAGGACTCAATCCCAGGACCCTGAGATCATGCCCTGAGCTGAAGGCAACGCTTAACAGACTGAGCTACCCAGGCGTCCCACCAACATTTTTTTTTTTAAGATTTTATTTGTTTGTTTGAGAGAGAAAGAAAGAGAGCCAAGAGATAGAGCACGAGTGGAGAGGGAGAAGCAGGCTCCCCACTGAGCAAGGATCCCAATGCAGGACTCGATCCCAGGACCCTGGGATCATGACCTGAGCCAAAGGCAGATGCTGAACTGACTGAGCCACCCAGGCACCCCGGAACACCAACATTTTGACAGAAGATATTATGCACACTTGATTAAAAGAGGACAGCAAAAAAATAAGTGCTTCGGGAAAACATCAAACTTGAATTCATATGCTTGAGAAGAAATAAACACTTAAGGAAATCACAAATAAATTCAATGAAAAATCAACATTTAATAAAATCATAAATAAATTCAATAGGAAAATGTTCTTCTATTTTAGAGATAATCAAATATTTAGAAGTGAATGCTATAATGTCCATAACCTACTTTAAAATACTTCCACAGAAATATGTACATTTATAAAGCACAAAAAGCAAACGGAACACTTTCTTTAAGCTGTGCAAACCCAAAGGTCAGTATATGAAGTGGCAAGTTGGAGTGGAGCTACAGAGCCTGGAGTGTAGTGGGGTGTGCTAAATATGCCCCCAAAATTGAGGCATTTCAAGCCACAGGGTGCAAATGTTAAATGTCGTGGGTGGAATTATGTTCCCCCCTAAAATTCATATGCTGAAGCACTAACCACCAGTACCTCAGAATCTAACGGTATTTGGAAATAGGGCCTTTAAAAAAGTAATTAAGGCAAAATGAGATCATATGGTGGGCCCTAATCCAATATGACCTTATAAGAAGAAAAGATTAGGACACACAGGAACCCAACCCACTCATGCAGAGGAGAGACCATGTGAAGACACAGCAAGAAGGCTGCCATCTGCAAGCCAAGGAGAGAGTCCTTGGAAGAAATCAACCCTGCTGACACCCTAATCTCAGACTTCTGGCTTCCAGAACTGTGAAAAATAAGTTTCTGTTGTTTGAGTCATCCAGGTGGTGGTATTTTGTTATGATAGTCCTAGCAAACAAATACAGATGTCCTCCCAGATATATTCAAATTCGAAAGCTGCAAACAAAGATCCTTGAGATGCAGCCCAATCTGTCCATCATCCTTTGGGCAAAGCCACCTGTATGTCTCCCAGGTGAGGGGTAAGAGTACCTGATAGCATGGGAGATGACTGTTGTTGGCCGTGCACGCTGAGAATGGAAGTGTGAAATCTCAGTTCTAAATTCTTTACAGCACAAAACCCATCAGCCAGTTTTGGATATTGATTTCAGAATAGCAGCCTTAAAGCTCTGGTTGACAAATTAAGATGAAAAAATTTGGAACGCTTTGCTACAGAACACACTGCATTAAACACTATTTAAATCTAATCAGTAAAAATACATGAAAAGCTGGGAGTCTCAATCATTTTTCCTTAACTCAGAATTCAGATGAGGTCATGAAAAATAGCAGCATTTGAAGAATATAAATTAGGAAATTAGGAAGAGGCTTTGCTTCAAACTTTACTTTATGTACAAACTTCCTTGTCTCTTGTTCGCCTCTGCATAAAAAAATATAAGTAGAATCGTTTCCCCAATAAAATTGCTTTTCCAAACTTACCGAGAAGTTTTGAAAAAAAGCCCAATGTAGTACATGCTAATTGTAGATGGTGTTGACTTTTCTGCCACATATTACAAAAATAAATTTAGCAGAAAGATTTATACTCACTCCTTAGCAATGTCCCTGCATGTCTTTTTGCACTGTTTCTAATTACTAAGTTATTTTGAATGTGCATAAAGCAGAGGAGTTTGCCTAAAGGCCCAGCTTCACATCCTTAGAACAATATCCCCCTTATTGCCCAACCCCCCGCCCCATTCTCATTCTTCATTTCCTTTGACCCCTCTTGACCACCCACTCTTTCCCACTCTCTTCTTTCTTCCGGGCACAGACATGGCCCTTCACTGGTTTTTTCTCTGATGCTTCTCTCTCTGTTTGACAAGCTTCTGGTTGTTGCTTACGCTAACTGAATGCTTTCTACAAGGCTCATCCTGGCTTCTTGGCCCTTTTGCTTTTCACATTCAGTCTCCAAGTGAAGTGCTTCCAACTCAGGGCTTCAATTACTGATTACTACCTTCGTTCAAGCCTGAAGGCCTCACCTAGACCCATCAGGCTCCCTGCTCAGCATCAGGCTCCCGACTCAGCAGGGAGCCTGCCCCTCCATCTCCGTCTACCACTTCCCCTGCTCAAGCTCTCTCTCTGTCAAATAAATAAATAAAATGAAAGAAAAAAAAAAGATAGGTAAATTGTAAGATCCACAAGAAATGTGTCATAGATTTATAAAGCGTAAAAAGCCTATAGATGATGTGATCTTACAACTTCCTTTTATAGATGAGCAAACTGTCTACTCTCTGCACGTCCCACCATTATATTTTAGAAGCATGGTTTTTACAGGTTCACAGCTGGAGAGGAATTTTGCCTTAGGGAAGAATCATACCTCTAGTCTCACCTATATCTGATTTAGATGGTATTTAGATGAGACTTTGGACCTAAGACTTTCGAGTTAATGTTGGAATTAATTAAGACTTTGGGGGGCTGTTAGGCTAGAATGAATGTATTTTGCATGCGAGAAAAGACATGAATTTAAGGAGTCTAGGGGAAAAGTGTTCTAAACTGAATGTTTGTTTCTCCCTTGAATTCATATATTGAAACCCTGTGATATTGTGATTTATACATATTTGGTTATATATATATATATATATATTTGGTTATTCAGATGACCAAAGCATATGTCTCTCATGTATTTTGTCTTCACCAACAATTCGTGGCTCACAGCTCCCAACACCCTTGGAATTTCCTAAGCAATAACAGCATCTTTTGTTATAATATTTGGTCTCTTGACCTCAATGCCAAAAAACCCTTCAGATCCATAAAGGTGAAATGAGGGTCTTGTTATTCATGGCAAGCCCCTTTCCAACATAACTGGGCTATGTAAACGAGGTGACTTTTGGGAAGAAACTAAGGATGGGGGCTAATTGTCAGGGGAACCAAGCATGAATAGAGGATTGGAACTTTCAGTCCATGCCTGATTTCTTGAGACTGAATTATTGATCAATGGCCAATGATTTAATCAATGATGCCTATATAATGAAGCCTCCACAAAAAACAAAAACGATAGGGTTCGGAGAGCCTCCATGTTGCAGAACCAGTTGGCTCCCACATACCACCATGCTGGGCCCCAAACTCCATAAAGACAAAAGCTTATTTGTTCAGGACCTCACCCTATGTATCTTTTTATTGGGCTATGGATTAGTATCCTTTGAGATCCTTTGTCATAAATCAGTAACAACTTTCCTGAGTTCTGTGAGCCACTCTAGCAAATTAATCAAACCCAAGGAGGAGGGTGTGTGAACCTCTGATTTACAGCCAGTCAGTCAGAAGCACAGACAACAACCTGGGTTTGTGAGTGGCTTCGTAAGTGGAGTGCCATCACTTGGGACAGAACCCTTCACTTGGAGAGTCTGATGCTATATCTGGGAAGACAGAGGTAGCGCTGAGTTGAACTGTAGAACATCTAGCTGACGTTGGACAACTACTCGGTGGTGTGGAAATCTGCTCCCTCCAATACACCTCTCCACACATTAAAATAAGTGTTGATTAGAACCCACGAAGCTTTAACCTCCAATGTGATGGTATTTGGAGACAAGGTTTTGGGAAGTAATGAGGATTAGATGAGGTCATGAGGGTGGTGCCTTCACGATGGAATCCTACCATTACAATCTCTCTCTCACTTTCTTTCCATTTGCCATGTGAGGACCTGGCAAGAAGCCAGGCAGAGAGCTCTCACCAGAAACTGAGCATGCTGGTGCCTGGATCTTGGACTTCCAGCCTCCAAAACTGTGAGAAAATAAAATTTCTGTTGTTTAAACTGCCCAGTTTGTGGTATTTTACTAGAGCAGCCTGAGCTAAGGCGAGTGGTCAACATCCACAAAGCAAGAATTGCTTGCATCTCTACCAATCAAAATTAATTGTTATTTCTATGTTCAAGAATCTCCTGTATTGCTATCAGTTTTCTACAACTTACAGAGTGTAAAAGAGCTCAAAGGTGATGGAAGGCGCAGATAACAAATAAAAATGCACTAGACAGGATACCTAGGGATCTTTTCTGCCAATTTCAAAATCTATAGTATGTCGCCCTGACGTATCTAAAGAACAAACTGTAAGCTAATTGTCCTTACCTCTCCTGCTCTGAGGTTAGTCCATAGGACACCTGCTGTCACCTCTTTTGATTAAGTCTCTTTATTCAAGCTTACACATGTCTTGTTTGTCATCTTTTATTACAAGTGCAACCCACAGTTCCCAAGCCCACACCAACCTAAAGGAACATTTAAGAGTCAGAGTCAATGATGTCCTCATGCACCCATCTTGGCCTCTAGTCCTCACTAGCAATATCTTTTTTTTTTTAATGATTTTTTATTATATTATGTTAGTCACCATACAGTACATCCCTGGCTTCTGATGTAAAGCTCGATGATTCATTAGTTGTGTATAACACCCAGTGCACCATGCAATACGTGCCCTCCTTACTACCCATCACCAGTCTATCCCATTCCCCCACCCCCTCCCCTCTGAAGTCTTCAGTTTGTTTCTCATAGTCCATAGTCTCTCATGTTTCATTCCCCCTTCTGATTACCCCCCTTTTCTTTATCCCTTTCTTCCCCTACCGATCCTCCTAGTTCTTATGTTCCATAGATGAGAGAAATCATATGATAATTGTCTTTCTCTGCTTGACTTATTTCACTTAGCATTATCTCCTCCAGTGCCGTCCATGTTGCAGCAAATGTTGAGAATTCGTTCTTTCTGATAGCTGAGTAATATTCCATTGTATATATGGACCACAGCTTCTTAATCCAGTCATCTGTTGAAGGGCATCTCGGCTCCTTCCATGATTTGGCTATTGTGGACAATGCAGCTATGAACATTGGGGTGCATATGGCCCTTCTCTTTACTACGTCTGTATCTTTGGGGTAAACACCCAGTAGTGCAATGGCTGGGTCATAGGGTAGTTCAATTTTTAACTTTTTAAGGGACCTCCACACTGTTTTCCAGAGTGGCTGTACCAACTTGCATTCCCACCAACAATGTAGGAGGGATCCCCTTTCTCCACATCCTCTCCAACAATTGTTGTTTCTTCTCACTAACAACATCTTGAACCTTCAAGACAGTGCAACTCGTGTTGCCATGCTCCTTTAAGTCTCTTTTAATCTAGAAAAATACCCTTTTTCATTGACTGCCTTGTTGAGGAGATGGGGCTAGCTGTCCTGTAAAATGTCACACTTTCAGGATTTGTCTATTTGTTTCCTCATGGCATTTGTCTAACTCGTAGAACTATCTCCTATCTTTCCTGGAAATTAGAATAGCTAAAGGCTTAAGTTAAACATTTGTGGCCAGACAGTATATGTCATCAGAGGACAACTAATATCTGCTTGCCTGATCATTAGTGATGCTAAGATAGAATGATTTTTCAGCCCTCCAATAAGGCCACCAGTGGTTTGCAAAACATCAGCTGCCTTAGGCCTTAAGTATGTTTGGATGAGGTAACCTGCAGTCTTGACCACCATGGGCAACATTACTGCAGTAAGAAAACACTTTAGAATCCTCAGCAGCACATAATAAGCTATCGTTTGGGAATACTTCCTTTTAAAAAAACAAACTGCCTATAGTGAATTTCAATTAAAAATGGAACTTAAACTCACCAGGCTTGCATTTTCTTCTCCAGGTACATTGTCAACAGCGAGCCTTGACCCTGGCACTGCCCAGGGTGAAGGCTATGGTGACCGGGTCCAGGTCTCTGATGTAAAGCTTCTCCCCTTCTCCTCTCACAACCAACTTTCCAGACTTTCTTTATCATTGTGGTTCTTCTCTGACCCCTTCGTGTTTGCTTTCCTCCAGGGGGCCCTGAAGTGAACACAACATTTTTAGCAAATACTGTGAGACGTAAATCTTTTATTGCACTTCAAGTTTGAGGATTTTACGAATTAGGAAATGTGAAATTGATTTGCAAGTTTAAATCAAGAAACTTAAATTCATAAGAACTTTTATCCCAAGGGCACATGAGAACTTGGCTTTTAAGTGCTATCTTGAGTACTTCTTAATCTTCAGCAATTATTATTCAGGAAATCAATAATGATAATATGATGCTGAGAAAAGTCAATGTAACTACCATTACAGTAATGCTCCACTTATGAGATGCTTGAACCAGAAGTCAAGTGTGATTAAGAAAGTCTCCTGGAAATTCTGAACACCCACAAATCTGCATTCAACCTACCTTCCAGGGGAAAGAAATAATCCTTGGGAGTCAAGTAGAGAAACTTAGTCAAATATATTAATTATATGTTCATTAAAAGTACAAAGCAGGGGTGTGCCTGGGTGGCTCAGTTGGGTGAGCGTCTGACTCTTGGTTTCCGCTCATGATCTCAGGGTCCTGAGATTGTCCCACGTCAGACTCTGTGCTCAGAAGGGAGTCTGCTTGAGATTCTCTCTCCCTCTCCTTCTGTCCATCCCCCCGCCCTGTGCGTGGGAGCACACGTGCATTCTCTCTCTCTCTCTAATAAATAAATAAATCTTAAAAAAAGAAAAAAGTACAAAGCAGGGAATATAGAAGTGGGGTGAGTTTATAAAGTCCTGTATATGGGGAGAGGGGTTAGTGGAAGTAGTTAATTTAAATGAAAACAGATTTAAATCTATGAAGTCATTTTCCCCAAGGTAGAGCAGAAAAGACAAGAATATAAATCAACAACTAAGGAATTTTGTGTTGTTCTCACCTAGAATGAGGCAATCCCAATCCCTTACAAAAGCAGATCTATGCTGGTGATCTACATAAAACATAATTATTTATATTTGAAGATCTTTCTGAGAAGAAGCAGTAAATTTATTTCAGCAACATGTACAGCAGATCAACAGGTAAGATACAGAGGCAGATTTCATCTTAATGTCAGGAAGAATTTTTTTGTGTGGCAAAATACATGTAATATAAATTTATCATCTTAGCCATTTTTAAGTGTACGGTTGGGGCATTAAATACATTCACATTGTTGTGCAACCATCACCACACTCCAACTCCAGAACATTTCCATCCCAAACTGATATTCTGAATTATATTAAACAGTATATCCTCATTCCTCCCCCAACCCCAGCCCCTGGCTAACCACCATACCACTTTCTGTCTCTGATTTTGATTACTACTCTAAGCACTTCACATAAGGGGAATCATACAACAGTTGTCCTTTTGCATCTGGCATATTTCACTTAGCATAATGTCTTCAAGTTTCATCTACATTGTAGCATGTATCAGAATTTTACTCCTTTTTAAGGCTACATAATATTTCAGTGTGTGTGTGTGTGTGTGTATGTGTGCATGTGCCACATTTTGTTTATCCGTTCATCCATAGATGGACATTTGGGTTATTTCCATCTTTTGGCTATTGTGAATAATGCTGATCTGAACATGGGTATACATATATTTGTTTGAGCCCCTGGTTTCAATTATGTTGGGTATATACCCAGAAATAGAATTGTTGGATCATACAGTAATTTTATGTTTAATTGTCCAAAGAATTGCCATACTGTTTTCCACAGCTACTGTACTATTTTACATGCCTACCTGTAACGCACAAGGGTTCCAATTTCTAGACATCCTTGTCAACACTTGCTGTTCTCTGCTTTTTGATAATAGCCGTCTTAATGCATGCAAAGGAGGAATTTTTTTAAAGATTTTATTTATTTATTTATTTGAGAGAAAGAGTGTGTGCACACACGTGGAAGGCAGGGAAGGGGGTGTGGGCAGAGGGAGAGGGAGAAGCAGACTCCTGCTGTGCACGGAGCCCAACAAGGGGCTTGATTCTAGGACCCTGAGATCATGACCTGAGCTGAAGGCAGATGCTTAACTGACTGAGCCACCCAGGCACCTATGGAGGAGGAATTTTTAATAACTAGACTTGTGCCACACTGGGATGAGCGGTTCCCAGGATGTAGTTGCTGATGGATGTGCTCTACCAAAGACCGGATAGACTAATATGCTCAGTTATGCAAGTCGTGCACTGTCCAAATGTGTCTGGTCACAGGGGGAGTAGGGAGTAAAATCCAGCACATGTTTCACATTCCAAGGTGTGAACCCTGGTGTAGAACTGCCTCTTCTGGGAGGAAGCAATAACTTTTTCTTCCCTGGAAATATTGCCAGCTTGCCAAGCCATGTGCTTGAAGAGGTACCTTTTTTTTTCAATGCGAACTAAGGCACTTATTTATGGAAGCTATTGGTTACTGTGGCTGACTGACTCTCTGTGGTGGGAAAGCTGTAGATAGAGTAGATTAATACACAGGATAATACTTAGTCCAACCAGACTAGATGACTATTAAGGCCCCACTCAACGGTGATATACCATGCATCTCTTTGATTATTTTAAAGATACCGCCTAAAAATTCTTTGCACTCTTTGCATTGACAGGTGGAGGCAACATCCCCTTACCTTGAATCTGGGATCAGTGACAGCTTCATAATAGAATTCTGCAGAAGTGACACTGTACCAGTTTCCAGGCCCAGACCTTAAGAAACTGGCAGCTTCCACTCCGGACTCTTTGGACACTCCTTCTTGGAACCGAGCCACCATGCTGTGAGGAAGCCTAAATCACTTTGTAGAGAGACACACATGGAGAAAAACCAACACTCATCACCAAGTGAGTGAACTGTCTTGGAAGTGGAGCCTGTCCCAGCCAAGCCCTGCTCAAATTGCAGAATGATGAGTAAAGTAAATCACTGCTGTTGTTTTAAGCCACTACTGTTTAGGGTGATTTTCTTTAGCCGCAATAGATAACCAGGACAGTCGTAATATAATGTTACCAGTGCTCCAAACTCACCTTTCCACAATATGTCTCACACCAGTAGTGCCTCAAAGGACTCCAAGGGAGAACTTTCTCTAAAGAGCCCTCAATTTTTTCTCGTATGTCACAGGCAATGGCCTTTGTCTCTCACCTCTTCTCCCACTCCCCAATTTAGGATAAAATTCTAACAAAGAAAGATGCTGAGACCCACCTTCTGCAGTGTGTGCACCCTCAGTGTTTGGATTTCTTGAGGAATCGCAGGTTTCTCTGAGCCACACACTGGACCCTTCCACAGACTCTCCTGTCTTGCCCTGGAGTGGTATGGAGCCTTGGGGTGCAGGCTTCTAGAGACGAGACAGAAGCAAAACTTGATCCAGTCAACTGCTAAGATGGCTCTTTAACTTGCAATAAGCTTAAAAGGGGGCATACAAGCCAAGCCAAGAGGCAGGGAATGCAGAGGAGACCCCCTCCCCCCTGGACCCTGGCTCTAGCTGTAGTCCCTTCCCTCACGGATCGAATCTGCCTACACTTACTGTGAAGGGAATGGGTTTTTCAGCAAGGCCTTCCTCAGTTCTGAGTCTTATCTGTGAAACGCTCCTCCTTCGATTGCCAAACCCCCTTCTTTTCGGGAAGGAAAGAGTTAAACGACTCTTGCCGTTTAGGGCTTGGGAGGGGGAGGCAGCTTTGTGCTTTATAGCGGCTGCCTGGGGAGGTTTGATGGTTGGGACGCTCTTGCTGTCCCAGAGTGGAGTGGAAGGTCTGGGAGTGTTTCGAGGAGCAGGGGAGGACAGACGGGAGGCGTGTTCCCCTGGAGTTTTCTTTTTCTTGCGAGCCTTCGCGCGCGCGCGTACAGTCATCCCTTTGGTCTGGCGACGGCGGGCAGGAGGTGGAGAGGCTCCGTCCCACCCGGGGGCCAGAGGCTGGAAGCTCGGGAAGACCTCCCGGGAGAAGCCCTGCGGGGGAAGCTTTCAGCAGCGGAGGGAGCTGCGCCTGCGGAACGGCCGCGGCGCGGGAGCCGGGGACGTCCACCACCCACCGTCGCCGGCTCCGCTTCCTCCGGCCCGGGTGCGGCGCGCGGACCGGGCAGCTGTCTGAGCCCGCCAAGCTCCACGGTCGGTGCAACTCTTTCCTCTCAGGGATCCGGGAGGGGTGCGGGGGGCGCCCGGCGCCCAGCAGTTGGCGACCCTCCGCACGGGGCTGCCACCCACCTGCCCAAGGGCGCGTGGCGGGGCGGGCGTCTTCCCAGGAACCGCGCGCTCCGGAAACGTTTGAGGGTTGGGGGCCTGAGCGAAAGCCCCCAGCCTCCCCAGTCGGGATTCGGCTTTTTAGTCATAGGAAAACCAACGGTTCTCCCTGGGTCTGTCTCCCTTTTCCCCCAAGCATGCGAGAACTTTGTGGAACATCACGCCCTTGTCGGCGGCTCCAAAGCCTACTTGTGAAGTTTGCCTCGCAGCCGTTTCTGACTCGCCTGCTTCTCCTCCCCGCACACCCGGGGTATGCCAAGGGTAGCCAAGGGCACTCGGTGTGAGGGACTGATGGGTTTTGGAAAACCCCCAGTGCAGCTAGTTTGGAAACCTGCCTGCAGAGGTCTGGGCGTTTTGTTCTGTGCTGTCCTTTAAAGGACACTTGTTGCGTTTCACGTGCGGAAAACAAGGGCTGTTTCTAGATAATCAGCCTCTGTTTACACCATCCTAATGGAGTTCCCGGATAGAGTTGGCGGCGGAGGGGGTGGGGTGGGAGGCATATTAAAGTCAGGCGTCGTCAGTACGAGCAGTTGCTAATTTATTACCCAGACAGCAAAACCCACGGAAAACTAGTAAAAGTTTCTAGTTTATTTGTTTAGGGTTTTTTTGTTTCTCTCCCCTCTCCTCCTGTAGCTGTTCATGGCTTCCACCCCCCCACACACGCACCTCGTACCCCTTCTGTGTTTAGTGTTAGTTAAGTGAGAAACACCTTGGCAGTCATTTCAGTAAATTACCTGCTTTAACTTTATGCCATTTCAGTAAGGTTGGAATTTCCAAATTACTAATTATATAGGTGAACTTTAATCCTGAGAATCCAAGATGTTAAATGCTTATAGTAAGCGTAATGATTCAGTCTTCTTTCTTAATAATAGCTTTTGAGCTCCACCAAATTCTTAGCCCCCAAATATGAAGAATGTCGTATCTATAAACTTTGGGCTGACCCTGAGATGCTTCACTAGAGAGCTAGGTCAGATTATGACTGAGAGTTCCAAGCACAGCATGACTTAGATCCATGGAAAAGGGCTACAGATTCGTCCTTGGAGGAACATGCATTTGAGAGGCTTTTTTTGTTTGGTTTTATATTTTTCACCCAATGATGATATGATGCACACATACCTTTGCCAAATATCCCTCAGCTCTGCAGCTTAATACATGCAGAGAGCTGATGGAGAGGTCATCAGAAATGATGTGGTGGTGTCATTGTTGGAGGAGGAAGGAAAGTGGTTTTGGTGGTAGCTAGCTCACACCTTGATAGGAACCCACAGCCTTAGCCTCCTTACCTCCCGCATCATCAGCTGACCAAGCAGAGCAGCATGCTAATGTTCAGACTCAGTAGTGGTACCTTTCCTGAGTGTCATAATCACCCATGATAGCCAGGTCAGTTTACTAAATATCCTCCTACTGGACCCTACTGGGGAAAGAGGCACTCCTTTCCAGGAAAGGCCTTCTTTCTCTTATTTTTAAGGAAACATTACTGAAGGGTCCATTCCAATTAAAGCGAAAGCGGGAGGCTTTAGCCATCAAATAGCACAAGGTATTGAAGGATTTCTTTTCTTCCATATCTATGATCTAAAGAGGAGAATGACAATGTGCTTTGTTCTTAGAGGCCTGGTCTCCACTGTGGAATGCAAGTAGTGGCATTTTGTAGGTCTGTCAACATTCGGTCAAATATTCACTCCAAACTGTAAAAAGCAGGAAACAATGGCAAACTACTTATAATTAAGCAAAGCAAAGTGAGGCATTATACCTGTCCTGCCTCTTCTTGGCCATGAAGACTTAACTTCTTCAAGACTCACTTCCGCAATTAAAATGGGAATATTGCCCCTGCCTACCTAGAGTTGTGAAGCTCAAGTCAGATGCATAAATTATTAATATACATATGAGGTCATTATTGTTTCAGGTTCCTGGGGGGAAAAAATCTAAGGGGAAGGCAAAAGTATATGGTATTTGCACCTTGTACGTACTTCAGACCTTCTGTACAACCTGAATAAATCTTATTTCATCTATATATTGTCTAAACCTAAGCTTTATTGATTTCCCAAGATAACTGTCAAAATTCCTAAAAGTGGTTAATACCAACTGTAAACAGACCAAGAAAAAGGACACAATTTTTAAAAAATTAAATTATGAACTGGGCATATAAATCATAGACACGTGCCTCTGCATTAATGAGCTAATGGATCTTCATTTAAAGAATCATTAAAAACTCACAGAGAAGAAAATTTACAAAAAATTTAAATGGGAGGAGCCATTTTTTTATTTACCTTTGATTACTGTGTTACCACCAACTCCCTCATTTTCCCCAACATCCTTCCTTTAAGGATTAAAGTAGAAACCTAGACTTTCTGAGCAAGAAGGACCACTTGCTCCCTGCAAGTCACTTAAGCAGAAACGACAAATGCTCTTTTGAAAACATGTCATCCGCCTCCGGAGTCTATTGCTTCATCAAAACTCTGGAGACTCCATTGAAACATTTTAGCGCTAAGAAGGCAAGAGAATGAGAGATAGTGTGGTCTAGTGGTTAAGAGCTCAGGCTCGGAGTCAGACTTACCTGCCTTACCATCAACGCTTCTGCTACCACCTGTGGACTTGGCAAGCTACTTGCCCTTACCGAGCCCCTGGTTCCCCGGGTTTGTGATGGAACCATGTATTGGCTTCACAGGAGCAGGGTCCGCATTAGATGGTACCATGCATGTGAAGCGCTCAGGGCCGTGGGCGTTAGAAATGTAGCTGTATAGGGTGTTTAAAAAGAGTTTGGGATAGATGTCCCTTGAAAAGCCAAATACTGTGCCTGGCCTGAGAAAGCCATTACTCGCAGTTTCACTCATTGGCCAATATTGTGATAATAATTTCTGAGGAATGGAAAAGAACCAGAGTTCCTGTCAGAGAGGTGGATCGTACCCATTAATCATCAAGATTTTCAATAAAATATTTTGTCTTTATCCATTATATAATTTTTAATTGAAAAGAAGATTGTTAAATGTATCGATGGTGTTCACCAGTGTTCTGATTTTAAAAGAGCATTTTATAACACTTTAAATGGCTACCTGTGCTACGTTTTATTCCCACATCCATTATTTACCATGTGCAAAACAACACATTTTGGAATATTGAATTACAGAATTGGGTGATTTTTAGAATTAATACCATGTAACTCCTACTTGGCAAATAATGCCTTTTCTCTTCCATTAACAAATAAAATTTTGTACCTCAACTCTTGAAGATTTTTGTAATTCAGGTTCTTATCAGCCTAGGTGTAATAGAGAGAAAAAGTAACTTTTTATCTACTAAAGGAAAAACCGGCATATCCTCATCCATACTATAATCTAGATATAAGGATCGCTATGGATGGAGATGAGAGAGGGAAAGAGGAGGCAGAGAGGCATAGAGAGAGACAGACACAGAGATAGAGAATTTGCCATAATGGAGCTTTGGTCTCCTTTTTTCTTCCTGCCATGGGATAACCTGACACAGATTATCTTCTCTAATTACCAAATATATACTACTTTTTACTTGAAGTAGTAAATAATCTTTGACTACAGTTTCATTGGCAGCTGAATTTTGTAACCAAATTTATTTTTCCTCCTTTCTTTTCCAGGTGAGGAAAAAAAAAAAAAGCGAGGATCTAAAGGCAACGCAATAAGAGACATTTCCTCAAATTTGCATCACGATGGAAACCTTTTGCCTCAAGGTGGCCTTTTGGGTGGCGCTGGTGGGATGTGTAATCAGTGATCATCCTGAGAGCTACAGCTCAAATCTGAGCACTCCGGTGGATGACTTCACCATTTTTCATGGGACAGAACTCAACTACCCGGTTACCACTCATCTGCCCACTAATTTGGCCCTACCTAGCAATGGCTCAATGCACAACTATTGCCCACAGCAGACTAAGATTACTTCAGCTTTCAAATACATTAACACTGTGATATCTTGTACTATTTTCATCGTGGGAATGGTGGGGAATGCAACTCTGCTCAGGATCATTTACCAGAACAAGTGTATGAGGAATGGCCCCAACGCGCTGATAGCCAGCCTTGCCCTTGGAGACCTTATCTATGTGGTCATTGATCTCCCGATCAATGTGTTTAAGGTAGGAAGTAACCACAAATGTATTTGCAGGTTTGAACATGTGCTCTGATTCTACAGTAAGAGAGTTGCTGCTGACCTCTGGAATTTTAGTCCGTGCTTTTACTGAAAGTGATTTCTGCAGCCTTCAAACTTGGTGGCATTTAAAAATTTTATTATTTGTTAAATGTTACACTTACTTGCTAACTTCATTGTTAACAAAATTGTATTTCTGGGATGACTATTCAAAGTCATGGTCTTTAACGAAGCAGATTCTCATGCCAGCCCTGAGCTTGCTGAGTGGATGGGCCATGTTGGGAAGCAACTGGATTTTTCTGAGATTCAGTTTGCAGGGTGAGATCTGTTGAGCCCAAAGAGTACTTAAAATTAGTATCTCCTCGGTTTCCATTGCCTTTTCAAGGTGCTGCCTTTCAGCAGCCATGTACCCACAGTACGTCTTGAAATGAAAAGTACGTATTTTATTTTGACGGTCTGGATTGATGATGGAGGGACATGGCTTCCCTCACTAATCTGGGTGATGTAGAGACAGTGGGGTCCACAGGATCCCGGGCCAATGCTAAACTTGTCGAACAGTGTCACTAAAGCTGGTTAAAATAGGCATCAGTTTACTGTCGCCTCCTTCATTTCTTTGGTCTATGGAGTTTTCATTTATGGAGGACCCACTGTGTGCCCACCCCTGAGCGAGGAATAAGGATCCCAAGACAAATAAGACAAAGTTGGTGCCTCAACCCAGAGGAAGATAACTAACTAACCCACTGTCACTCTATCACCTCACTTCAGGGACCGGTTAGTATCAAAACAAACTAAAGCCAAAAAGAATTAGATATTTCACACTTGGTCTAGTGGTTGTGAGGGGAAATTGCTGCAAGAATCCAAGTGACCTAAAATTCAAGTGAAATCATGTGGTCTGTGCCGGATGTTATGGAATGTCTTTATTCTAAGCCCAGGAGAAGTGCTTCCCTCAGCCTTTATTTTTTCTTCTATGAAATTATCCATAAAAACAAAGCTATTCTGAGCAGTAATATTCTACAATATGACTTTAAATGGCAAGTTTTTGTTTGTAGACATGATAAAGTTTAAGTAAGTCTCTCGGCTTCCAATAGATACACTTAAATGGTGGCAAAATTATCCTCGCCTGCCAGGAAAAGCAGCGGTACAATGAAGTGCTAACAATAAAGCTGAAAACAGTGATTACCATCTTGAATGTTACAAATAAGAACCATTTCAGAATTACTCCAATATACTGTTCGCAAAATTGGGGAAATTAGACAACAAATGATTTTAAAAAATACACCATCTCTTTTCACAGAATAGCATGAAAACATGTTTTCTATTTGAACTTAAAATGGGATTTTAGAACTGAACTACAATGCAAAACTTAAAATGTGCAGTTAACTTAAAATGTTTAGCACATGCTGCGGAACTTTAATTTTTTAAAAGGTTATTAATTTTCTCTTTATGAAATATTATGTGTAAACACTTGACTTTCCCATGACATCTTTCTTTAATAATAGGTTTAAAATGTTTATATGACTCGTATTCAAAATTTTACTCCAGTAGTCACATTATAGAGTATTAAACATTGATTATTCATACTTACACTCTGGTTAACCAATCCATCAGGGCTCAGGAGAATAATTATTTCTGACTTAATTATTCCCATTTGACCATTTGCAAAGAAGCTTTTTGGAAAATCCATATCTGCAACTGCTGGGAAGGAGACTTGCTTATTTCTTTGAGGTGCTACCTGCCAATCACCAGACTAAACATCATTTCTATTCCATAGCAGCATTTGAAGTCAGATCATCTGGGATATCTCCAATTGGTGAAAATTCAAATAAAACTTTGTTTTACATTCACTTAACAATGGATAATAATTTACATGTCCTCATTTACCATATGATTCTTCCCTCTTGGGAATCCAAGACTTTATATACCTTATTGTAGTTCTAAATAATGTGGACAGTTTGACATGTTTTTATATCACAGGAGTACATTTGTGTAATTTCTGTTTTTTCTAAAACTCATGTAATGAGTCATTTAACCAACATTCATTTTAGAAAGTAAACCTTTTGAGTTAAAAATATATATATACACGAGTTATTTTAATCTCCTTCCAGATGAAAAGAAGAAAACATTTGAGTAAGCTAAGAAGCCTCACAATATTTAGAGGTTATTTCTGCTCTATCTGTCAGCCCTCTTCTCTAGGCTAGGAGACCATAAGATGTGCAGTGTCCCCGATTTCTGCCAAGGAGAGTCAAGAGAAATCCTTCCAAGCAATGTGAGCTCCGGGCCCTCTTGCCTTTTGTCTGCAGCTGCCTCCTGCTGTAGGAATCCAATGTTTTGGTGTCTCACATATCTGACCTGTGGACTTCTCTGACCTTGGCAAGCTGCCCTGAGATGCTGTCCATCTCACTTTACCATTTTGTTTAGTTCTGAGTGGCTCTTGATGGTCTGTGAGCATGGAAGAGGGAGGGGGTCATTCTACACCTGATTTCCAGAAGTTTCCTAGTGATCTCTATCTTCAGAGGTTCTTTCCTCCAGTCTCTACTGATCTTCACTTCTACCTACTGAGCGTTGCTTTAATAAAAAAAACACCCAGGGACTCCCATGTTTAGTAGTCAAGATCCTCCCTCCTTTGACCATATTTCACCTGCTTCTTACCAGCTCTTTGCATGCATTTACACAGCTCTGGTCAAAATGCCATCACTACCCCTAAGTAAATTACTTTCTCAGAGAGGCTAGATCTAGTCACTGTATGACGGCTGTTGAAGCATTTACAGACCCTAAATTGAAAAAATGAGTCTGGAGTTACATATGTTGCAGGGAGAAGAAATAAGCCAAAAAGTGGAGAGAGACTCCAACAGCCATGGCTTGTACTCACACACACAGACATGCTATGGGGCGATAAAATCAGACAGTCTGAGACAATAAAATATAAAGCAGAAGGATGCAAAGGAAGCATGTAAAGACCAGTTTCCTTCTTGGTTTTTGAGCATACAAGGGCCTTGTGAATGGCAATGTCAAAGAAAAGTTATTACTAAGTTTATCAAAGGATTACTCTAATTTTTAATTATGCAAAAAGCAGAATATCAATAATTACAAGAGAAGACTGACAAAAGCAGGAGAGAGGAAGGGAAAGGAGTTACAGACCCTTTCAAATATCCACACTTTTCACCTAAACTGATGATGGATTTGAATTGTCAAGAAATTAAATTATCTGATAAGTGAATTTTCAAGAAATGCACAAATTTAGCCCGTAAATTAATCTGTTATATAAATTGTTTACATTCATTACAATGGCAAAACAAGTGAAACATTTTATCCAGGTTTAGGGTCACAAATAATCTCCCAACTACTAAATGCCAATATCGGTTGGAAGTATAGAATCTAATAATTGTACTCCTTAATGATTCCATGAGATGATGTTAATGCCCTGGAGTGTTGTCTATAGGGAGGTGGGTTATAATTTTGAATAGAGGAGAAACCCTACAAATGATGTGTGTGCATGCATAAGCCAAAGTTGGGCATCACGTGCCTGCAGGATAACAGCTCACCCATACGTGCCCACAGATATGCCCGTAAACCACCGTACCTCAGCCTATTCGGTACAAACAGGAATGTGGGAAATAGTGTATGACAGAAGTAGATTGGAGGGGATTAGAATGGTGGCCAAGGGAAGAGGAAAGAAGTTGAGTCCAATGGCGTAGAGTAGAATTCGCTAACCTGCGTCACTGGGAGTTGAAACCAGTGCTGTCGTGGATCATACTGGAGGTGAATAACGTCTCCATTCAGCATGCGGGGTAAAAGCGGATTTGTGAGAACAGGCTAACCAGCCAGTGACAGAATCCCATAACCGATTGTCGGTTACTAATTTGGTCCACTCTGAACATCCACCTCTTATTGAGGACAACAATGAAAAATAAACAAATACAATTTCTGTTTGAAATTATCAGGAATATTTTGCAATGGAAAACCGAGACTCAATATGTTGCTCTGGCAGAGGATCTGAGCAATGTGGAAACCAGAGACGTTCACTTGGAGCCGCTTATCTCCGTATTCACACAGCCTTTGACATCTTGTGCAACTGGAATCCATCCCGTTGTTGGGACAGCCATACACAAGTTGTTTCCTGACACATCAAATCACCAGGGCAACTTCTGCCTCAAAGTTAAATTGCCACAACTTATAGATTGTGGGTCTCAAACATAATAGTTGTTCAGTAAGTGCTTATCAGTATAATTTGAGTTGATGAGGGTCTTTACTGTTAAAATTCACTTCTCATCCACTTTCTTGGAGATCTTCAAGGTAAAATATTGGTGGTGATGATGGTGATGATCACCCAGCTTGTCGGAGGGACTCTCCATTTATGTACAAGACACAAGTTATTACCTGTGTCTGTACATCCTATTTCCCCAAGTTGATCAAATTACCCACTACACTATTGCATATGTGATAATGGTGGTGTTTCCCTTTCACTCTTCATCAAGCAAATAGAAACAGATCTTTCTCATGTACTCCAGTAATAGTGTTATAATCATAAAATTAGTATTCCCCGAATTTTGCGAAAAAAAAGTACGTCCCTTGACCAAGATCTCTGCCCCACGTTGGTGCATTGCGTCCCAGCTAAATGTTTCCTGTGGGGTAGTTCTGACCCTACTTTCCTTCCTGGCGACTCCTCTGCACACTACTTTCCTCTACCTCCATTGACTGCAGCTAACCTGGCCTGTCCGAGAATACCCAATGCTCTTTCTACCTGCCATAGTTTTCCCTCATGCCTCCTCCAGTTTATTCTACCTGATTCTTCAGATCTCAGCTTAAACATTTATCTCTTTGTCTGGCAAGTGTTTATGTCCCAAACTGGGTTATTGTCTTTCTCATGGGCTCCCATGACGCCCTCTATTAACTCTAAAATAGCATTTAACATATACTCGATGATTGTATTTGCCAGTTCATTTGCCTCTCTGCCCCACCAGACTGCAGGTTCCTTGAGGCAAGCTGCCATCCTGCTCATTTGTCAGTGTATCTCCTGCATCCAGCATGGTACCCAACTTAAAAAATATTTGATGGATGAGTAAAATAAGAAAATGTACTGTATTTGCTTCTCTAAGGATGTTTTTCCTCCCACACAATTCCAGATCTAAGAGCTGAAGTGCTTTTTGACTTTGAATTTCTCCTCTTTTCCTGCAAACCAGGAATGTCTCAGGGTCCATAAGTCTGTGAGATATGTATGCAAAGCAGAGCAGGACATAACAGGATCATTTTCCCCCTTTGCCTTTGTCTGGGCATTGGGTCGTTTACCTTCCTCTCTCTGGTATGTACAGTCAATTGAAGAGTTTTTTCAAGGTTTCTGTGCAATATGCACTCTTTGAGCACACTTGGTATTGTGATTGGGATTGAAATATTAAACCTATGAGTGATTTGGAATATCAGAAGAACATTCATGTTATTCAAGATTGTATTTGCTCTTCAGAGAACAGGAAATAGGTCGAGTTTCTGGCATTGCTAAGACACATGCGCATTGCAAAAGTTCATTATGCTAACTAGCTGATTTCAGAATATCTGTACACATAAAATGACAGAGTGATGAATTTATTACCCAATTTGCTGTTTGTTACAAGGAAGTTGCTGTCTGGAAAGGCTTCAGAGCCCTCTCCAACTCTACCTCCCATTCTGACTTTTCGTTTCCTGTGTCTGGGAACCTCATTGCTTTCTCTCATGGTCATGTTAAGTAATTATTCTCATGTGGGGTTACTCCGCTAACCCTCAGCATTGGGCTCACAGCGCAGTTATTCCTACTTCAGGGGGGTGGGGGATGGGGAATGGAACCCGTCCATAACTGCGAGATTGTTCCCATGGCTGAGGAGGGAGAGATGGTTTCAGTCCTGTTCTTATTAGGAAGGTGTTGAGATGTAAAAGGCATCATGGCTGATGATATTCCTCCATCAAACACTTCAGCTCCTAGAAGAGGCTGCTGTGGTCTAAAATAGAGATGCATAAAACTTTACTTTTGAGAAAACAATTTTCACAAGATACGCTGTGTGTGTGTGAGAGTGTGTGTGAGAGTGTGTGTGAGAGTATGTGTGAGAGTGTGTGTGAGAGTGTGTGTGTGAGTGTGTGTGAGAGTGTGTGTGAGAGTGTGTGTGAGTGTGTGTGAGAGTATGTGTGAGTGTGTGTGAGAGTGTGTGTGTGAGTGTGTGTGAGAGTGTGTGTGTGAGTGTGTGTGAGAGTGTGTGTGAGAGTGTGTATGTAAATGTTGCGCTGCTTCAAATACTCAGATCAATAAAAGCAGATGTTCAGGCTATTTCATCCCAAAATATTTCTATGGTGTCTTCATCTCATGAGTTGCTAGGATATGAGTGTTATTTCTTTATTATCACACAGTTTATGCAGTCAGTAGAGTATGCGCACTAAAATGAAAGAGGATGGGGGATCAACTTTACTGTCTCTGAAGTTGATTCTAAGACTAGAGTGATTAAATAAGGACTGTTCTAAGAAATTCTGTCAAAATAAATTTGATATACTGCCAGAAATTCTACAACTGCTTTCTGGAGCTGCCATGCTGTCCTGGGAATTAGAATAACTGCTTTCTATAGCTACAATTTTATTTTTAACTAGGTCTAGTTTTTCTTGGAATAACTTTCCTACATTACAAAGTTAATGGTTGCGATTGAATTCAATAAGAGGACTAAATGTAAGTATCATTCAGTATTAACTTTTGGTAGCCTTATTTTTAAACTTGAACATCAAAAATTTTACAAAACCATGTGCTCTGAAATGTTTACTTAAATTTTGGAACATTTGAAGTCCAGTGTTTCTGGACTCAGGACGCAAAGATTAAGTGTGCCCTCAGGAAGATTTAATACTATTTTTAGATGGGCACATAGAAGTTACTTTTAGAGTATAAGCATATCTATGAGTTTCATTGACAGTTTGCCATCTCAACTTTTAAAACAACTTACTTAGAAAAGAGCATCAGTAATGGAATCCAGTCAAATCGTGCTTCCCATAATGCTAATCCTAAACATAGGATCCCTATCATTTTAGATCAAATTTTATACTAGAAGATAATGGGGATGGCAATGGATTGACCCTTTGGTACTCAATGATATCAGATCTTTCTTCTCTAAATGTTCTTCCTTTATTCATTCAATAGATATTTATTGAGCTCCTACTATGTACCAGTCATTGGGGAAATAGCAATGAAGAAAAACACTCATCCTTGCCCTCATGGAGCTTACATCCTAGCAGAAGAACAAGACCAACAAGCAAGTGAAATACATAAATATATAGCATATGAGATAACTGCTAAGGAGAAAAGTAAAATGGGAAAGAGGACTAGAAAGAATGGAAAGAAGATATTAATTTTAGAGTGGGTGGCCAAAGAATGCCTCAATACAAGGCGACAGTTGAATAAAAACTTAAAACATAAAAGGAGCAAACCATGCCACTGTCAATGGTAAGAGCATTCCCACCAGAGGGAAGCGTGAGTGCAAAGGCCTGGAGGCAGGAATGTGCCTGGAGTGTTAAAGGACCAGCAAGGAGGCCATAGTAGTGAGTGGAAGGGAGAGAGTAGTAATATGAGGTCACAGGGATAGGTAGGTAAAGTATGTGATGGGGGGAAGCAGATAACATAGGGCCTGCCTAATAATAGGGTAACCATATATTTTAGCATCCAAACCAGGATAGTTTGAGTGAAAGGAGACACCGTCAATTAATTACATCTGGACAATAGGCATAAACCCAGATTGTCCTAAAAATACCAGGAAACATGGTCACCCTACCTGTACATCTTTATAAAGCCTTTAGCCTTTTCCTCTGAGTGAGATGGAAAGCTTTTATTTTTTTTTAAAGATTTTATTTATTCATTTGCGAGAGAGAGACAGAGAGAGAATGAGCAGGGGGAGGGACAACGGGGCAGGGAGAAGCAGACTCCCCACCGAGCAAGAGCCCAATGTGGGGCTCGATCCCAGTACCCTGGGATCATGATCTGAGCTGAAGGCAGATGCTTAACCAACCGAGCCACCCAGGCACCCCAAGATGGAAAGCTTTTAGGAGCCTAAGAGCAGATGAGTGACATGATTTGGTTTATATCTTAACACGAACATTCTTGCTAGTGGGTTGAGGAGCACTTCCTGAATCAATGAAGGAAAAATATACAATCTTAAAATACATTACGTATACCAATGTACAACATGAGAACACCGTTACCTGTGGCTCAACCCGTGTTTGCTTGTGCCAGGCTCACTCATTTGATCCTCACAACAAGCTACGATGCACTACTGTGGCCCGAAAATGTAGAAACTGAGATGCAGCGCTTAAGGAATTTTCTCAGGGTTACACAGCCAGCAAGTGGCAGAGCTGGATTTGGATCCAGTCTCATCTCAGAGACCATGCTGTCTCTGAGCAGCCACACTGCTTCTCTCCCACATACCTCATAAGGCAAACTTCATAGTCCTCCACATGCCATCCTTTGTACAGAAATATAATTTCAAAGACTGTCTTCAAAAATGAAGTCAGACCCTTTTCTCTCCTCCATTGAAACCAACAGCTTCTTTAGTTGCTTATTTAAGACAAGTAACACATCATAAAGGAAAATGTGTGCGATACAGAGAGGCTCTCCAGAATAGCAGCTATGTTGTAAATCTTGCAGATTGCACTGGCACGTCTGCTAAACAGATTTTTGTATTCCATACTCACTGTCATGTTGGGGAGGTCAACTGACAGAAAGGAGGCAGAAAGCAAAATAATAAACTGAAAAGAAAGTTTGAGTCGTTGATGATCTGCTGGTCTAGAAACATGCATCTGCTTATCTGCTCAGAGGGACACATTTTGCCAAATAGGTGTCTCACCCAGTTCTTGATGGGAAGGCTGGGCAATTTTTCTGTGAACATGAGACAGAAAATGAGTGTCTGAGGCTAGCACATAGTTTTATTTGGGCTGGAAACATCAGATTTTACTGATGAAACTCAATGCTGCATTCCTAGACTTTCCTTCCTAGGTTTTGCAGATGCACAATAATTAAAAGGGGAATGTGAAACACAATGGATGACGTTTGGGAATAGGTCTCAACTGATATTTAAAAGGAAGTCAGAAATCCTCAATTTAAAAAATTGACATAAAAACCATGTGTTTTGTGAAGTGATTCCATGGACTCTAAAACTATTTAGGGGTGCCTGGGTGGCTCAATCAGTTAAGCTTCCAACTCTTCATTTTAGCTCAGGTCATGATCTCAGGGTCGTTAGATCGAGTCCTACATTAGGCTCCACACTGGACGTGGAACCTGCTTAAGTTTCTCTCTCTCCCTCTGCCTCTGCCCCTCCCTGCTGCACTCTCTCTCTCTCTCAAAAATACATATATACATACATACATAAATACCTAAGTAAGGAACTTTAATAGCCCTAATTATAAAAGCAACAAGTAAAGCAAATACTTACTGAACATGTTAAACGTGTCCACAGTCGTTGACTGTCAAAGCGTGAAATGTAGTGGGCTCACAGCTCTGCCAAGTCCTGAGCACTATACTACGCCCCATCCCACATGAGTTTTCTGTCTGATGAAGCAATTCTGCAGAATGTCTGTACCAAGAAAGAAAAAACAAGTCTCTGACTACTGTGAACCTTTAACTTAGTTCCATAAAATAACAATGTCTAAGACACTCCAAAATTTCTCCTTTAAAATAATGTCATTTATGTCATAAACACTGTTTCTTGGCCTATTTCCACTGTTTCCCCAAATCTGATTTTCTTATAGAAGCTAAAACCTAGGAAAATTAGGGAAATGTTACATAATTTAAGAGCCATAATACTGTGTAAACTTTTTAAAATTTTTATTGAAATATAATATACACCCAGAAAAATGTATGTGTCCACTCCATGAATTTTTGCAAAATGAACACATCTGTGTAACCAGGATCAAGAAACAGCATTACCTGCCCCCAGAAGTCACTAACCACCCTAACTCCCAAGGCAACCACTTTCCCGACTTCTAATGGCATGAATTTGCCTGTTTTTGCATTTTATATAAATGGAACCATATGATATATATTCTTCTCTGTATGGCTTCTTTTGCTTAACATTATGTTGGGGAGAGTAACCCACGTTGTTGTGTTGTAGCTGATTCATTTTCATTACTGCATAGTACTTCCTTGTCTGAATATGTCACATTTATCCACTCTACTATGTAGGCATTTAAATAGTTTCTGATTTTGAGCTAATAAGAATGTGCATCTATGTACGTTCTCATATGCATCTTTGTATGCATACATATGCTGAAATACACACACACACACACATATATGACCTACATACGTATATATCAAAATATATAGGTAATACTTACATATCAACATATACCTATATATTAAATATATATCTTGGTTATAAATCTTTAATATAAATTTTGATCAGTAATTTTGAGAACTTACCAGGGCATGTTATGGTATTAGGAATTAGGCAGGATTTCCTAAACAGAGATTTTTTTTTTT